>NC_136497.1:49325600-49468100 GCF_053919585.1 Euprymna scolopes
TTGGCTTCCAAGGGGTCAAAGTTCAAAAGATTTGACCTTTGTGGTCTCTAGCAAACTATTTAGCCAATTTTGGGTCTAAACATTTGAAATTTTACATAAAGGGTATTCAGACATGCATCAAGCTTTTTAATCAGTTTTTGGGGAAAAATTTGGTAGGCAAGAGGTCAAAGTTGAAAGAGTTTATCTTTGCCGACTCTACCAAACTCCTCCACCAATTTTGAGTCTAAACACTTGAAATTTTAAATGTAGGTTACCTGGACATGAGTCAATTTTTTTTATATATATATATGCACATAAAGCTATAAACAGTACATAGGGCTCAAGCAAAGCTGGGCTGAACTGCTTGGGTGTGTGTGTGTGTGTGTGTATTATTCAATTTAGGTTAACAAAATTATTATAAGTCGCTACAATAAGTTTACTATTTTAGTCTTAAAAGACAGTCAGGCGACAATAAACCTTTGGTCTTACTCGAAGCCAGTCATTTAATTATTGAATTGAGCAAGGCCAGACGTTTATTGTCGCCTGACGATGTGTTAAGATTAAAACAGTAAATTTATTGTAGCGACTAATGGTAATTTTGCTTACCTAAATTGAATAAAGTAATATCTTAATCTTTTCATTCAGCACTATCAACACCCTTGTTGAAATTCAATGGTTTTTACTTTTGGATATTTTTAACCTGGAACAGAATTTGAATTTTCTTCATCGACTAATATACGTCCAGTGTGATAGTAAAACGTTTCCCTAATTTTTCTTTACACTAATTTAAATCCAATTTAGTTCATGTAAATTGCTGACAGTGGATTTTTTTTTTTTTTTTTTCAGAAATGATACTGTTTTTTAAAAGCTAAATCATGCTTTTCTATTTCACCCAGGCAATGCCAAGATACGAGTCCTGCTTGTAACTAATATTTTATACAAATTATTTTCTTCTATATTACTGCTCATTATATGTCACTTCATCTTTTTTACAGACAAAATGGTCACAGAGACGGTGTTATTGATAATAATGAAATACTGCAAATACTGTATGTATTAGTAACATTTCTATTTTCACAAACCTGTTACTATATTAGAAAAATATCTAATTTAGTTGTAACTTTCCAAAAATATATTTTATTTCCTATTAAATCATTTAAAAAGCACGCTTTTATTATCATTGCATTGAAAACAAAGATGGCTGACATATGTCAAAATACTGCACATAGCCAAGAGAAAACCTTTATAATGAAAACTTGCACTCACCATTACATTTTGGATATTTCTGATTATAAATACAAATGTTTTTTTGTTTTTTTTTTTACAAAGGAGTCACCTTTTATCAGGGCCTGTAAACCACTCGAGGATAAGGGTTAATGAGTGTATGATAGTCATTAAGACAATAGTTTAGTAATCGGTAGTAGTAGTAGTAATTGGTATAATTTGACTCTTTAAGGGGACGGTTCAACAAGAACTTGTTTATGTTATACTTGAAAACTGTCATCTTGTAGTCAGCTGGAAAGCAGGCCAGTAGAACAGAGTTCCACAGGCAGGCAGTTCTAGGAAAAGAGCTTTGTTCATGAAGTCCACATTAAAGTTAGGTACAGATAGAGAGTGGGGGAAATTATTGATAGTGGTTTTAGCTAAAGTAGTATTTTTTTCTGAAAGTTTGGCAAGAGAGGACCATAGATTGGAGCTTAGACGAGCTCTTGCCATGAAAATAATGATAGAGCAGAGACAGGCTTGCAACATCTCTTCTATGGGAAAAACGTTGCAGAGAAGAGAAAAGGGCATCAGCTACTAGGTTACAAAGTGGGTTTTGAACTCTGTCAAGGCAAGATAGGTGACTCTGAACAGCTGCTCCCCAGATGTAGCAACAGTACTTCATCCTAGAATGTACTTGGTTTTTATACAAGTAGAGGATTGTATTGGCAGTAAGATATCTACTGGAGTGGTAGAACGATCCAACCAAGTTGACAGCGACTTTGGCAATGGATTTGATATATGCGCTGCTTTTCAGATCAGGAGTGGAGGTCAGACCCAGAAGCTTGTCAAAAAAGAAAAAACTTTGTTAAAAGAGTTATAAAAAAAAAGTATTCTACTTTATGTCAATATTAGTGTCGCAGGCTAACATTGCTCACTCAATGAGTAGTTCATGGAAATTAGGAACCCAGATGATGCTAAGTAGCTCTGCTAGTATATCTTTTTCAATTTTCTTATTTTGTTCTAGCTGGGTATGGAGCATTCTATCGGATGCCAGACATTTACATGCTATCTCATACATTTCAATCAAGAGACCATTTTACGATCATAACGGTCCCTTCAAGTGCAATTGCTTGTATTTCTTGCACTTGGTTCACTAGGTATATTTACCAGGTAGTTTTTGATTTTTTTTTTTTTTTCATGAGTCCGATTGCTCTTATAATTACTGGAATGATGGAGATCTACCTACCAGTTTCTTTACATACCACATATAGGACCTTGGTATTTTGTTATCTTTTTCCTCTCAGGTCTGTTTAACCCAGTATCATTAAGGACACTACTTGCAGGGTTGTTTTTTTTTTTCCTTGTTCCATAGTAAGAGGGAACAGGAAGCAACCTTAGTATGTGTGAGTGTGTGTGTGCATGTGTGTGTGTGTGTAAAAGTCTTATCAATGCACATTAAAAATGAAATAATTCAGATATTAGTTATTATATTTTCCAATAATATTTTTAGATAAATCTATTATATAAAAGCAAAAATGTGTGTGTGCACTTTTTTTGTATGTCCGGTGAAGGCATTTTGGGGGGATGGGGGCTACCATCGCTTAGAACTTTTTATATACTCCTTAGATTATAATATCTCTGATGTACAAAAGGAGGTCGTCTCTATTTGAGCGACTTTTACACGCTATTTTTGCGCTATTTCTTACTCTCAGGTGTTTATTTGGATTTTCTGTATAAAAGCAAAACTGAATCTGTAGCAAACATATCGTCCTGGCACGAGTGCCAGGGACGTCCATAAAAGCAATAAACTTTGATCATTGTTGGAAAAACCCGTCATATCAGCCAATTGTTATTCGTTTGGACACTCCCCTTTTTGTAGGGAACTGTTTTCCCCAACATCGGGGGGAAACAAGCAAATAACCAGAAAGCATCAAGCTTAACATGCTTGAAGCCAAAATCAACTTCATGATTTCATTTCTCTATGCCTAGAAAAGCAGACGTTCGTTTAACCACCTGCATTTTTTAAGCGTTTAATTTGAAGGATTCTCACTTCCTCTGCCCTAATAGCGTAGCAGTAACATGTCACATTTTCTTTTCCGACTTCGCCTCAAGGCTTAAAGTTTGAGTCTACCTGCCTACCAAAACTTTTTTTCCTCACATACACACACACCAACAAACACTCGGACAACGCCGGGCACCCCCACTAGTCTATAATATAAATCTCACCTGTCTGTTTAAATGTATGTATGTATGTTTGTATGTATGCCTAAAACTTTCGACAGAAGCAACGGATTTTCACGAGATCAGTATCATTTAGAAGTTCGACCCTTTGGATGGCAAATATCGAAAAATTGGCTAAAAACATTAACTCATTCACCCTCAACTGAGCACATTTCTACTCTTTTGTCGGCGATATTTTTGAAAGTCGTCCACTCTTTGATTGTCTAGCCTTAATTTAAACATTTATCACTTCCGGTTTGGCGATGGACGCAACAGCAAAGGCATCACTTTTTTTTTTCCCCCCCATTCTTTTCCTTCTTCACGGTATGGGTTTGAGCCTGCCTGCCACTTTTTTTTTCTTTTCTCTTTCCACCCAAACTGCCTACTGTTGTTTTGCCCACTACCACTTTTTTTTAACACCTCCTCTCCCCCCGGGGTTCCTTACTCGACGCAGGCAACGCCGGGGAACCCCACTACTATACCATTTTTTTTTTTAATTGCCCCCCTCCAGGGGTCCTTACTCCACAAACCCAGGAAATGCCAGGTACCCCCGCTAGTCTATTATATAAATCTCAGCTGTATGTATGTATGTATGTATGTATGTATGTATGCCTAAAACTTTTCTCAGTAGCATCAGATCGGGCCGAAACATCATCTGAAAGGGCAATGTCTCGGTTGAATAATTTGTGAAAATTAGAAAAAACGTCGAGGTAGCATATCCAGTTAAAAAAAAAGGCTAAGGAAACATCAGAGAAAGTAATGCAAATGAGCTTCAGGGAAAGAGGGATGAATAAAGACCTGGACAGAGACAGATTAACAAGGTAATGAATTTCTTTAAGCTGCCCAATGCATACTAGCATGTAAAAGAGACATTAAACCGATGATGAGGATGATGCAACAACAGAGTGTATTAAGGAGTTTGATGGAAGAATACTATTTTTCATCTAAGATTCTGCTCCTATTTTAGTGTAAAATTTCTATTGCCTATAATATAAATCTCATCTGTCTCTTTAAATGTATGTATGTAGTTTTGTATGTCTACCTAAAACTTTTGACAGAGGCGATGGATTTTCACAAGATCGGTATCATTTTGAAGCTCAACCCTTCGGACGACAAATATTGAAAAATTGGCTAAAAAACATTGATTCCTTCACCCTCAACTAGGACTTTGATACAGGGAGGGGTCACTTTTTTCGCTGATATTTTCGAAAGTCATCCCCTCTTTTTGATTGACTAGCCTTAATTTAAACCTTCGCCACTTCCGGTTCGGCGATGGACACAACGGCAAAGATGTCACGTTTTTTTTTTTGTTTTTTTTTTCCACATTCTACAGTATTTGAACCAAGTCAAATTTGTTGTTCTGCCTTTTCTGATTTTGTTTCAATAGTTTCGTTTCGACATACGTTCTCCCAACTCACCGGTGGTTCCTTTCCCTTCCTCTTTTATACCCGTCCAACAAACTCCCTCGCCTCTAATTTGCATATCTCACACTTAAATTTGCATGACCGTCATACATATAAATGCGACGTTGGCATTTTAACTTTTTTTTTTTTCTTAGAGGAAAAAAAAAACCAAAAAAAAACAAAAAAAAAACACGAAACTCATGCTATTCAGGTAAGTTACAGTTTTCCCCACATTTTTCTCCTTTGCGGTACGGGTTCAAGCCTACCTGCCTACTACCAATTTTTTTTTTTTTTTTTTTTACTCAACACCTCTAAACACCCGAGTAACGCCAGGCACCCAGGCTAGTTTTAGATAAAAAAATCACATTTCTTTGCTACTTTACAAAAAGGACTCCCTCGCAGTTGGACGTATAGTCATGACCTATTTTTTAGCCATTAGTACAAGTGGCAAGCCACTTTCTTCGCTTCATTGTTAAAGCAGGAAGGGTGGAGGCTATCCTCAAGACTAAATGAATGATGTCACAATTTTGCTGATAGATGAAGCGCAAGAGAAATAAAGACATCAATAGGAACACAAATTGAGAATTGAAACACAAGAGAATTGGAACTCATCCAATTGAACCAATTATTTCATTTTATTGGGCCTCGTGCCTAAACGAGGCAATTCATACTTCGGTTATCGACTTGTTGAGAACATTTTAATATGCAACAAATTACACATTTTTGAGGGGATATATATCTTTTTTTATGGATCGCCCTGGTACGATTAGATTAGTCTGCCTGAAGATACTGGCTTCCTGACCAAAAATGTGCCCAACGTTGATGCTTTTGTTCTTTTTTGTCTTCCTCTTTGCAAAATTCAATCATGTTCTACAAAGCCAAAATCAACAATTTTCCTAGACAAAACATGCATAGATATTTGAAGATATTTAGACTTTAAAGTATAATTTTTTTTTTTTTTTTTTGCTGAAATGACTGGAACCAGCATTAAATAACCCCAAAAAGGTTGATAATTTTATGGATCGTCTAAATAAGCTTTAATTCTTTCGCCATCTCAACTAGCACAGTTCAATAATACTTAGTCAGCAATACCATTCGCCCTAAACTTCATGGTAAGAGAAGTAACAATATGTCATTGTCAGAGCTAGTCAGAAAACAGGAGTCAGCATCAGGATCCAACGTCTTCAGGTCGTTCATACATCTGCAAAGTCATGCCAGTTAGGGAACTACAAATCAATGGATTGAAAGCGGCAAGGTTTCTTTTGCACCATCCTGCTATTTGTGTGTTCAGTGTAAAAACTTTCCGCAACTTTGCATGCAACTATCGAACATTTCTATTTTTGGTATCAAGGTTAAAATCTGCAATCTTGAAAGTTAAACAGCTGCAGCCAATGAGAACGTCATGAGGAATGATCTTTGAGAGCTCAATACTCCAAATCCAACTTGTTTAGAAACGATGACCAGTAATAAAAGGGGGAATGCAGTGCTAATAGCACGAATTCTTTGAGCCCTGCAACACATGCCCCGTCCCACATGGATTTCATGCTTTCCTTTGTTATATTGCTACAATTACACAAGAAAGTCATTTCCTCAAAATTTGTCACAATTTTAAAATTCTCAAAAAAATAAATTGTTCCCACTTTATAGCTTGTGAAAAACTATCTTCAAAATACCTAAAAAAATAAATAAATAAATAAATTGAATAAATAAAAATTTTAACATTTACTATCATCATATTCGGTTTAATATCCGTTGTTTTAAACGCGGGAATATGTTTGACAGCTTTTAGAAATTGACTTCCAAACTAACCTATTGCTGGCCAGCTGTTTATTTACCCCTTTATCTCTCGAGTTCATTTTTATCACTTTTTCCCATACTGGACCTGCTACCTCTACTCTCGTCCATTCTTTCAACATGATCATACCGTCGAAGT
Organism: Euprymna scolopes; assembly: GCF_053919585.1. Taxonomy (NCBI): domain Eukaryota; kingdom Metazoa; phylum Mollusca; class Cephalopoda; order Sepiida; family Sepiolidae; genus Euprymna; species Euprymna scolopes. The sequence goes on from NC_136497.1 coordinate 49,332,342, forward strand.
TTCCTGTTTAGCACATCTCTCTATAGTGTTCAGATTTGATCTTTCTCTCAAATTTAAATTTATTCGATAAATACTTAATCAAGTACTTGACAAAATATAAATATTAGGTTAAATTTAGAAGTTCATAAATATCTCTTTTCATTCAACAAATATTTTTTAAAAAGCCTATATTTGGAAGTTTCATCATACGTTCTCAATCAGCTTGGCAGGTCGAGAGCAGACCACAGACATTTCCATATTTATAGAAAAATCTGTTTTTGCTGGTTTGATATTTAGCCGTTTCTTATTTGCATATTCGTTTCCCAGACTTCTTTCTGGATATTTCAGGTTACAGCTTGCATGTAATTTCTGTAAGCAAACTTTATACCTTGGTGATGGAGATGTTTTGGAAAATTCACATATTTCATTTGCATTGATCTGGTTTTCACTTACCGATGAAGTTATAAACCCGTGTCATCTTGCTTGTCTGGATACAAAACCAGTCAGACACTGATGTTTAGTCTTCGTTTTTTTACTTGACAGTCACCACTTCTCAAGACCCAGAAGCCACTCGGTAATAAAGGTTGATTAGTGCCAGGTAGACAGACAGCATTGTGATGATCAGTAATGGTGGAACGGTAATGTCTAATTATTTGAAAGGACGGCTCAACAAGAACTTATTTACATTAGACTAGAAAACGATCATATTATAATAAGCTGGGAAACAGTCCCATAGTATTGTGTTCCACAGACGAACAATTCTAGGAAAGAAACTTTGCTCATGGAATTTTCATTTAGTTTTAAGTACAGATAGAGAGTAATTTTGCACCCTGTCAAGATAAGAAAGGGTATTCTTAGCAGCTTCTAAGATGTAGCAACATTACTCCATGTTAGGAATTTGGCTCTTGTATAGTTAGAGAACTGTGTTGGAAATGATTTTTTTAATAAAGGTTTATTACAAAGAGAAGAACAAAAATATTAGAAAGACAGGTTACTCTTGTATACAAGAGAGAGGAGGGAGGGAGAGATTAATGGGTATGTTCTCTCGCTACACTCAGTCACATATACTCCTTATATTGGGGACAGTATCTAGACACACCTTTCCTGCTCCAAAATCTGACCAGCCAAGAGACAAAATCTTCACCAGAAAATCTCCTAGTTTTGCAACTTTCATCTGTGGTCGCCTCTAACCTTTAAAAGTGTCACACAAACCTTTTTATTCACATACTGTCTTAATTATTGTTGTGATATTCACCTTACAGATAATAATTAAATCTTCCACTTACTATAAAAATCAGTAGTATAGATCCCTTTGCATAATACACAAGTCATGTATAGATGGTAATTGGACTGATGTATAATCACACTATTTATTTATTGTATTTGTTTTTTCTGTTCAATATATTTCATTTCCACTAAATACTGAGTTGTCTTTTTCCCCAGGTACTTAGCGGTTCACAGCAATTATGTAACATGCAGACTTCAGGAAAAGTAAACGATTTTGCCAGTGCAGAAGCATTATCATTATTGATTGACACCAAAGAGATGTGTCGCTACGCCCAACCACACTGTACATGCTGTCCCACCCTATTAGAAACATGTCTTTCTGCTTGAAGTATCATCAGACAAAGAAAATCTTCAGATGGAAGTTACATGGTTTTGCGAATTCCGTCTGGGGTCATCTCAGTCCTTAAAATTATCACTCAAACAGTTTCCAGCCAAACAAGGCCTTCATTATGCAATATTTATTCTTTCAAAGATATCTCTAAGTTTTTGGGGGTTTTTGTATTTTTTTCTGTTGGGTCTACTAAAGTTAAACCATGACTTGTTGAAATATTGACATTTACTGAGAATGAAAGATAATGCACGCATTGCGATTTAGCATTATCAAGATTTTTTATCTTGATTTCTTAACCGAAAAATTGGAACCAGTGGAGGCGGTTTGCTAGAATCTCAGAGTCGGTCTATCAGTTGAGAGAAAAACGCAAGAAAAATGTTAGTCATTACACAAGTAAATAGGCAGGGATGGGGGTTGGAGGGAGGAGCGAGTTTTGCAGTTATGCACAAATGAACCGCACAACTGTCATTCAATGATGAAGCTACTGATATGATTAAAGGAAATAAAGCTATAAAATTGAAATGATGCACAAAGAAATTATGATGGTTGGAAGATTAGAGAGAAAGAGAGAGGGGAGAAGATGCTAATATCAATGTGGAAACCATTTTTTAAAGTTGAAAATAGTGGTACACAAATAAGGAAAAGAAATCTAAATTATATACACTAGCAAATACAGAGTGTTGCAAAAAATAAAAAAATACTTAAAAAGTAAACGATCTACTAGGAAATGTTCAGTACTGTAGTGAGGTCCTAGCTGGACGAGATCGATGTCGGATGCCCCTACATATTCCAACAGCCAAGTCGACCCAGTCGTAGTTACTCATCAAATGAGTCTCCCCACTGGTTACCAGACTTGTGACAGTCTCCCTTAACCAACTACAACCTCCGTGACTATTACTCATGGGGCATGATCGAAACCAAGACCAACAAGCACACCCACAACACAATCAAATTCTTTAAGGCAGCCATCATTGAGATGTTCACTGCTACAGAAAAGGATATGGATGTTAGAGTGTGTGACTGTTTGCACCTGACTTGAGAGGGTCGTCTCTGCAAAAAAATAATGTAGTATGTAACTAACCGTTGCTAAATAAACATCCGGTCTCTGCATAGACACCTTTTGTTTTTATTGCCAATTTCATTTTCTTTTTATCAAATGTCAGATTTTGCTCCAACACCCTGTAGATATTTATATTAAACTAGAAAAATACCCATCCCAGGCTTAATAGAATTAAATCAATTTTTTTTTTCAAATATAACTCAATCCTAGAACTAAAGTATATTTTAGCCTGTGCTTTGTGTTATGAAAGTATATAGGAAAACATTTTAAGGAAACAAACATTGATCAACTCATGTTTAGTATAATGTGTATATATTTCAAGAAGGCAAAGTAATTTGCAACAATCATTGTGGGAATTAATGAGTATTGCCCACTTGGCTTGCGGAAGTTCAGCCAAAATAATAAAGCTGAAATGTGTATGCACATATAGACAAAAATGTTTATACCAATAAACAAAATTATACTATATATATATGTATGTGTGGGTCAGCCTTGAACACCTGAGGAATGATTAACATTGTCAAAACAGATTAATCCACGTTAGGCTTTTGTGATTTATATAATTTCATTTATAATATATCTACATACATATTGAGCACTTTGGAAAAAGTATTGGTTTTGAGTTTAATACATTTGAATTTATATATATATATACACACACACACACGCACACACACATACACTTCTTCTGTATCTCAGTGATAAAAGCTTCTGAGTATCAACTAGATATTGAAAGTTCAATCCCTGATAGGTGCTCGTCTAGCCGCACAAGAGTAACAGCGTCTGTAGATGGCTTATATATCTATATTAGCCTGATGAATCCTCTGTGTAGCTTAATTGCCAAAAATATTTTTAAAACTTATATATATATATATATATATATATATATATATATATGAGACAGAGAGAGAGAGGGGAGTAGGTACGAACACACTTAGCATATTATATTAACAGTCTGTTGTCCTAGAATCAATGAGAAGCTGTTCTACTACTCTTAGCCCTGAACTTCACATCACCATTTTTATTCTTATTTTCTCTTTTCACAAAAGCAATTTTTTTCTTTTTAGTTTTTAAGCTAAAAATAAAGTAAAAAAATGTTTTTAATGTTTACAGACATCCGGCACATACATTGACCTAAAAAAAATTATTCTAAAATATAATGGATACCATTTTGGAAAATTCCAATTGATCTGGATAAAGAGCTTCGTTTTCAATTGCATCTCTGGTTAACATAGAAATAATGGAATATAGCCGAATTGATGAGATCAATTTACTTACCTGGAATTGCAGTCTTACAATAAAACAATTTATCAAATATTTGAGCAATTAAAGATAAGCTGAAAAGTTAAATCATATTCGATTTAACTTCCGGTTTACATGCTAGCATGCACTGGGCGGTTTTTAGAAATTGACTTCCAAAGTAATCTATCTCTGACCAAGTCTGTATTTATCCGTCTTTCTTTCAAGTTCATTTTTATTACTTTTTCCCATCTTTTCCTTAGCCTTCCCTAACAATTGATGTTGCTGCATCAACTGTTCTTCATCTAACCCCAGAACTCATCCATTTTTTTTCAACATGGCTTTACTAATGAAGTCTCCTATACTGCACAAATCTCCCTATACATCCAGATTTAATCTTCCTCTGAGGTCATCAGATCTAAGTCTGTCTTAAAGACTCACATAGCATATCCATCATATCATTCTTATATAATTTCTCACCATTAAATGCATTAGCAACCCTCACTGATCAGGTTTTACTTCTATATATCATCACATTGCATACGCATGCCTGATAGATTCTTTCTTTGGTAAAACAATGGTAACGCTCTGATGTTCAGTAATGGAAGAAGTTCTCTAAACTTAATCCATTCGCTCTTAACTTTTACAACCACACAAGCACCTCCTCCTTCCTCTGCCCTAATGTAAAAGAAAAATTCCACTAGATACCAAATGGAAAGAAAAAAAAATGGAAAAAAAATGTCAACATAAAATGTTAGCATAAAATTTTAAAGAAATTAAAAGCAATTTTTATCATTTTTTTTTTAAATTAATAATAATGATACGATTAAATTAAAAATATAACTTTCTGTTTAGTACCCTCACCCCCATCCCCCGGCCCCACCCGACCCTACCTTTGATAAAGTCAAATTATGACTTACAACCGGGTGGGTGGGGTCTAACCTACCACCACCCTTCACGAAAAAAAAAAAAAAAATGGTAACAGGCAGACCTCACCTAAAATATAAAAGGTAACAAACAACTCCCACATATCCTTCCCCTAACACAAAGAAAAGACTAGCAGGCTGATTTCCCCCTCCTCTACCGACATTTTTAATACAAGACAGAAACCTTCCCTCCGAAAAAAAAAAAAAAAAAAAAAAAAAGATATTAAAAAAAGAGACCCTATTAAGAAAAAGATGCTTACAAAACAAAACATTCCTCCCTTCCAACCGCTACTACTACTATTACTACTACTACTAATATTTTACTAATATTACTAATCCATTACTAATAAATATTTGGTAACTATGCTATGTTATTTCACAAGTGTATCTTGTCGAAGTTGAGAATCTTTGTCAAAATAATTTAATATTTGTTCTCATGATAACATCCTCCCAGGCATTACCTCCTGTTTTATTATTATTATTATTATTATTATTATTATTTGGGGGAGAGTGGGAAGGTTGTGTGGTATTTTCTCTTATGATACCATCCTCCCAGGCATTATATTGTCCCTTACAGCGAAGCATATGTTTGTCATATACTAGCAACAATAATAATTCAACGAGCTTGAAAAACTAAGCAAATACACAGAGTTTGCCAAAGAATAGAGGAGAATATGGAACATCAAGAAAAGTATTGTAATACCAATAATTGCAGAAGCACTGGGAACAGTTTTGAAAAAAAATCCTGAAGAAAAGACCAAGTGAATTAAGAATCAAAGGGAGAATTAACACTGTACAAAGCATAGCACTGATGAAAACAGCTAAAATTGTAAGAAACATTCTTGAGTGCCGAAACCAACCCACATAACAATGTGACATCCACCAACAGCAGGTAAGTTGAAGGAGAATAATGTTGAGTAAATATAAAAATTGTAGTTTACATGAATTCAAGAGAACTGAAACTATCTTGGTAGATATGAAAAAAAAAATCCTACACCCTCTTTCTCTTCACACACACAAAATGTAATGCATTACGTTTAGTGGCACAGACACTGGAATGGAATGGAGAATAATGGAATCGTGGGGATGCGTATTCTCACTCAAACGTTATCAGCAAGAGCTTTTTTTTATGTGGAAATCGCTTGAGACAAGGTATGAAGCCGCTTAATGTACAGAGCTAACAAAAACAAAATTATCACAAAGAAAGGAGATGCCTATTGACCTTACTCTAGAAAATACCAAAATTATAGGTAGGATAAAAGTGAGTATAAAGAAACTTGCACAAGTTTGCAGTTCTTAAAAAGAAGCTACTGGAATAAGGAACTGTATTACAGTGTAAAAGGCTTTGGACATATCAAGTGATTTCGCCCTTAATTTCACTTGCCTTATTTAGTGTATTCTTAGATGACAGTTAGGATAGAACGGACTTGCCTAAACCCATATTGTTGGTCAGAAAGTTTGTCAGTAACTTGGTAATGGACTATTACTGAATTGGTTGATAATTCCAATATTTTAGCAAAAAGTAGGAGACTGATGGGAGCAATATTTTACGGGTCAGTTCATTCACCAGAATTCTTGAACACTAATACAACAGAGGCAATTTTCCTGTTATCAGAGAAGCAAGATTCATTAAATCTGAAGAGAATACGGATCAGCAAAACAAAGCATGTTGTATTACCTTAACAAGAAGATTAGGCCGAAATTCTTTGGAGTTGTCAAAGATTGTTTTATGATATTCAAGACATGGGAAGTGTGGCTTTTGTCTGTAGCGAGAAATTTGGAAGATGGTTTGTGGTGGACTTTAAGCAAACGATAGGACAATCTCTTCAGCCTTATTCATTGCTGTGATTGTGCATGTGATATCATGGTGATTGGATAGTGGAGTACCTTGTTGATTAATTATCATTCACCATACTATTATATATTATAGATTTTCCACAAACCATGAGTTCCTAATTTATGATTTTTAGTGCTCTCAGTGTACTAACTTTTAGTTACGTCTATTACACCCTTGTAATGATTATCAAAGGATCATGAGAGTATTGAAAATCTGGGGAAACTTGTCATTTAGACGACAGGTAATTCTACCTGTTTTTGCCAGTGAGTGATCACTGATAGTGTCTTGTATAATTCCTAGTAAGTAAATAATCGTCATGAGTCCTAACGAATTGAAACTGCCAGAAATCTAATAAACTGACACCCATCTCTATAAAACACACACGCGCACACACAATGGAACCAGCTATAGGAAATGGTCATGAAGGGTCAAGGAGGATAGAAACCCAGAGGAAAGAGTGCATTAACCAAACCTTAACTTAAAAAAGTACAAATTGTACCATGAGTACTCTCTTTCTCTGACTCATGCACACGTGATGGAACCAGCTACAGAAAATGACCATGTAGATGAAAAAAACAAGGACGGAGAACACCAACCAGACCTCAATTGAAAGTGCAAAGAGTACCTTCACACACACACACACACACACACACACACACACACACACAGTAGAACTAGCTACAGAAAATGATTATTTATTTAAAGCAGAGAAATGAACTTAAAGGAGTGCAGAAAGTACCTTGTGTGATTGATTGTCATTAAAATTACAAAGACTAATCATCAGTGTCAGCAAGAAATCAATAACGATAGTTGTGAAGACAATTTTTTAAATGCTATCTAAAGCGGCAATGCTTACTGAAAATATGGAGAACCTTTTGTCACTCAGGTTCTAGGGAGTATTACTAGCTAATCATTGATAAATAGCTGTGTAAAAACTAAATATAAAAGAAACATACAAAAGTCACTAAAAAAAAAAAAAAAAAAAAAAGACACACCCAAGCAAAAAATATAATTAGAAAACATGGAAGCATTTATTTATAGAGAGGTGGGGGTAGTGGAGAAAAGATGATAAATGAGGTTGATGTTATCCTTACTTTCATAATTCTTTCGGAAGAGGAGGAGGAGGTATGGGATTTTATTTTCAGTTTAAGGGCAGGAAACTTCTTGGCTCATTTTGCTTGATGACAAATCCCAAATTGTGTTTTCCTTTGAGGTAGGTGCATCTCGGTTAACATATGCAGCAAAAGAATGCATTTAACCAAATCATATATATATATATATATATATATATATATATATATATATATATATATATATATATATATATATATAGAAAGAGAGAAAGAAATAATTGTTCTACATAATCACTAAACAAAGATACTAACAAAAATCCATGGTTTCATTTTGGATGGATCATTAAAACTGAACACCTCTTTTAAATTGTCCTGATAATTTGTATTAATTGGATTATTTGGACTATTGTTCTCATCTTTGATATTATTTTCATAAGGTTTTGGATGGTGTAACCTCCGACTTTTTTCATGTGTCTTGTCAAACTGAAATCTATATGCAAGAAACCATGGCGTAACGAATGAAAGTGCCAAGTAATAATTAGGGCAAGGTCAACAGCATATTCTTTTCATTCTTTTGACCCCTGTGTGTGTATACGTTGATATCTTATAAGCTTTTATATAGAGTCATGTGGTTTTCGGTTGTCTAACTGCGTCGGATATATACTTGAGAATCAAAACAATGAAAAGAATATGCTGTTGTCATAGCCCTAGTAATAATCAGTTCTACCTAAGAGTCTTCTAGAGATTGAAGGTTCAATCCTCAGTATAGACGATTTTAAGACAATTAGAAATTACTTAAGACTATCTGGTCATGGGTGACAGTAAATGAGCAAGCTATTTATTTTCTTGGAGTTGCTTTAATAGTATAAGCAGATAAATTAATTTTATAATATTATTTTCAAGTAATGTGGTAAGTGGCCTTCAATAAATTTTCTCCTTAAGGATACTTTCTTTTTAGTATTAAAATGTTATTTTTTTATTCTTTTTATAATAAAATTGTTTCCGTAGATTAAAGTTTAAAATGTTTGCCAAATAAAATACAATTAATAAAAGAAGTTCAACAAACGAATTAACCTTGCTTTTTAAACTCTTCACACATGCAATGCTCAATTACGAAAACGTAAGATTGCTATAATGAACACTAAAATAGCAGAATGATATAAACGAACACGAGCATCCGGTCCTTCATTCTTCTGCTTAGTGCACACACTTTTATTTCAGAATTTTTTTTAGATAAAGACTGATAATTTGTATCATTTGGACTATTGTTTTCATCTTGGTTGTTATTTTCACAACGTTTCGGTCGATGTAACCTCTGACTTTCTCCAGGTGTGTTTTGTCACTCTGAAGAATCTTTATGTCATACTCAGTAATCTGTATAGAATTGGGTATGGAGCTCTTTTTTAATCCACAGGGATAACTTGCTCTCGTTTCGTCATTCATGACTCGGTAGAAGTCTTTGATGAAATCTGAGTTCAACAAAGATTCTCGAGTTTGACAAGAGGCACCTGAAGAATGTCAGAGGTTACATCGACCAAACTGTTGTGAGAATAATGTACGAGATGAGAATAGTAGTGTGAATAATAAAATGTGTTTCTCCTTATTCATACAATAGAGGGAGGGGGTATAAAATACGTTTAAATATATTTTAATTCATGTAGATTTCGTATTTATTATTACAGAGTCAATTCTATATTGAATATTATATTGTACCTAATATATAATACTGATTTCAAAAGTTAAAAAGAAAAATGACATGGGTGCCATCAACTTGAATTGAAACCAAAACGGCTGCATTTCTTACCGTTTGAGCTATCAACAGATAGATAAGAAAGATTTAAAATGAAAACACTGAAGCTATTAATGAATTTGCACATGTGGAAAAGTAATAGAAATAAGTCGGCCAGTTGAAATGAACATTTTGCTTTTCAACTTGCCAACATTTCTGTATGCGTTATTCAAGCATCTAAAGTAAGATTTTACTTGTCATAAACCACATTATTTCATGTTAATTTCAGTCTTATAACACCAGTAGTTTAAGAGTTCATTGGTTAAATATTTTCACACAGATACATACATCTATTTTATTTATATAGAAATGGCCCATTCAATGATTAACACAAAATGCTTTATTTGGTTACAGCTAAAACATCTGTATACATTAATGCATTGTTAGTGATCATTTTTAACGTTGGTTTTTTTTCTATTTTGAATATTTTCATAATTGACGAAATCTTCTTAGAAAAGTTTTCCATTTCTCTTATGTAAACAGAAGGAATGATTTTATTATTTTATTTTTTGGAAAAGGAGATGACTTCTCTGAAATATTACAATATTATCTACCAGTCTCTAACATTTACTGAAAAATGAGGATATGTTTTTATGGAAAAATATCTCCTACATTGTCTTCAATTATTTGTTTGTTCATCTCTTTGTTCATCATACTGTTTCTTTCCTCTTTCCTTAATAAATAATCTATAGTATAAATCTTACCTGTCTGTTTAAATGTATGCCTGTATGTATGTATATCTGCCTAAAACTTTCGATAGAGGAAACGGATTTTCACGGGATTGGTATCGTTTTGAAGCTTAACCCTTCAGACGACAAATATCAAAAGATTGGCTAAAAACATTAATTCATTCACCCTCAACTGGCCACTTTTTTACAAGGAGGGGTCGTTTTCTAGTCGATATTTTCGAAAGTCATTCCCGCTTTTCGATTGACTAGCCTTAATTTAAACCTATGTCACTTACGGTTTGACGATGGGCGCAACAGCAAAGACGTCACGTTTTTTTTTTCACGTTCTTTTCCACCTTTGTGGTACGGGTTTGAGCCTGCTTGCCTACTACCACTTTTTTTTTTTTTTGCTCTACACACCTCCAAACACCCGGGCAACGCCGGGCACCCAGTCTAGTTATAACTATATACAAGGGGCGTTCCAGAAGCAATGCTTCCTAGTTTGTTTATTATTATTATTATTATTATTATTATTATTATTATTATTCTGACCAAATGGATCAAAGAGAATTGCAAATTATGTGTTGACTGAAATTGTGCATTCATGACCTGAAAGTTTTACCTCCATGTTGCAGATAATGATGATTTGTAACTCTAAGAAAGCAACCCTTGTCATGGACGTGTGTTGGAAGCAGAAGTGGGTCATTGAATTCCTGGCAAAAATATAGCAGGATTGAACAACAACATTAGGAAACTTGATTACGTGGTTAAAGTAATTAAGAAAGTGACTTACACAAACACGTGCACCTCTTTCTCTCCCGTCACGTGACGGAATGAGGGAAAGAAAAAGAGTTTTGTTTGTAGAAGGCTCAGTAATATAGATATAGAATTAATTTGCATAGGAGGACAGAAACTTCTATGAAAAGGGCGAGTTGGTTGTGAGAAAGCAAGAGTTCAAACAAATATTTTTCTTCATTTAATTTCCTTTTTTTTCCATTCAAAAAGAAAGTGCATTGAGAATGGTGATGACTATATAAAAAATAAATTCTAGAGCACAAAAGGTCACTCGTTTTACAGGAACCACTGCCGTCTTCATAGCTCTTCGATTTTTTTAAATTAAAAACTAGGAGGCTTTACTTTTGAAACGATCCTCGTACATATACATTTTATTTATTCTTACCATAACATGTTTAATTAAAAACAACGATTTGTAAGAATAAGCAAATAACGTATACTGCACTTTCCTTTTTACTTACGTGAGAATTTGTAATTCTTAATTTCCATGTTATTAAAACTATCAGACAAGATCCCGGGTGTCTGTGCAGGTTTCTTGCCTATATGTGACTTTGGAAATCATAAAGGTGATTAATTTTTAATTATTTTTTCTAAGTGCTCCACCCAAGGTAACCCTCAGTAAACACAGTTAGTATAATATATATATGCTTTTATTATTTCAACCTCGAGGAGTTTTGCTTAAATCATTACAAGTTGTTTCAATCGACAGAACAACAAAATTATCCTGCCGATCTCGTTTTTTTGGCTTAGATTGTCTGACAAGATTGGCAGGATAATTTTATTGTCCTGTCGATTGAAACAACTTGTAATGATTTAAGCAAAAATCCCGAGGTTGAAATAATAAAAACATATTTAGCTCTACTAACGTATTGAGCACTTTTTTTTTTTTTTTACCAAATATACCTCTTAATATATATAGATGTGTATATATATATATATATATATATATATATATATATATATATATATAAAAGAGTGAGAATGTGTGTATGAGGACACTTTTCAACCTATATACTCAAAGGATTTTTATCTACAGACTTGAAATTTGGTATATAGCATATTCAGACATGCAAAAACTTTTTAACCAGTTTTCATCTGGAAAGACAGGCTGCAAAGGGGTTAAAATTGATGGTCATCAGAGTCTTATCTGTTAACTGTTCCACAAATGCACATGCGTGAATAATTCATATGACAAATCTATTATGTTAAAAATAAGTAGGTTTGAAAATACTTTTTAAAGATAGTGTCAAGCTGGCCTAATGGTTATTGTACTTGACTGACTATTTTTAGGTTTGGTTTCGATCTCAGCCAGAGTACTTTTTTTTTTTAATTACAGGAAGTGAATTGCTTAGAAAAACAATGCTTGCATGCACATGTCCCAGTTTCTGTACGAATTAAAATATGATATTTATGCAGCCTGCTAGTATCTATATATAAACACTTATTGTTATGAAACTCTACCTTAAAGGATATCAAACTATCTTGATTCAACTATTCCAATTTTCATATATTAAATATTTTACTATTTCATGCATATACACTAATATTATCTCTATATAAATAAAATGAACTCATTTTTTCCCTTCTGATTTTGACATTAATAGGATTAAAAATCAAGATATTTCATGCAAATATAATATGCACAAACGGCAGAACAATATCTGAGGTGTGTTATAGGCTTATTATTTCTCAAATTCCTCGATAATCTTAGATTTCTATACTTTTTCTGCTGAGAAGTCACGGCCAAAATCGGTTAAGATCAATGGAAGTGGTAAAATATTTTCTCTCTAATAAATTCCTCCTCCCCCTGCCACCACTTAACACCGTTTGGGGATCGTTCACAAGGAACAGTTGAGAAGAGAACACCGGTTTGGTTTCGTAGTTCTTTCATGTGAAGTTATTTAAAATCACTAAACTAAGCTGCAGTGCTCTGTGGCGTAGTGGTTAGCGTGCTGGACAATTCACATTATATTTTCACGTTCGCGCCGACCTACCGTAGTCGTTTTTTTTTTTTTTTTTTTTTTTTTTTTCCTAAACAACTGGAATGGACTTTTCTTGGTGGCCGAACTGTTAACGTTGCAGATGTTTTTTTTTTTTTTCACACTTTATTTTCCTACTTTTACTCATGACTCCGGGTTTGATCCTTCCTATTTACCTACCATAACATTTTTTAAACCCCCCCCCGTCCCGGAAACAAACACTCGGGCAACGCCGGGTACCCCCGCTAGTAATGTAATATAATATCTTGTGCATAAATATTTTCAGCATGTACGTGAGTACAGCTAAATTACAGAATGAAAATATATCTATGGCAAGTAAGAGACACAAAAAAGTTGGTTTCATCCCTGCAGGAAATAAAACTGAAGATTTCCTGTGGGAATGAAACATACATACACACACACACACATATATATCGGTTGTATTGATTGGTTTCCTAGATGTAAATACAATGAAACTCGCATGATTATTAAAGAGTGCTCAATGCAGGACAGAGCTAATATATACATTATACACACTTAGATATAAGTCATCTACAGACACTACTTCACTGTACCACAGGTCTTCAGTGCAGCTAGACTAGCAAGCATCCAGAACCAGGGATCGAACCTACAACCATCTAGTTGATAGTTGGCAGTTCTATCCTCTGACCCATGGGATCAGTGCCTACAAACGATCTCTTTAAATGTTTATTTATATAAACATATTACTGCTACTTTGAAAGTGCTCGAATTGCTTGTTCATTTACAAAGAGCTTCACATTATGCTAATTAAGCAGCAGACAGAATCATTTACAACAGTGCTCTTCCCAAGAAGGGTGTGTGTGTGTGCGTTTACATATAGTATGGTTTGATAGTATACTTGTATCCATATTTATTTCAACAGTAAAAGTAGTAACAACGCACGACAAGCAAACTACACACTAAAAGCGCTGAGTTCAAAATTCCACGACAATTCTAGAATTTGACACAAGGATCCTGATGAAGCCAGAGGTGAGATGGTTGAAATGCTGTGAAGACAACAACCAAAATCAGAAGATCAATTCAAAAATTGTAAATAATAATGGAAAATCCTCATCCAAAATAATCTAGAAAAATCTCTACTTATATATAAAAGGCACTTTGTATGAGTGTCTGTATGCATTCGTTCCTTATGAACTCTGAAACGGCTGAGCCAATTGTTTTGGAAATTTCTCACAAATGTACTTTATATGCCTGTAAGCGTTCTTAAATAGGTTTTATATCAGAATACAACTACTGAAAATTGACTATCAAAAAATTCAATTAATGAAGGAACCTAACATCATAAGTGCATTTGAGAAGTTTTATCATCGCACAAGCAGGAGGGCTCAGCCTATAAAATCAACAGTAGGTTCTCTACAGTGAAATGTAGACTACAATCTAATGTGGACTAAGTCACTGCAGGGAGGCACGGGAAGCCTCCTCCTAGTTCACTGCAGTGGGTCCCCAACTAGAGCAGGCAATTAACCGATTTGATTGAAAAGTGCACGATTTTGCAGATTTTGATGGCAATAAAAATATTGGATGTATGGAGTATTCATTAATCCTCATTTAATCCCGAGAAATGTCAGATATCCCTGCTAATCTATATAGCTATAAAAGTGAAAGTGTCTGTCTGTCTGTGTACATTTCCCTAGACAATAATTGTCAATTTTCAGTCTACAGACTCGAAATTTGATATACAGGGTAGTGAGATTTGAGAAAATCTTTGTAATCCGTTTTCGGCCAGAAATTTGGCTGTTAAGGGGTCAAAGTTCAATGATTTGACCTTTGGGAATTCTACCAAATTTCTCCGCCAATTTTGGGTCTAAACACTTGAAACTTTAGATATAGTTTATTTGGACATGAATCTAACTTCACTTAATTTGAGCCCAAAACAATAAACGTTAAGGAGGTCATAATAAGGGTCAAAGTTAAAAAAAAATTTTTTTACCTCTGTCGTCTCTACTAAATTACTCAGACAATTTCTGGTCTAAACATTTGAAATTTTACATAAAGGGTATTCAGAGATGGAGCAAGCTTTTTAATCGGTTTGGGTCGAAAATTTGAGCTATAAATATATAAATCTATGTATGTATGTATGCTTGCATGTTTGCCTAAAACTTTGGACAGAGGCGACGGATTTTCACAAGATCGGTATCATTTTGAAGCTTGACCCTTCAGACGACAAATACCGAACAATTGGCTAAAAACATCAATTTCTTCACCCTCAACTGGGCACTTTTCTACAGGAAATTTTCGAAAGTCATACCCTGTTTTCAATTGCCTAGCCTTAATTTAAACCTACGTCACTTCCGGTTTGATAGTGGTTGTAACGGCAAAGACGTCACGTTTTTTTCACGTTCTTTTCCTCCTTCGCGGTACGGGTTTGAGCCTGCCTTTCTACTACTACTTTTTTTTTTTTTTTTGCTCAACACACACCTCCAAACACCCGGGCAACGCCGGGCACCCATGCTAGTATTGAATAAAACTAGGTCAAAATATAATTATTAATGTTTATAGCTGTTGCTTGAAAGTTGCCAGCAATTTTATTTTGGGATTTAAAGACCGGTTTATGTATGTAATTTATTTTATTTTTAAATAGAAAAAAATGCCTATGAACGTATCAATATATGAAAATTTATTCATTTTTTTTATATACCTCTAGGGAAAGTAACTCACAATTTTAACATTCTTTCACTGGCAATAAAGTTTATTTTTGACCAATAAATACAAATTCAATGGCTACAGGAAGTTGTTTAATCGTGTGATCAAAATGGTTGCCAATATTGACTGATTGATGAAACAATCTTTTTTGACTGAGATCCATTTTCACAAGGAAACACTTAGACTTGCAGCAAAAGAAATATAAGTTGTTTGGCCAATCAATTTAATATTATCTACAAGTTTCTTCTTGTTTTACTTTTTACTTAGCTATTACATTATTTTTTATTTTTACATAAAACTTGACTTCAACATAATTTCCGTTTTAGAAATCAATTGTACTGGAAGATTAGAAAGCTAATAAAAGCTTTTTCTATATACATACCCACGTATAATTGGAGAAAACTTGAATGCCTATAGAGACAATTTGAATAGACACTATACTTGAGTGTCTAAAGTCTTGTTGTACAAGAGTGCAGACAACCTGGTATGAGGATACTTTGCTCTACAAGTTAATCCGGACCAAATATTTAAAATAACAGTATTTGAAGATCAAGATTTGAAGATGGCCTCGGTATGGCTACCCCATATTGGCTTATATAAGGACTGGTGTACCTTCTCTAAGTAATGTTGTCTATAGTAACAGCACTAAGCTGGATACTACACCAGATTAGATGAATTCTTGTCCTGGAATCTCGTAAGGCTAAAAGATCAAAGCAAAGACATACATAGTTAAGTGGTTAGTTAACAAAAGGAAAATTAATGTTTTTCATGATTGTGCCATTATATATATATACATACACGACACAATCACGTTGACACACTAGTTCTCGCCAGATCACTGCAGTTAAGCAACATTGAGCCTGGCCAGTATCAGATGGGTGACCATTTGGAAAGATGAGGCACTGTATGTACTGCGAGGTAAAATACCAGATTGGGAAACTGGAGCAATCTATCCTTCTCTTGAGGGTAGATGGGTCTCTCTTAAGCAACTCATCTATTGATGGTGTCACGATAAAAAATACCCTTGATAGCCCTAGCGAAGCATCAAGTATTCAGCTACAGACAAGATTTGAATTACACTACAAATTCATGTAGTGAGTTCGATCTTGACTGCAGCCATATGTTACTTTTTTTTTTATGTTTTTCACTTCTTTACTGACTGAACGTTTGAAAAGTAAAGTTGAATTTTAATGGAATATTCAAATATCTATATATCTTATATAGAGAGCAAGTATTAACCCCCAAAAAGGGTCCGCTTGATTTCTAAGAACTTCGACTGAAGTAGAATGAAAGAAGAAATAAGGACAATTCAGCAAACTAGTCTGACAGTCTTCTTTTTCTATAATAACGGTGTACTCCTGTCATTGTTGCTTACATGTTTATCCGGGCAACTGGATTAATTCTTTTTCTGGTTGCCTATATAAGCTGCAAGCTAGTCTATTTTTGTGACTCATTTCATGCAGTCAGATGAGCGGGTATATTTATATATATATATATATATAGCATGAATTTGGGAATGACTCTTCTTTTCTCTGCGAATAAATCCCACTTTGTGGTTGTCTGTCACAGATAGAGAGATGATTTTGAAGACTCAAAGATTTAAATAAACGCCTATAGATAGAACCTGTAAAACTGATGGGATTTCGGTATTGTTAAAACCTATAACAGGGTAAGTTCAATAGAGCACAAAAAAAAAAAATAATTGCCTGATACCAGCTTTTTTGCTTATTTGGAAGTCTTATTTCAGACTAATTTATTTGCATCAAGCTATCAATTTGGATTGGTTAACCGAATATATATATATAAAATGTTGATTTTTATTTTTTAATAATAATTAAATATTCAGTATTAACACCTCCTTCCTATGAGATCAGGGAAGTAGTTTTCCCTTAAAAAAATTGCCCATATTTTTTTTTTTTATACATAAACAATATATATTATTTATTTAGTATTTTACTTATAAAACAGTAATCTACATATGTGTGTTTCGCTGATGAGCTGTGGGACAGCGAAACACGTGTACGTAGAATAGTATTATATATATATATATATATATATATATATATATATATAGAGAGAGAGAGAGAGAGAGAGAGACTTATAATGAAGTTTATATTTAAAAAAAAACAAACTAGGTTTAGAAATGGATGTATATGTAATGTTACTTTGTTGTTTTTTTGGGGGTTTTTTTTTCACTCAAAAAAGTATGTAGGGGTTGGACTATTTAAAATTATGTTACTATTTTTTATTTTTTATAAAATCAATAAATTAACTTGTAAAATTAAAATTATATTTATCCAATCAACAAAAAAGGCCAAATCAGTTGCTTCGTATTCAAATAAATTTTCAGGGAATGTAAAATATATTTAGAAAAACTTAATAATCATGAGCGCCATAAATTATTTTCAAGTAAGTGTAATGATGTATGGACATAAAACCTGGCCAGTGAGGGTGGAGAACCCACATTGCATGTAGAGAAATGATATGAGAATGACATGATGGATGTATAATGCGAGTTTTAAAGGTAGCATTAAATCTTATGAGCTCAGAAGAAAATTACATTTAGACAGTATAAGGAGATGTACACAGAAGAGGAGACTTCGTTAGTTTGGTCACATTAAAAGAAGGGATGAAATTTCTTGGGTTAATAGATGTAGAACGGTTGAGGTAGCAAGTACAGTTAATAAGGAAAGACCAAAGAAAACCTGAGAGTAAACGATAAAAGTCGATCTGGGAGAAAAAGGAATAAAGACCTGGCCAGAGATAGGTTATTTTAAAAGTCCATTTTTAGAGTCGTCCAACACCTGCCAGCAAGTAAAAGAAACGTTAATCTGGTGATAATGATGATTGATAAATAAATGGAAGATAAATATTCAGATCTACATTTCATGAACCTGTCTAGGGACGTGTATTCTTCTCGCATCGTTAATAATTTTAAAATACATTTTCTATGCATATACAAGATATCATCTTAAAAAAAAAAAAGGGCGTTTCACCAAGTCACGCTTCTTTTAGTTTTTGAAACACATTTTACTAAAATCTATAAAAATAGACATATATTTTTTTAATGAAATTTTGTCATTGTTAATGTTTTTCTAAGTTAAATTTAAATTCTAGATATAAATCTTTAAATGGGAAGGTGCCACTCAACTCCCCACCCACCGTTTCTTTGATAAAGTACAAAACCAACTTCGAAATCTAGTGGACGATGTCCTCTTCTTCATTCTACAACCTCTTCCTCACAGAAGAGATGTTGCATTTCTTTCTCTATTCTATCTTTATTTTTATTGCAGATGCTCAACTAAGCTACCAATACAAAAACTTGTCTAGCTACAACCAATAAATTATCTGTCAACAAATTATCTTTCCCTGTCTGTGTACCTAGAACTAAGTGGAATTCCATCAGCAAAGTTTCTTTTCTAGAAATTCTCGTCTAAGGAGTACAATATGACAGGGCTGTTTCCCGGTCGACTATAACATTGCCATTTTCAAGCCTAATGTAAACAAATTGAGTTGTCCTCTTAAATACACGATTTCTGATCAGTTAAAGCTATCGTTAGAAATCCTCTCGGTGTCTCATCGTTGATCTGTTCACTCCACTGAGCTTTGTTTGCAAGCGGCCTTTAGGCTTTGATAAGAGGTAACTAGCTTGTAAAAAAAAAAAATGCAAAAGTTTTTTTCATTTATAAAACCAATATTACTGAAAAATGTATCGCTGTTATTAAGATCACTAATACAACAGTCTTGCAATATCGTATAATAGAAAACAAACGCAGCTATGCGCATGTCAAATTTGCATAATTATTATTTTTTTAAATAGTTAATAATAAATGGTGTTATTCTTTTCCAAGTTTATTGTCCTATATTCCTGAAATAGTTTAACAATAATTAAATTAGAGCTAGATTAAAAGCCGCCGGATGGTGAGTATTTTTTTTATATATATATTTATTATATATATATATATATATAAAAGTGAACATGCCTGTGTGTATGTCGGTGTACATTTTCCTATGCAATAACTTAATTTTTAGTCTACAGACTCGAAATTTAATATACAGGATACTGAGATTTGGGAAAATCTTTGCGATCGGTTTTCGGCCAGAAATTTGGCTGTTACGGGGTCAAAGTTCAACGATTTGACCTTTGAGAACCCTACCAAACTTCTCCACCAATTTTGGGTATAAACACTTGAAATTTTAGATATAGGTTCTTTGGACATGGATCTAACTTAATAACTTGATTTGAGCCCAAAACAATAAATGTTAAGGGGTCATAATAGGGTCAAAGTTTTAAAAAAAAAATGACCTTTTTTTTTTTGTTTTTTTTTTGCTTAACATACACCTCCAAACAACCGGGCAACGCCGAGCTGAAATGCTAGTAATTTATAAAACTATACATTAAACAGATTAGTCGATAAGAGAGACAGACTTCAAATTCAAATAAATGACAACAGTAATAGTATCAAATGTTCAGAAGACAATATTACAAGGTAATTCAATATTACAAGGTAATAACAATCTAAGATCAATATTGAGTGATTGGTGTAACAATCATTTTAGACTTGGATTCATTTTACACAAGGAAACACCATTCGACTTGCAGCAAAAGTAATATAATTTGTTTGGCATCTCAATGTAATCAGAGCCAGAATAAATATGTACACCATTTTTCCTCCTTCAGTTGGTATTTTATGACTGGTTATATATATACTAGCATTTGTCTTTAACATTAAAGATAATATTTATGGTGAACTAAGGTCCCCATCAAACCCCTTTTAGCCAACGGTGCGGGTCAGCACTTATCTTGCTCAGACAACCCTACAAACAAAAAATCTGTCGACCCTTCATATGTGTGTGTCTATCTCTCATAGTATGCACATTGTTCAAGTGTGAGCTGATCTGCACCAAAGCACCCACATCATGAACTGCTTTCGTGAGTTCACAAGCCCAATCCATCAGTACTTCTGTAAGGAATTGTTCTTGGTTCATTTTAGTATCCAAGTTATTTATTAACTGCCTATTTTTTTTAAAATAAAGTTTTCCTATTTCTACCCCCTTGTGCAAATAAAATATGATCGACAAAACAGGAGAAAAAATTTGAAAGTGAAGCAGAAAAGAAAATAAAACGAACGATATTAATCACAGACTGGTGCAATTCTTATTTTTTTTTTCTTTCTCCAAGTTTTCCTTCTCAGCCTGGTTCATCGTTGCTTCCTTTTTTTGCGATTGCAATATTTCCGATAGTAACCTTCATTTTTCATTTTGAACCCTGTTTACAAAAAAGGCTTGGTCATGATGGCACCAAATAATATATATTGTAATGTGGCCATTACGTTTTCGCTCAGACCTAACATGTATACAAGAGACAGTTGCAATGGAAAAAAAATTCGCCTTTGCTTTTTTCAGTTTTAACAAAAGGCATTTATTAATGGCACTTTTAAAAACACACCAGCATCTTGTATTTTTTTTTTATAGTTCCTCTTGTCTGCTATGTGATTAACAAAAAAACTCTACAAGTCTTTTCTACTATCATGCCATCATGAGGTTATACGTCTATCTCACACTGGTACATGGTTCCCAGTCACTGTTGCCATCAGGCGGCTAAAAAAAAAAAAAAAACTGCTGCGTCAACATGTGCTTAAAAGTCTTTCTCTGCCACTGTGACATCACCTCATGCCACAGATTATTCATTTGCATACTTATCACACCACTGCTGCTACATACGTCTCCGTGGCTTCATTACAGAATATTAATGACATTTCTGAATTTTTGAAATGAGGTTTGGTTATTCGTATTATCATTCATCAGACTACAGTTCTCATCTTGAGTGTGATTTACTCAACGTTTCGGTCGATATAACCACCGACCTTCATCATGTGTATCTTGCCGAAGTTGGGAATGTTTTTCTCAAACTCGGGAATTTGGAGAAAAAAAATAAATACATTTACGAATTACTTACGACTTCTATCTAGTCATGGCTGATGGAACAAGAACACGCTACCCCCGCAATGTAAATAAAGGGTTCCACTCGAAATTCTGTCCAAATTCCAGAGTCCGACAAAAAAATTCCCAAGTTCGACAAGATACACCTGAAGAAGGTCGGAAGTTATATCGACCGAAACGTGAAAATCACGCTCTAGATGAGAACAGTAGCCCAATGAATAATAATACAAAGAATATTAATATATACCACCATTATTGAAGTACTTGGAAAAATAAAAGTATCCTAGAAACCATGAAACTTGTTTAGATTCTACTTTTTGAGTTTACTTGTTGTCTCTTAATACCAATCCATGCAAATACTCAATGGACCAAATAACTTACACTCAGAGGCTTTGTTTTTCTTTTCATTAAAAGCAGTCATCTTACGACCAGTTAAATAAAAGATTTTTTTTTAAAGATGCAACAAAAATCATTATTTGCTGTATCGATCTTTCATTCAAACAATAGACTTAATAGAAGAACTTCAGGTCATGCTGACATTGTAGTACATTAGTAACAATTGCCCCCCCCCTCATACTTACACACAAATATCATACCCAGCTCCATGCTCCCTCTCCCATGAAAGAGAAAAATCATAAAGATCAAATTACTTGTAAAAGCTGGCAAATTCCTTCAACAATAAAAATCAGTCATGAATTTAGTCGTTAATTCTAATAAAAGAATTTGCAATGAGCCATATCTTCTTGACAGTTGCCAAAATGTTAAAATAAAACCAAACTATATGAACTCCTATGTTCCTTGGGTATCCACGGTAACAATAGAGACGAAGATGAAAGTGTAAGGTACCAGTGTTATGCTATAAACATTCCTCCAACTCAAAGTGTTGGGAATGAAAAAAAAAGAAAAAAAAAACTGATAAAAATATAGTAGAAAAAAAAGAGGAAATAAGTTTATTAGCAAACAGAGGTATAGAAAATTGTTCATCAAGGTACACAAAAGAAAGTTGAAATAGGATTGTTAATCATAGTGTGACAATGATTGAGAAAAGAACTAGTTTACAGTCAATGGCAGTGAATTTTGCAACAGTTTACGACACTTAGGGACAGTTTACATACAATCTTGGGTTTGCAACGATTGAGGATAGTTTAAGCTGAGGACAGTGTCCAGTTAAAAACAGTGGAACAGGTTGCGGCTTACAGCAGATCGAGATGAAGTGACGTCAACTGATGAATACAGCCTCAGCTATGGACCTTAGTGTGGAGAGGATCAATGGTGTCATACACACAACCACAGTGTAACTGATATTTCTGAATGTGTTGGAGTTTTGTTTTTTTATTTTATTCTGAATGTGTTGGAGTTTTGTTTTATTTTTTTAGCTTGTGAAGCTGTGCATGTTTCTCAGCAGTCATGTGAGAGACGATGACACGGCTAAAATGAAAGATGAGAGCGAAAAAGAGCACAATACACAATGTTGGGGGTGGTGATCATTGTCGAGCAGGAATCATGTGGTCTCACATGAGTTTTCACGATCAGAAAAAAACTCATGATTATTTTTTTATTTATTTTTATAGGTGATACTAATTTGTACATGAAGACAATTTGCATGCATAGAGATCAACAAAAAGAAAGACAAAGAAGACGAGGGGTAAGTTTTGGTAGTTGAGAAAAAGCATCGGTCTTGGAAACATTTTAGTGTTTATTATAACATTGTTGAAGAGGAGTTCCTTCTGAAGTTTGGACCTCAAGTGGACTCATTACAGTTACAGGAAATTTATATTCATCTTTCATAAATCTGTGGAAAGCAGAGTCATTTTAAATTTGTTTCAAATAAAAGTATTTTTTTTAAATTGCTTCAGACAAGGCATGAAGCTTCTTGATGTAGGAAACCCAAAAATGCTTCAAAGTCTAAAACCAACCAATGAAAGTTTAGATGCATTGATTATAATCTAGAAAACAGTAATACTTCCCTCTTTGTCGGAAACATATGTAGAATGTGAGGACTAAAGGACAAAATAAGGAACGCAAAAGTTATGAGGCTGCCAAAAGTAAACTAAAGATGGTACACACTTTCTACTGTTTTATAGTCTACTACTCTAAAGTGATTCTTAGGTTTTCAAAATACTCTGAAGTCTTTATTTTAAAGTCTTCCAATATTCAGTAACAATCGGATTTTGATTATAAAAATCCAAATTCTTCCAAAACTTCAGGCTTATGATTAGAATCACCATGCAACATAGCATTTAAATGCAACCAATGGATAACATACCATTGCAGCCGCACTTGGTAACTAATTTCACAAGAAAATATAAAAAAGTCAGACTCAGGCTCTCCAAACATCCTAACTCCTTATTTCAAATTCATGTAATATTCAGGCTGAGATTTTAAAATATGACAGACTCGTAGTATTCTTCAGAGTTCGACTCCAACTCCTTCCAAAACTCAACTCTGCAACCCTGGTTCCTTGTTGGTTTTATACAACACGCATATACTTTTTATTTAAAGAAATCAGTAGACACTATAATTCATGATATTTTTCTTCATTAATTTATATTTTTCAGAATCTGTACAAATGTGCCGTAATGAATCCCTCTGGCTAAATATTTCTAAAACCATCATTTCCAAACAGTTGCTTATTTTTTAATGATAGCAGAAGATATTTTAGTTCTTTTTATCTGAAGGTTCTTTTCACTTCTTTCCGTTAAAAAAATGTATTTTCTAGCAAACTTTTACCAATTATATATAATTTTTTTTTTTATATTTATATATATGTGTGTGTGTGTGTTTGTATATATATATATATATTACAGGTTGAAAAATACTTAAAACATTAGAATCATTGAATTTCAACAAGGGTAGTTTATAGTACTCAATCAAAGAGAGCAAATTTATAATTTTTTTTTTTTTTTTTATGTTATAACTTATAATTTTTTTTATAAATTTAATTTTTTTTACATAAAGAATATAAATACACACACACACACACACACACACACACACACACACACACACACACACACACACACACACACACACACACACACACACACACATATATATATTCAAGTTTTAGCGTTATCATGACTTACCTGGGTTTATCAGTTGAATATCTGTCTTTAGATGGGTCATATAAAAAATATCTTGTGATAATATAAACCAACCAGTACCATTAGGAAGGATTGGCTAGGAGATGTATGACAAAATGCCAACTGACCCATTGAACTCTGCAGACCAGGAACGCTATGTCAACCGTTGAAATTCTGGGTAGCTAGATAGCGATGGTGAAGATGAGCTGAGGAAGGAACAGATATGTCTGGTTTGTAGTGGACATGTTTGATTTTTGGTAGAAGGTGAATATATTTAGGGACGTTAGTTGGAGAGATAGTTCATTGGAGAAAAAGACCAGAACCAGTCTTAGATCCGGAATTTGAGAGATGGAAGGATAAGCTTAGATGTAGAATCTAGTGACAAAATATCAACAACCCACACATCCATGTTAAACAAATCGCTTGCATACAATATCGCGTTTGTGTTGGTTTTATTATGCATACAAATTGTGAACTATGGCTTTGCATCCTTGACTACTAACTGTACTAGAACCTTTTTTACATGAGGATTGATTATTTGTATTTAGATTATTCAGACTATGGTTCTCATCTTGAGTGTTATTTTCAATGTTTCGGTCGATGTAACTGCCATCCTTCTTCAGGTGTATCTTGTCAAACTCAGGAATTTGTACGCAAGGACCCATGGTGTAGTAGAGAAAGTACTTTGTAAAATTCAGTTATAAAGTTACACTCTTCTGGAGGTTGAAGGTTCGATTCTCAGTGCAGGCAACACTCAAAATGCCATTGCAACTTACATAAGACTTGCTGAATCATCGAGGGCATACTACCCCTGCGGATTTAATAAAGGGTTCTGTTCAAATTCCCTAGTTCGACAAAAAGATTCCTGACTGCGATAAGATACACCTGAAGAAGGTTGAAGCTTGTTTGTTCAACCAGCATATCGACTTTCTTTGAGTCATTTAAAGCTGTACATAAAATTAAAATTTTTAAATGCTTTCAGAGTTGATTTTTACTGATCATATTTGAATGACTTTTCGTGTTGTTTGTCTGATTTAGTCATGATCAACCGATTCATTGGATCGGGCCTATCCAATCGCCCATCTTAACCCAAATAAGGGGCGAAGTGGCATGTTACATCTCATGTCCTAATAGGACGTTGAACATGATCTGCTCAATCATCAGGATCCTGTACAAGTTGCCTCCCACAGCCGAGAGATGGCCCCATTGAATTGAGGGACTTTTACTCTGTGCAGGGAGGCAGTCATTGTATTCTAATGCTCCACCGACAAGGCTGAAGGTTGAAGGTTAGATTGCCAAAAATGTTGCGAAAATAATACTCAAGATCAAACCAGCAGCCTCAAGATTCCAAATACGGACCATGATACATGCATTTAGAATAAAGCGGTCAGTTAGAGGTGCAGCGTAGCTTTACATTCTAGATGGGAAACTAGAAAGTCTAATACCCCATAGGTAGTAGTCTCTTTCTGCTGTCAAGTAGATATGTCAAGTGAAGGTACTAGATGTTATCTAATTACAATCACAAGGGCGAAGGCAGCATGAACGACATTTCATGGTGGTCACAGGAGATTTAAAGAGTTAAACAAACATCAAAACTTGACCATCTGTGGATGTAAGAGCTCAGCTAAGTCCCACTTTATCCAGGTCCTCATCCATCAACCTATGTATTTTCTCCGAAAAAACAATATGCAGAAGCTCAATAACTGTACTTTTTAAGATTATGACATGCTGAATGTAAAACAAGTTTTACAAACCAGCCATATTGAAAATATGCTAATATGTCTGCTAATTTAATCTATAAAGCGTTTTTTTTTTTTTTACGTAACATGTAACGTAAAATGCGTCCGCAGCTAAGATTGAGCTCAGTACATGAGTTTGTAGTGTCATTCAAAGTTTGTCCGTAGTTGAAAACTTGGTTTGCCAGGGCTATCAAGGATATTTTTTATTGAGACACAATCACTAGATGGGTTGCTTATCATAGCTTAAGACAGGCCCATCTACTCTCAAGAGAAGGATAAACCGTGACAGCTTCCCAACCTGGTATTTTACCTTATGGTACATACAGCACCTCGCCTTCCCAAATGGTCACCCATCTGGTACTGGTCAGGCTCAATGTTGCTTAACTTCGGTGATCTGGTGAGAACCAGTGTGTCAACATGATTGTGTCATATTTGTCTTATATGTAATATCAAATTGATTTTAATGCTAATACATTCAGCATGTCATAATCTGAAAATAAAATGAGTTTTAAGCTATTGCATATCGCCTTTTTGATAAAATTATAATGCCAAAAAACATCATATTTACCCAGATAGGAATTAATTCCTCCTTTAATTCTAATCATTTTCAGACAAGACACGCATACATAATATCTCATGAATGTGTATGTTGGTAAACATTCCATCATTCTGGTTTTGATATCACAAAATCTTTAATGTTTTTAAATTGCGTTATTATTCCATGTCGGCTTAGAATGTTTGTTGATGATTTAGTTGGGGAAATGTAATTATGGGCGAGGTACGAAATGCTTTGTTATCCTTTTATCTCTAAGTTTAGAGATGTTCTATGATTAGTGAAGACTTGAAAGCCTCCAGAAATGTCTATTTGCATCATTTTCCTGGGTGGTATCATATATATATATATATATATATATATATATATATATATATATATATATACACACACACACACGTACATTACATATATGTTGAATTCTTGTAGCGCACATAAATGATTATCTCAAAGTAATTTACCTGTTATTTATATTATACTAGCACACTACTCGGCGTTGTCCGGTCGCAAAATATGCTTTAATATGATATTTTAATTTATTCACATTCCATATTTATTAGTATAGAGCCAATTCCCTGTTGATTATTGTATTGTAATCAATACAGAGTAGTAACTGCTCGACATAGCCTAAGCATAAAATGTTTAAACATGATATTTTTAATTTATGCAGATTTCATATTAATTATTATAGAGTCATTACTCCATAGATACCCAATATATAGTAATGATTTCAAAAGTAAAAAAAAATGACTTAGGTGCCATCAGCTAGAATCGACCCTCCAGCCTTATCTGTTACCATCTGAACAATCAACAGATGGATATCCAACTCTAAAAATAAACTGACATTGATATATAAATGCATACATGCGTATGGAAGCACTTTAAGTCAACTTATGCCTGCCTAGTCTCAATTTTAATCTTTTAGCAGCTATTTGTAACGGCTTAAAAACAGATCAAATTTGTTCCCCAGGTTCGAATTCCCTATATATCAAGTTTTAAGTCTATATATCAAAATTTGCCAAAGTAGTCTAGTAGAGAAACCGCCAGAAAAACCAGAGTAGAAGACAACTAGAGGTATCTGAGAATGAGCAACCATGCAATCAAAGAGTCAAGAATATAGCTCAAAGTAATAAAAACAAGCCAGAAATTTCAGAGTCAGAGATAATCTCTAGAATGATAAAACGAAAGTTGAATCGATTCTAGAATCACAAAGAAAAGACAATTCATCCAATTTCTGGCTTTAGCAATTAACAGCACTTCATAGTCATAAGTTGAGGGGTGAGGAGGCCATGCCAGCATGGTTACTAAAAGGTGATATAACCCTCATACCCGAGATGATCGAGACAAAATATAGACTCATTCGTTGTCTCACTAGGACCAACAAGTTTTTCACTGACCTTGTTACAGACAGCATCTATGAGTACGTCTCTTCTGAAGTGTTTAGGCACCAAGAACCAGTTATTGAATAACATCGTGCTTGAGGACTGTACGAACGGGTAAGAGAAATCTAAGCATGTCTTGAATTGATTATCAACAGGCATATGATATTGTGTTCCACACATGGCTGCTACAGTGCCTTGATTTATATAAGATCCATCCAATAATCAAGGAGACCATGGTCGTGCATATAAAGCTGTGGAAACAATCATGGCATTACTCAACACTATTGGAGCAATAACAATCTTAATGACGTAAAGATCCAAAAATAAATCTTCCAAGGAGAGGGCTCATCTTTACTCTTTTGCCTGGTGACAGATCCGCCAAGTTTTTTATGTAGCTACACGTTAAATTGAATAAAAGCCAGAGTGTCTACCCCCCCACCCCCCAAAAAAAAGTGTCAACCTCCTGCTCTTCATGGATGACCTCAACCTATATGCTAGTACAAAACCAGATGCAAATCGATTCTTGTAAATTGAACCTACATTCTTCAAATATATTGCAATGAAGTATGGCCTGAAAAAAAAAAAAATGTGCCAGTTGCTCCATAGCTTGGAAAAAGATCCAAAGAAAAACCATACAGCTTGATGAAGATACTGGCATCAAAGACCTAGAAGTGCCTGAACAATACACTGGCATAGAAGAAAAACAATTCAACATGCCAAAATGAGGGGAAACATAACCAGAGAATATGTATGCTGTGTAAGAAAAGTTTATAAAACACAGTTTATAAACAAAAACGAAGTAATTGCTATTGACCATCTAGTCATGCCAGTGATATCATAGAGCATTGGCGTTATTGATATTAACAGGCTGGACACTAAAACAAGAAAATGTTGACAAAGTGACGTATAGAAACCAGTGTCTAGCAAAGCTGTATCAGCCCAGAGGGACAGCAGGTATGGGTCTCTCAGAAATTGACCACCAACATCAAGCAATATCTGATAGGTTCTCAGAACCCAAACTTTATGACGGTATATAAATATCAAGATCTAGCAGAGCAATCTCCGTCACTAAATTGGCCAAATGAGAAACACAAAACAAGCCCGCTACAGAAATAGCCGAAAAGTGTTGTTTAAAGGAAAGAATGATATTAGCTGCCCAAGATCAAGACTTTATGACCGATGCTTTTAAGGAGATGAGTTGCTTCAGCAATGGCAACAAGAACAGGTTCTGTCACACAGAAATAGAGTTGTAAGGTTCTTCTGGGGTACGGCGACTATACAATACGATACAATGGAGTGTGTAAATATTTTGACTGAATCATTTGTAAAACGCCGAATATCCAGTGTAGGACCAAGTCCTGGAAACATATCAGAAATAACAGTTGAAAATAAATCCTATGCAGTCCACTATGACTGCGTAGTTCATACAGCTACATACCTAGAAAACAAGCTATTAAACCTGACAGTGATATGGAACAAGAAGGAAAAGTATCGACCAGAATTGAAGCATTTTGATGATGGTGACTTAAAGAGTGAAGAGACAGAAAGCAAAATACCAAGGTGTTATCTACGACACGAAAAGAAATTGGAATCCTAGGAAGATCGTCATCATTCCAATAATTATAAGAGTAATCGGAATCATGAAAAAGAATTTAAAACTACCTGACGAATATACTTGGAGAAACAAGTGCAAGAAAATACAAAAAACTGCACTTAAAAATATGGTTAAACTCTTAAAAAGATCTCTTGGAGTGTCTGAAATAGCGGGTGAATATTTGGCATCTCTTAGCCACCCCTATCCCCAGGAAAAACAAAATAAGAAAACTGAAATAGTATATTAATCTATATTTTATTCAGAATTATGCAAGGTTTAAATATATATTCTGTTTAAATGTTATGAAGAAAAGCATTAACAAATGAATCTAAAAAAAGAAAAAAAAATTCGTAAGGAGATATGTATTTATTTTTAAACTGGTCATAGATATTATCAAAGGAATAAAACGTTCCATAAGTTATAACACATGACTTTTGAAACTCATAGATTATATCTCACTCGGACGTGTTCACATATAGAAACATACCGTATTTTGTCATGTACAACGAAAACAAATAAAAATTACCCACAATTTAGTAAAGAAAAAGGTTCAGTAACAATGTATAGACAAATGCATGTATGTATATATATATATATATATATATATATATATATATATATATATATATATATATTCAGACAGATATTGTTAAATAGCACGGAGTGTTTTTGCTTGATGATCCTCTTTTGTAATTTTTTCCATTTTTTGAATGGTCACTCTTATGTCTCTGTCGAATTTATGTAGGAAAGTTCTGTAATCGTTTTCGTCCATCTGTTTTTTTTTGTTGTTTTTTTTTGCAAGTACTTTCAACTGATTTTCTTCAGTCGTCTTCGGGCAGTTTCTGGAGTAGGCATCCACCACTAAATTTTTTAGTACATTTTGAACTCTTAAGGTGTGATGCAATGGGCAACCCTGCCTTAAAGACAGTAGAGGAAGTAAAAAAAACGAAACAAGTGGAAAAACTATATCAAAAAGAGGAAATAGTTGATCATCAGAACAAGAGTATAGAAAGTGAGGTTAGTAGAAAGACAATGAGGGATGGGGGAGTTAGTTCACCAACGCACAGAAATGTGTTTGAAAATAAGATAGTTAATCAAGATGTAGTGGTGACTGAGATGAGATAAAAAAAAAAAAAATTAAAAAAAAAAATGGACATGGCGGTCAAGACATTTAGAGTTAGTTTATGGCAGTTTTAGGAGTGAGGGCAAGTTTTGGGACAGTTTACAAACAGTCTTCAGTTTGTGACTGTTGATAAGAGTGTCCAGTTAGAAACAGCTGATGGTGGGTTGGATGAGATCGGGAGAGATTTAAGAGCTGATATGAAGCGACGACAAAGAGGATTTGACAAACAAATAAGATGTGGATGCAAGCATTTAGAGGTCCGATAGTATCGCACACACACACACACACATGTACAGATATCTGCAGAATAAATCAGAATTTTGTTTTTTGTGTTTCTCTTGTATTGCTTATTTGTTTTACTTGTGAGCCAGTGCTTTCCCTCTCGGCAGTTGCTAATGTGAGAGAGACAACGACACAGACAGAATGGGGATGGAAGATAATAGAGACGATCAAAACACACTATTTGGTCAGCTATTATTGAGAGGGAGTACACGGTCTAACAAAAGACAGGAAAACTTATGAATATTAGTGCACAGACTGGCAGACCATCATTTATTTCTAATTATTTTTTTGGATGGAGAGTGTACACTAGTTTATAACATTTTTCTCCTTTCAAATGACACTTTATGATTACATTCGATTTTGGCATATTCTGCCATATTACGCCTTATTTTGCCCTATGGTTGGTGATTATTGTTGTATTGTATTTGTATCAGCTTCCTTAAACCGCCAACATAAGGAAAACAAAGGAGACTAAACAAAATAAAAATGGAGAAAACATTTACACTATTTTCTACTTAACTCAGAAAAAAATAAATAAATAATAAATAAAAGCTGCCTCAAGATAACAAACCATGTTGAAATTAACAATTCCGATTCATCACTCGAATAAATCTTTATTCATTAAGAATTAACAGAAAGTGAATAATTCATTCACCATTGTTGGCAGAATTCCTGCAAAAGATTATTCAATATTGAAAATTCCTATCAAACCTTGCAGTGGACTATCTTGGACGTGCAACGGTCGAGCGAGAGGGACAGTTAATTATTCAACAATCATCAACCAAACAATGGACGGAAATTATTAGCACTTCAAATACTCTGACCAACGACAGGAAACAGAGCAGAAATGACCGTTAAAAAGGTGGATGTTCTTGAAGTTTCCGTTATGAAAGGGTGTGAAAAGATGAGAGTAAAATGAGGAAGCATAATGACCCTAAAAGTAGGGCACGTCTTGAAGATGTTCCATATAACATACCGATATGTTTAGGGGTCATTTACAAAGGGCCATTCAAGTAAAACAACAATAATAATCTACTTTTATATATAAAGTTATGTTTATATATTTGTATGTAAACCATTCCCTACTAAACTAATTCATGATTATCAATTTTGGAACACAACTGCTAGACCTAATGGAGTCCAAATGTAGGCTATATTTACCCTAATTTACTTTTATGTAAGGAAAGGAGGTGGAATATCTTTGTGAAAATTTAAATAACTTCGATTTTTTGTGAAATTTTCATAATAGATATTAGACATTCATAAATAAATATTCCCCAAATTTCAGTTTCTGTAAAGTATTTTAAAGGGGTTTTAGAGGACATAATATAGGCACAACTTCCAATTTAAATTTTAAAATATACCAGATTTGCATTGTTATTAAACACCATTTAAGCAAATTCCTCAACTTTTAATTTCTTTTAAAGACTCCTAAAATCAAAATCATGTAATGAATTTTTATTTGAAAAAAAAAAGAAAAAAAAAAAAAAAGAAGATTCTAGATATAAGGTTCAACAGCATTATATCTTAATTATAATTTTCATAAGAGGGCATTAAAGTGGTTCAAAACTATTGTCCTGGGACAAATAGTTTCTAGTTACTTGTATTTATCAATTTTGGATCGAATAAACTTCTTTTTATTCAATTTTGTAAAAATTTGTAAAAATATTGTTTTAAACGCAATTTAATGCCCAGTTGAGCATGAGATGTGAATATAAATAGGTTTTGAAGGCTTTGAATTTAAAATTTTATTTAGATTTTTGGGTTTTGTCCATATTAAAAAAACGAAAATAAAGAAAAATCTGTATGATGTATGTACCCGTGACAAAAAGAAAAAAAAATCATATTCCAAAAATCATATAAAATGGATCAAGTAATTCATTTTAAAGAAAATCAAATTTTATGAGTAACAGAAGAGTGGCTGTTTTGCCCGCCATTTTGAAAAAAAAAATTTAAAACAAAGAGAGATAACTCAATAATGCCAAAGAATTCTCATTGATTACTTTAAAATGATTTTCATTATAAAAATAAAACAACTTTACTTAATTTTTGGAATATGCTATTTTCGTTTTGTCATGGGTGCGTACAGGATACAAATTTTTCTTTATTTTTGGTTTTACTGGACAAGAACCGACTTTTTAAACATGTTCAAACATCACCATTTATTGAATATTGCTGCTAAAATATTTTAAAAAATGTTTGCCAAATCTAAATGCCGACATATTGGTTTGCTTTCTAATTGATCTAGAGTCAGATACACTTTGATGATCGGTGATACATGAAACTGCAGCACAGTATTAATTTAGGTGTATTTTATCATTTATACTAGCTATACCTACTCGGCGTTGCCTAGGATAGTTTTATTTCATTCTTTTTTTGTTAATCAATGTTGTTCCATTTTATTCGTTTTTTTTATATCATTTTTAAAGTTAAATTCAACTATTACATTATCGTTTGGTTATTGAATTATTAATTAAACCAAATTATTATGAAACTATAATTGTGTATTATTAAAGTAATATCGCTTTAACATATATTTATAAATTATTTAATATAAATAGTTTAATGGAATACGCTTTGATGAACTCCTTGCATTTGTACCCTCTCGATGAATATACCCCCGACAGACCTGTTTAGCAACAAAATTCCACTCCTTCACTGTACAGATACCAAGATGCTGGAAAGCCTTTTATTCTAATAGCTTCTTTCCTTTTACTGCTAGACTCTGGAATTCTCTCCTTGCTTCCTTGACTGTACTGACATGCAGAAGTTTAAATGTAATGTAAACAGCCATCTCGTTCATCTCCTTGATTAGTCCCTTGTAAACATGGTCCCAAATAGTAGCACCTTACGTCCAAGTGGCAATATCTTTTGTTTGAGGGGAATAAGAGTAAAGTTTCTAAAACTTTTAATCGTTTTATACATGAGAATCTGCTCAGAATTTTAAGTTAAATTTATTCAACAGTTTAAAGGCTTCAAAATTATGGTTCTAGAGTTTTGAGATGAGGATTGACTAATCATTATTTGGATTATTTGAACTACTGTTGTCACCTTCAGTGTGATTTACACAACGTTTTGGTCGATGTAACCTTCGACCTTCTTTAGGTGTATCTTATCAAAGTCTGGAATTTTTCTGTTGAACTTTCAAACTCGGGAATCTGCACAGAATTTTGAATGGAATCCTTTATTTAATCCACGAGGGTAGTATGCTCTTGTTCTGTCAGCCATAACCAGGAAGAAGTCCTAAGTAATTTGCACTTGTATTTTTAAGTCGCCCGCACCGAGGATTCAACCTTCAATCTGTAGCAATGTAATTTTACAATTCAACAATTGAATTTCACCATAGCATTTACAACTGAATTCCACCAAGTACTCTAATCACTGCACCACAATAGCCCGCGGCGCAGTGGATAGAGTACTTGGTAAAATTCAGTTGTAAATGCTATCCCTGTGGATTACATAAAGGATTCCAGCCGGAATTCCATACAGATTTTCGAGTTTGATAGAAAAATTCCAGAGTTCAACAAAATACATCTAAAAGAGGTTACATTGACTGAAACATTGTGCAAATAACAATCAAGATAGGAATAGTATTCCAAAGAATCCAATTAATACGAGTTCCAAAACTGTACAATTTCGAAGGGTCACAAACAGTTCAGTACTTTGTTATCCAACGAATAACAAAATATTAACAGAGCTGATCTTTTTACATAGAAACGAAAATGCATTCGTTTTTAGTGCTTTACGCTATTTATTTTTTAGTTTCGATAAATAATGTATTAATAATGAATAAATTCCCAATAATAAAGAATATAAGCAGATGCCAAAACCAGTGATTGAAACCAGAACCTTTTAATCTTAAATCTGACGTTCTTCCAAATTAGTTATTCTAGCTGGATATATCTTTTGTATTGTTAATCTTTCGCGTTTGCACTGGCTTAAAGATAGATACTGCTGCTATTTAAAAAATATATTTACGATGCGTCCATTTGATAAAATAATATGTAGTTGATAAATTCTTTTTTGGAAAAAAAATTGATCGAAATAGATTTTTATGTTAAAGACATCGACCAACATTTCATGCAAAAAAAAAAAAAAAAAATACAAAAAAAAAGCACAAACAAAGATTTGAGAAAAAAAGAAGACATTATTTTATATATTGGATATAAATTCAAATTAGTGACGCTGAGATAAGCGTTAATAAGCACATTAGGCAGAAAACCAGAAAATGAAAAGTGTTGAAAATTTCTCCAACAAGTAGGTAAATCATAGTTTGATCAGATGTAAATGGTTGCGAAATATTTTTTAATCGGACCCCAACTGTCAGAAGTCAAATGCTAAAAGACTATAACATAGTTTGCAAGAATTCCAGAAAAGGTAACAAGCAATAAAGTTCTCGAGAAGTAAATCGTCACCAGGACTTTTTTTTTTTTTAAATCAAGGTTGGGAGGCATCTGAGAAGGAAGAAATGTCCTTAAATAATCAGTTACCGTAAATCACTTTCTTCCGGTGAAAGATATAAAACCAAAGTCAAACACGTTACTACGTTTATCAAGTTTAAAAAAAAAAAATTGATCCTTCTTCGATTACCAACTTCAGAACATGTACTTTAAATTTATTTTCTCCAAAAAAAGGAGTACCAAGAAAAAGCCAGCAGAAAAATAGAACAAAGGGAAAAAGGCATGGAAAAAAAATCAAATAAAAATGAAAGAGTCTGACAAGACAGCGATAGTGTATATACAGATGCCGTTGTCCAAGACTGGTTTTGCTATTATTTGACTGGGTTAATGTTCTGGAGAGCTGGAGGAATACATAAGATTATAGACTCTATATAAAGTATACTTATTTTATCTACTTTTACCTAATTGGTTTTGTTAGTTGGACCATAGTCGATTTAACACAAGAAATAAAAATTGCCCAAGAATCGTACGTTTATGGGCGACTAAGTCTTTCTCATCGATTTTCTTTTTGCCGCTTGAATTATTATTGGAGTAAATTTCTCATCACGAAGCATCACTTTCATACTTGTTGGATGTTTTAGGATCAATACTGCTTGTAAGAGAAGTAGAACATGCTATCATGGTTATCAGATGGAGAGATAAAGTGAGAGAAAAGGCAATGGAAAGAAAGAGCGAGGGAGAAAAGGAGAGAAAGGATTAGGAAAAGAGAGAAAGTGTAGGGGGGACAGCGAAAAAGAAGAAAATAGAAAGACAGAGTGAAAAGTTGATAAAAACAACCCACTGAAAAGAATTGTATGATCAGAGCCAATACTGTAAACTAAGTGATCGCCTAGAGCAGCAGCATTTTGTCATCACAAATTCAGGACAAAAAAAATTGCATAAAATTAAAGGGAACATTGTAATGAACAGTTTGTAGTTTTTGAACAAGATATCAGGAAACTAATGTATCTCGCTTCTGAGTAACTAATCAGTGTCTTTGCCTTTGTAAATATAAAGCCACCAGGTGAATAATAATGTTATCAGAGTTTGAAGAGTTACAGACGATTCATAATGAGGTGACTATGGTTCGATTAGCTTATCAAATATATAGGGGGAGGGGCGCATAGAATCCTCTTGCACTTAACCTGTATTCATGTCATATACACACTCACCAGATAACAAAATCTTACAAAGTGTCAAACCAGACATAATCCCTCCCCATGAAAAAAAAAACATCCAGAATTGATTTTTATTACAGACTAGTTAAAATACCCATCTCAAGTTGGTTTTGTGATATTGGAATGCAATTAGAAATTCTCAATATTTCTCTTAGTCTGGGTATTTAGTTCTCTCCCACCACAAGAACTGTGACACTAGAGTCGGAAAGTGGGATTGAAAAAGTGAGTGCTCCACAGGAGGTGCTCCACAGGAGGTGCTCTTTGATTCTGCAAAAAATACCTGCGCAGCTCCATCGGCATTCCCAGCAGGGCGCCTCAGACGATTAGCAATACACTAACCCCTTCTCAAAGAGAAAAGGCAAAGATTGGGAGAGCAGACCTCCTGGAACTTCACAGAACTAGTCTTACACCGCAATCAAAAGGGACCAGGTCATGACAGGAATGGTCTAATCTTTGTTCATTTTTGGGAGTCAAAGATAAAAATCCCGGGCCGAGAAATTTTGTATATACTTTGTTGTGATAAGGAGCAGCGAAATGAGCAACACTTTAACAATATTCAACCATCAATTTGATGTAAAGTATTCATTCTAAGTCAACGGGCCATAACTTTTAAACATCTACTTATATTTGAAATACATTTTTTTACAAATGAATCACCAATTACCAAGGCCACTAGAGTATAAGTGTGAATGAAATTGTCAGTTGGATCATCAAGAGGATTAGAAGTGATCTGGAAGAATTTGATTACTTCCAAGGACGATTCAATAAGTATTTGTTGACAATGGACTTTAAGATGACGTGCTGCAATCAGCAGGAAACCAGTACCTTAGTACCGATGAGAAGTTCGTAAACTTTGTTCATGATAGCTCCGTTTGGTTTTAGGTACCCAGAAAAAGAAACTGAACTTATAATGAATAATTGATAAACTATAATATTTAAAAACACAATTTTCTTTTATAAAGTTGTAAAGTTTACATAATAAAATTTAGAAAAAAAACTTTGTTTTAAAGTTCCTTCACATTTTTGTTATCAAATGATAGAAATTAACTAAATTGAACAAAGAAGTGGAAGCAAGAAAAGATAGTTGTAATTAAGTGTAACAGATAAAAGCCAAAACCATTTCAAACTTTGAATGCTATAGTTAAAAGATAAGGTTGCAGAGTCAGGGTCGAACAGGTAAAAATTATAGTTCAAGTTGCTGTTGTTTTGTTTTTTTTAATAATAATAATAACAACAACATTTGGTACTTGTTTGTTTTTTTGTTTTTTTAATAATAACAACAACAACAATAATAATAATAATAATAAAAACATTTGGTACTTCAGAATATGGACCATGCTATTATTTAGATAATGATTGGTTGTTTTACGGCATATCAACCCTTTTCAGGTTATTTAATGCCGAATCTGGTGATTTTGAAGAACGATTTTTTAATATAGTATATTTGTTTTGTAGTCATATTCTATTTAACCCATAGTTGGGACCCTAACAGGTACTACCATTCCGGGTCAGAGTGGACCTTGGAGCAATGGCAATTAAAGGGTGGCTCCACACTCCCTAAGGCCTGCAAGCTGGGGCCTCACCATCAGATATAGGTCATATCCAGGACCATTATTTAGATAAGGTTTTATAGCTAAATTTATTTTTCTTATATCTTGTTTATTAAATTGTTCACTGACAGTAAAGAATAATCTTAAAAAAATAAAAGCACCCCCTCTCCCCATGTTAAGAATGGTTTTCTAAATAATAACGTTATCATTTAAGCATAGTCTGTATTCTGCATAAGTACCCAAAAAAAATGAATAGATAGTCTAAATATTAGAAAACCTTAAAATAAAGAGTCGGAATTTAAACTTTTGGGAATCATAAGAGTCCAAGTTGAATCTTACACGTTCTGGTTCCCCAACCCTGTTAAGTGTGAACACTGGCGAAGCAGTTTTTTGAGGGGTTTTTTGCTGCTGTTATTTTTTGTTGTTTTTTCACTGACATTTTTTATGAATTAGCGTATATAAGTTCGAGTATAAAAACGCTTGGAATGAAACGATGAAAAATATTGGTTGTTATGCAGTGTTATGAACTCTTCGAACTGGAACCAAGTCAGCCATATCCACATGAATACGCATGCGTGAATGTAAACATTTTCCTCGACAACATGGATGCATCCAGATTAGAAGAGGAAGGGGAAAAACTATCAGGTGTTAAACAATTTCAATTAAAACTTGGATCACGCATCTTGGAAACCAAATGGATGCAATATTCTCAAAGCATTGTGGGAAGAGGTCAACAACTCCACAGTCCAGACAAGCTGGCTACTTGTCAATTGTTTTTATTGCATTAAGGCTGAACAATAATAAAATGAAAACTAATATGTTGTTCTTGTGGACTGAATGACCTTCACGTATGACACAAACGAAGGTGACAGACACATTACAAAAATATAGGTTTGTTGCAAACGAGGTGAACTAAAAAATGGCCAAGGAATGGTTGGGCTGTCAAAGCTAAAACTTACAATCTTTATCAGCTTAATCATGATAGCTTATATGTGTCAAGCAGGCGGTAGTAGTAAATATTAAAACATGATTAATCTGAGAGATTTTCTTTGTTGTTGCCTTTTTATTATTACATTTCTATCAGCTAGACAATGTCTTCTCCTGTAGACATGCGATTAATTTATGATCTACTTTCATTATGCATTTGTGAAATGGCAAGTTGATAAATATTAAATACCATCTGGAAGACCCGACGTCAAAACTGAATAAAAAAAATACTATTCGTCGGTGTTTGCAACGATCTATATAACAATACCCGTGTGGAATACAATATGATAACGTTTTCTAGCTGACTACAATATGTTATTTATTATTTGCATTATTCGGCCTACTCTTCTCATCTTAAGTGTTATAAAGTAACCTATCTCTGACCAGGTCTTTATCCCTCTTTCTCCCAAATCGTTATTACTTTCTCCCATCTTTTCCTTGCCCTTCTTGTGACAACTGACACTCCTACCTTAACTGCTCTACATCTAATAACCCAAGAACTCTCATCCATTTTTCAATGTAACCAAACCAACAAAGTTTCTTTTTCTGAACACATCTTCCTGTACTGTCCAGATTTAATCTTCCTCTGAGCTCATCAAATCTAAGCTTGCCTTTAAGACTCACACTACACATCGATTCCATCATTCTCATAGCATTTCTTTCCATGCAACAGATAACCTCAACTCTCACTGGCCAGGTTTCGATCTCATAGATTATCATACTGCGCACAAACGCTTGATAGACTCTTGTTTTAGTAGACAGCAGTAACGCTTTACTGGTTAGTAATGACAAAAGTTTCTTAAACTTAGTCCATTCACAACTTCATGGTCTTAAATTTCTTGCAGACAAACTGATTACCATTTCTCAAACTACCACTCCACGGCATTTCTTGTACACCCATTGCTTACAAGTACCACACAAAAGATAAAGTTGCTTTCAACTCTACTTCCACAAGATGAGCAAGAAAACTTTCCTCTTTCTAACACATTGGATTAACAGATTAAGAACTTATTTTGCATTATTCATCTCCATGCATCATGTTCAATTTTGGTGTAAAACAGTTGAGGTAGCAAGGTCAGTTGATAGAGGTAAGCCAAAGAAAAATTAGGCGAAACAGATATTTACATTTTGCTTACCTGGTGTTAGAATGATATTCGCACATCTGATAGGAGTGTTTTTATTTCTCGGTGAACATATAAGTATTGATAGTTCGTAATAGGACATCAAGTGAAATGGCAGGCAATGATTTAACGTAGAAGAAACAAAAAGAAAACGAAAAAAAAACTCCAGAGAAAAATGTTCTGGTTGGCTTCTTCTGGTGCAGTCATCGTTAACTTATTTCTGATCAATACGATTACAACGGACATTTTTCTGTTATCAGCAGTTACAGCACTTAAGCAGCGTTTTGAATGGAAACAAATGAGGGCCAATTTTTTTTGATTGAGTGCAAAAAAGTGCAGCATTGCGTTATGGTTACTAAACAGTTTAATGTACCAAATTGAGCATTCGGAAGAGAGAGGAGGAGAAGTGGAAAGAGAGCAGGAGGGAAGGATTGAAAAGATGAGGGAGCAGGAAGGAATGACTCTCATGAAGTGAAGGGGAAGAAATGGAAAGCGTGGGTGGAGGAAGGAATGGAGAGAGAAAGGAAAGAGGAGAGAAAGGAAAGAGAGGAGAGAAAGGAAAGAGAGGAGAGAAAGGAAAGAGAGGAGAGAAAGGAGAGAGAAAGTGAGAGGAAGGAAAGAGAAAGTGAGAGGAAGGAAAGAGAAAGTGAGAGGAAGGAAAGAGAAAGTGAGAGGAAGGAAAGAGAAAGTGAGAGGAAGGAAAGAGAAAGTGAGAGGAAGGAAAGAGAAAGTGAGAGGAGAGAAAGAGAAAGTGAGAGGAGAGAAAGGAAAGAGAAAGTTAAGGGTGGAAAGGAGAAGAGAGTGTGCGAAGGAAGAAAAGAAAAGTAAAGGGAAGAAATAAGGAAGGAAAGAAAGATAAAGTGAGGGAGAGAGAGGAAGGAAGAAAAAAGTGAGAGAGAGAGAAGAATGGAGAGGAGCAAATAGAGAAGGAAGAAGAGGTAGGGAGAGAGGCAGGAATTAAGATCATTTCGACTGATTAAATAAAAATGCTCCCGCCGTTGACTCAATTATTGGATCTCCATTTAACCAATTAGCACCAATTCTAATGTTAAAAGAATAAGTTTGATGAATGGATTGGAAATTACAATATTTTTTGTGTTCTGAAGTCAAATGATATTTAACGCTATTTCAGAGATCAAATATTGAAATTTACATTTTTCTTTTTTTTTTTTTTTAGATGTTTAGGAATGTGAATTTGAAACAAGCAGAGACGGTTAGAATGCAATATCGTTCATAAACAAAAACCCAAGATAAAAATACGTCAATGAAACAGATGAAATAAATTATTACCAAGAATCATGTATTTTATAGCTGAAATATTATAGGCCAGTGATGAACGTATAAAAAGAATCCTTCAAAACAACTTTGTGTCTTGGTAGTCTGTCTTTAACTGAGGATAGTGGTGGTGGGGGGGAGAATAAATGTTATCAATACTTTAATATATATATAAAGTAAATATGATATCAAGTGAGGAATTATGCTAAATTTTCTTTGCTCTTCTAGTGAGCGACCGATGATTAGAAATTCTGCCTTCTGAAATAAAAACCTGTGAATATTTTTATTTTTTTTATTAAAAAGGTGAAGATTCTTAATTTCGAGAATGTGCCGTTCTTTACTTGCACATCGATTGAAATTGATAATAAAAGTTTTTGTTGTACCTGCGATTGCGTGTTTTTTGCTAGACCGTTTACAATCACGCTTTCCTTATACTTTTGGAACAAATTCAACTCGTTTTTTTTTTCAGGTTTTAACAAAAGACTTCTATTCCTCCTTCTCCAGCCACGCATGACTTCTCATCTCGGCTGTGACGTGATCCTCGTTCTGTGCACACGTTCTCCTTTTTATAATCTTTTTTCCTTGCTGTGACGTCATTTCGCACACGGCTCTGTCATTTGCATACGCGCGTCCGTGGTCTGTTACATATAGACAACTTCGTCTCTACAGATGAAAGACAACATTCTCTGTCCATGGAAGTAGTAACGATTCCTACCATATTCAAGTTTGAAGTCGTTTGAGACAAATATTCAGATTGTATACGGATATACCT
The DNA here is from genome assembly GCF_053919585.1 of Euprymna scolopes. Lineage (NCBI taxonomy): Eukaryota > Metazoa > Mollusca > Cephalopoda > Sepiida > Sepiolidae > Euprymna > Euprymna scolopes. The sequence continues at coordinate 49,375,011 of NC_136497.1, forward strand.
ATCTTCTGCCTTTGGGGCTTGTTGCACTTTGCTATTTTTACCAATAGATTTGATTTTAATACTAAGAGAGGATTGAACATCTCTGCATACCATCCATTCAAAACAGCTAACTCAGAAAAAGCAATTCTTCCCCCTTTGTCAGAAATAGCATTCGTGTAATGTGAAGATAAAGGACAAAAGTAGGAGGGGGTGAGAGTTACAAGGATGTCAAAAGTAAACCCAAGGTTGACTTAGGTTTAGTATTAGTGTTTTGTCACATGCAAATTTCATATCAGAATCAATTCACCTGAACCTGTGTTTGCTGCCTATTCTACATAGGTATGAATTAACACACCACCGTTAAAAGGTTCTTATGACAGAATTTGGCTTAGAAGGTTCTTATCAGAATATATGACGCAGATCAAAATTCTCAACAAACAGCAATTTTCTTTTTTATCTGAATTTGAAAAAAGTTTTTTTTTTGAAAAAAGAAGAAAAAAAAATAACTTTGTTGCTCTTATACATTTTGTTGTGATAATAAAATGAGATAAAAAAAATCAGTGATTCATTCGTTGTGTAAAACAAAAACAGAAGTGAGATCATGAATCAGCATTTTGTTCTTAACACACACACATAAACACACACACACACATTCTGTATTCATATATTGCATCTCTATTTATATAAAGTTAGGTATTTTATATACCTTCTCTTTATGAAGTTAGACATAAGGTCTGGTCGATGCCTCTGCTCAGTCTCTAAAGACAAAGGATACTCCCGGTAGAGGCAGCTGCATGTGTAATTATAAAGCATGGGTTGCGACATCTCCAACCACACATCTCCTGAATCGGCACTGTTTGAGGCCAGTGGCAAGGAGAAGTCCAGGACGACTGGAAACAATGCCAAGTGGAGAGCACATACAGCACCTCAAAGTCCCAAATGGTCATCCATTTAGTACTGACCAGGTTCAACTTCGGTGATCCAGCGGAAACCGGTGGGTCAACATGATTATGCTGTATTTAAGGTCCAGTATGGTTTTGAAAAGCCAGCACACTAGAATTAATACATCTTGGCCAACAAAAATGCCCAAGCAGTCCCGTTAGTATTCTCTACAGGGACACCTCAGGCGATTAGCAAAAAAATAAGTAAATAAATAAATAATTCTCAAAGAGAAGGTAAAGCCTGGGTGTGTGAACATCCTGAAACTGAAGAGAACCATACCCCAACCCAACAGCAATATGTCACTGTCGGACTGACTATTGAGAACATATTCTCGATTGCTAAGAACATTCTTACTCAAGCTGTACCAAGCAAGTATGACGTGTATATGTTTGTACATATTTTAGCACGATTTTTCTTGAAGACATTTCATTAAACATTACAGATAACTGCATGTCTTTTCTTTGATTCTTTCTAAATTTCATATAAGCTTTCGTGTTTCAAATTGGAACTGGTAAATGCATTTGCCATACTCGTCATGTACCCTTTTGGTTCCATCCAGAACAATATTCTGGTGTGAGTGTTCAGTATTTTTGGTTCCCCCGACAAAAGGAGGGCGGACATGTAAATTTACCCTTGTCCGTTCATTTGTCCACACTTTTCTCAATAACTACGCCTTGGAATTTTTTAAAATTTTGCACAAATTTTAAACATGATATGAGTAAAAAAGTAACAGAACCAATTTTCCGGGAAACTCCGGTTATGTGTCCCCACCCCCTAGGGATGCCTTTCCGGTTAAAATGGTTAAAATTGACACTTTTGTGCTTATTAAAAAAAATTGATGCCTTGAATTTTTATAAAATTTTCTGAAATGTTGTAACTAACTGATTTCTATATAATTTTGTTTGTCTATACTTCGTGATAACTCATGGGTGTGCTCCAAAGACTCTTTTAGGGCTAATAAAAACTATTTTTGGGACTATTTTACCATATTTGTCCAAAATTTTCTGTGTATGTCTATTTAGCAGTTTAGCATGGTGCTGAACTCAAATTTAGGCATTGGGAACTTTTGAGGCTTAATGGAGTTGGCAGGGGCGGGGGGTGCAAATGATTTCTTTTATTGCATGGTACCGAACTCAAATTTATATATGTTAAGGCCTAAAACTGCACCGCTTATTCATTTTCACCAGGATTTGACGTCCCTTGGGGACTTTTGGGGCTAAATGGGGGAGGGGGAGGGAATGCTGTCATTTTTTTTTGCGTCTAGTTTGCTGTGCACTCACGGGGGACCATGCATACTTCACTTGTTTTTACATGTTTTGTGACAGTTTGGGCGAGAACTATGTGATTGGTCATAAGTATTAACAGCGTATTAGCATAAAAAGCATGCCAGATTTTCACTCATGAAAATTAATTTTATTAATGGATGGCTTTTTATTTTTTTATGCACAGAGCTTCTAACATATGTAGTCTTAGTTTAATAGTTGCATAGTCTAATACAATTGTGCTTTTTTTTTTTAAATTGAGAGCGAGGGGGGAATGTTTGTATATAAAAACCACGCGTGGAACAAAATGTAGCAATCAACTCTTCCGTTATTCAAGCTATTTTTTTCTAGCTGATTGGTATCTGTTAGCCCTACTTCAGACAATTCTTTGTTCTGTTACCCCGAACGTAGATAGCGTGCTTCCCCATCACACAAAACTTCCTCAACCATGTTGGTCTATTAATAATGCGCCACACCCGGGAACTGAGTTAGCTCTATCAGTGTTTCTCCGTCGCCATTATTCTAAGGAATACCTCGAGCCTGTTACAGACCTGCTAATCCAACAAGACATCTGTGACGTGGCCGTTACGTTCTAACCCTGTTCATTACAGTTCAAACCTTTTTCAGACCCCCGCGCCGTCTGATACCATCGAAAAAGAACAAACAAACAAAAATAAATCCGATTCAACTTTTTTTTTCTGTTTTAGCAAAAGGCATTTATTACCATTACTTTCCAAACAATGCCTGTTTCTTGCTTTTTTTTTTAACTGTTCATTTTGTCTGCCATGAGATAAACAAAACCCTGCCGTCTCAACACAAGTTTAAAAGTCATTTGCCGCCACCACGGAGCTCACACTTCCATCTTGCCTGGCGTGCACTTTTTTTTATTTCAACCTTGTGCTGTGATTTTTTCTTTTTCTTGTGACACAAGGCCGCGCGCACTAACTAATTTGCATACATGCTCAAACGGCTGCTGCCTCTGCTATTATCTATGCTAGCTATCTATCTTTTGCCTGCTGCTGCTATTTTCATATGCGCTCTGTTACACATCTGGTGTAATTTCCTGAGATTCAAAATATCGGCTTTTAAAATTTGGTGATTGACAAAGATTTTCATAAACTTTAAAAATTTAAATCGAATATTCATGTTTTGTCAAGTGTTTAATTATGTTCCTACTTACATGCCTTCTCACGATGACAGAGTGTGACACAAGGTCGATTTTTTTTTTTATCTGGACAAAATCCAGCTCGCTGTCCAAAAAGGTCGTTCTCGATTGGAACAAAAATTTTAAACTCCCTCAGTCTAGAAGGATTTCTCCTTCCCCGACTGTTTTCAGAAAAGATATAACGTAACTCGAGAAAAGATACTACACTGTGCTCGTAGTCAGACTTATGTATTAATTGAATGAATTTATTAGATCAACTGTGCCTGACGACTATTCCTCTAGAAGGAGGTTGGTCAGTTCTACTCAGCCAGGCTACACACACTCGGTGACCGAGGGTCTTCAGATTCCCAAACAAGATGATTCACCTCTATCATTCCTTCGATGTGCACTTACAACAAATTATTATCCCCTTTCGTATAAGTACAATAAACAATGAAAACCATTACAATACTATCGTTTTGTTTTGTTTGTATTTTTATGTATGTGTGTTTGGGTCTGGGGGGGAGGCGGTGAATGTTGAACTTATAATCACCATTAAATAAGTTTTAACTTCCTTTTCTGAAATAAGTCTTTTTTTTTTTTTTTCATTTAAAATTACAATACATTTGTAATAGCAACACCCACGCTAATATCCCCTTCTCTTCTCCTTACACAAATAAATCCAGCACAGGAAGGGGACATTTGAAAAGAAAAATCCGTTTGCTGTAAACAAAAGGATTTTTTTTTTAATACAAAAAACAAGCTTAAATTTGTTTTGTTTTGTTTTTTGATGGGTGGGGGTGTGATACAATAAATCAACACCTCAGGATTATGTAATGAAATGCAAAAATAAAAGATTGATTGTATATCTATATATCTAGTAGCATGGGTGCCCAGTGTTGTCCGGGTGCTTGGAATGGAGGTGTATGTTGAGCAAAAAAAAAAAAAAAAAAGCGGTCGATTTTTTTTTTTTTTTTTAACTTTGACCCCTATTACGACTCCTTAAAATTTGTTTTGGGCTCAAATCGAGTCATTAAGTTACATCCGTATCCAAGGAACCTATATCTAAAATTTAAAGTGTGTCGACCCAAAATTGTCGGAGTTTGGTAGAGTTCTCAAAGGTCAAATCGTTGAATTTTGACCCCTTAATCGCCAAATTTCTGGCCAAACACCGATCACATCGATTTTCCCAAATCTCAGTATCCTGTATATCAAATTTCGAGTCTGTAGACTAGAAATTGACAGAGTTATTGTGTAGAGAAATGTACACAGACACACACACACTTTCACTTTTATAGACATAAAAATAATAGGTATATAGGTTTGTTTAACAAAAATATATACGCATGCATAAATATATATGGAAACAATTTAGTGTTTACTATAAACTTTTTTTTCGCAAATATGCAAGTATAAATCATGTAGAATATCTGCATGAATATAATTACAGGTAATAGTTAACTAAATATGATTATCCCATTAAAAAACCGAAGAAACTAATATGGAATTAAAATGAATGTTTAAAAGCAAATTAGCTAGATCTTTTGCTAGTGAATGCAGTTCCACCACCAAGATATAAGAAAATTGTATTTTCTTTTTAAATAAATAGAAAAGAGGGTGTTTAATATGAATATCGATACACACAAAAGAAAACCAGATTTATAGGAGTATAGATATAGATAAGTGAACGTGTTCGTGTACATTTCCCTACGCAATAACTCTGTAAATTTTCAGTTTACAGACGAAATTTGAATATACAGGGTACTGAGATTTGGGAAAATCTTTGTGATCGGTTTAATTGATTTGGCTGTTAAGGGGTCAAAGTTCAACGATTTAAACCTTTGAGAACTCTACCAAACTCCTTCAACAATTTTGGGTCTAAACACTTGAAATTTTAGACATAGGTTCCTTGGACATGGATCTAACTTAATAACTTGATTTGAGCCCAAAACAATAAATGTTAAGGGGGTCATAATAGGGGTCAAAGTTAAAAAAATTGGCCGCTTTTTTTTTTTTTTTTTTGCTCAACATACACCTCCAAACACCCGGGCAACGCCGAGCTGAAATGCTAGTGAATAAATAAAACAGAAGTTTTTATTTTTTTTTTATTTATAGTCTGGGACAAATTCTAAGTTTATATCTTTTCTAAGAGTATTAGTGAGCAAACGACCACAAATATGCTCTTCTGATAACGCTTTGCTCTCCAGTTCTACATCACATTTTTTCAAAGGTATTACAGCGTCACGTGATTGTTACACTCGAACCGTGTCGTTACATTTCAACCAATAGGATCCACACGTTGTCTGGCACCGTCGCAGGAACAAACAAACAAGGACATAAAAAATACGACTCAGCATTTTTTTTTTTAAGTGAAGAATGTATTTCAGTAATTTCCGACAACGCACTTCACCATGTTTCAAAATAACTTCACCATGTTTCAAAATAACACTCACGCGTCAAACATATCTGTCGATACGCTCTTTCATGCACGCCACCTACCTTTCCACTTTTTTTCGACTACACAGTGCATTTTCTCTCCCGACGCATATGGGTCAAAACATGTTCGATCGCTTTCTTTGCTTGGCCACATGGTGTATTTTTATTTCCCTTTTTTCTACATACTCCCATGGCGTCAGCATATGCACACTTGCTTACTTTGCATATGTGCTAAGACGGCTGCTGCTAATATTTTCGCTAGTCAGCTATCCTATGGCTGCTGCTGATTTTCTCAAACGCGCCATGTTACAGAATAATATATCCTGTAAATTTTTTAATGGCATTTGGAACAACTTATCAGGCTTACAACCCACTGAAGATTAGAGTTAATGATAAGGATGTAGATGAGCAATGAAGAATATTATGAGAGGATTGAAACTCGTGAATGGAATAAATAAAATTTCATTATGAGGCTATTTTATGACAAGTATTTGCTGACACTGGATTTGAAGACGATCCTGTTATATGTTGCAGGGAAGTAACTCCACGATAACATGCTCTACGGATAGAAAGTTCTTAAATATGAAGCTGTTCATGGAAATTTTGTTTTACTCGACATAACTACATAAACCGATGGTATCTTTTAGGTCAAAGAAGCACCTTTTATTATGAGGGGGGGGTGTATACTTTAGCTTTAATCAATATTATGAAAAGACTTCATGTGTGTGTGTGTGTGTGTGTGTGTGTGTGTGTGTGTGTGTGTGTGTGTGCAGGGCTTTATGTTGCGAGTGAAACAGTGGCATTTGCGGATGATTTTTTTTCAATTGGCAACTAAAACTAATAAAACGCATATCTTTTGGCGATTTTTTTTTTTTTACCTACAATCTTCCAAAACTCATTGCTAATTGAAAACTGTTGATCAACCGTTTTTTTTTGTTGTTGTTTAAATAAAACGAGCTAAGTCAAATTATTTAAACAATAAAATTTTAATAGAATATACTTTTCTTTTTTTTAACGAAAACTTAAAAAAAAACATCTGAAGAAAGTCTCAACATAAAATTTGGTGCATACTTAGAATTACATTTATTTTTTAAAAAATAAAGAAAAAATCTTTATAATATACGTACTCGTTATGGAATGAAGATGTCATATTCACAAAATTCACGTAGGTTTGGCTAGTAACGTTTTTATTTGGCTAGTAAACGAAACTATTTAGTTGTCAAACGTCAACTAAAGATAAATTTGTCCACACAGCCATAGTGTGTCTTTATTACTGACGAACGCATTCATTTGATGTCATTACTATTTTAATTTACGATCAATCGAATATTTAGTGAAACCAAAAAGCCAATAGTGGAAAAAAAAAAAAAATTTCAAGAGTCATTTAAATAAAAATAAAATCTATAATGTACAGAAGAAGCCAGAGATATAGTGGCCCTAGGACACGGTTTTTCAGGTTACGATGTGGAATACAAGGTTTCCTTAGTCCCTGGTTACGGTATTTGCCCCCGCCTTACGGTGTTATTTATAATGTTATTTGATTATATACTGTACTGTATTTTGTTACCAATTTTTAATGCCGTATCCCGGGGTTTGATTGAATTTTGGTTTCTTCGGATAGAAATCAGATATTGTAATTTTTGTTAAAGATTGAAAAAAAAAAGAAAGTGATTACTTTGAATACTTCCAAATTTGAAAGGAATTTGGAAGTATATAAACTGTTGAATTAAAAAGTCATGTCTTTTTATCATTATTTTCTTTTTCTTATTAAATCCTCATGCATTGAAAGACTGAAAGTTTGGAAAGTCATTTTATGAATTGCGATTAAAGTTGACAACTTGTTAAACTTTTATGACAATTTCGTTCATTTAATAGTTTAATGACTAAACGATGCCATAAAAATTCAATGTAATTTTAAAAGTTTAATTTGAATGAAAAATGATTTTGTTATGAAAAATATAAACGGCATAGTTAAATGAAAACGGTGAAGGCAAAAATGAAGAAAATCTTCGGGCAACACCGAGTATTTACAGCTAGTGAGGAATAAATTAAATGGTAAAAAGAAAATGGATTGTGATAATAGGAAAGATTGGATCAAGACAAAATATTAAAACATTTTAGAACATTTTAAGATTTCACCTTTTCTAATCCAAAACTAAGTTGCATTAATTTGAAAGATAAAGAAAAATAAGACTCAGAAAAAATACATGTTCAGTAAGATAGAATGGACTGTAGTGAAGCAGCACTCATCCTAGGCAGATTGAACTGGCTTCCTCCAAAGGTAAACATAACATGCGGCTGCAGCCGAGATTGAACTCACTACACGAGTTTGTATTATAATTAAAATCTTGTCCGTAGCTGAATACTTGATGCTTTGCCAGGGCTATCAAAGGTATCTTTGATCATGACGTCATCACTAGATGGGTTGCCTACCAGGGCTTAAGAGAGGCCCATCTACCCTCGAGAGAAGGATAGACCGCGCCAGTTTCCCAACCTCGTATTTTACTTCATGGTACATACAGCGACTCACTTTCCCAAATGGTCACCCATCTGATACTCGCCAGGTTCACTGCTGCTTCACTTCGTTGATCTGGCGAGAACCAGTGTGTCAACGTGATTGTACCAAAGGAAGTAGTTACATGGGAGTAAAAAATTCACAAGTGGTCCCCAGTTTCATGTATTCAGAGCATGAACAACATAATTCAGAGTCACAATCATAGCACGGGAAACACCACTAACGGCCACGATCATAGCATGGGCAACACCACTAACGGCCACGATCATAGCACGGGCAACACCACTCACGGCCACGATCATAGCACGGGCAACACCACTCACGGCCACGATCATAGCACGGGCAACACCACTCACGGCCACGATCATAGCACGGGCAACGCCACTCACGGCCACGATCATAGCACGGGCAACGCCACTCACGGCCACGATCATAGCACGGGCAACGCCACTCACGGCCACGATCATAGCACGGGCAACGCCACTCACGGCCACGATCATAACACGGGCAACGCCACTCACGGCCACGATCATAGCACGGGCAACGCCACTCACGGCCACGATCATAGCACGGGCAACGCCACTCACGGCCACGATCATAGCACGGGCAACGCCACTCACGGCCACGATCATAGCACGGGCAACGCCACTCACGGCCACGATCATAGCACGGGCAACGCCACTCACGGCCACGATCATAGCACGGGCAACGCCACTCACGGCCACGATCATAGCACGGGCAACGCCACTCACGGCCACGATCATAGCACGGGCAACGCCACTCACGGCCACGATCATAGCACGGGCAACGCCACTCACGGCCACGATCATAGCACGGGCAACGCCACTCACGGCCACGATCATAGCACGGGCAACGCCACTCACGGCCACGATCATAGCACGGGCAACGCCACTCACGGCCACGATCATAGCACGGGCAACGCCACTCACGGCCACGATCATAGCACGGGCAACACCACTCACGGCCACGATCATAGCACAGGCAACACCACTCACGGCCACGATCATAGCACAGGCAACACCACTCACGGACACGATCATAGCACGGGCAATTCAACGAATTTGGCTCATTCCGTTCATTTTCAATTATCTCATAATAATATCCATCATTCAACTGACAATCCATTCATCTTATTAACTCTTATCCGAGATCATCTTTAGGACCTTGATAAGTATCGACCCACTATTAAAAATAAAATATAACAACACTATTCACAGCCATGATCATAACATTGCTAACACCATTACCCATCACGCAAATACAAGTTACTATATTTTATATAAGTGCTTGGTTCCCCCACCTACGCCAGCAGAGGCACCTCCACTTGTCGAAATGATCAGCCATTGTTAACTGTAAAATAAACAACAAAACGTAAAGGAGGGCAATTGTTTAAAGTTGAACGGTGTTAATGCGTTTCTACTTAAAGCTAAATGCAATTAACTTGCAATTTCCGTAGATTATCATTTGGCGTCTTCAAAATCTCTTGGAACAAAATCTTATCCCTGCAGTTATCAATCTGACAAAGTTTTTGTTATAGACAAAACGACGGAGGAAGTAAACAGAGTTAGCCAAAGATGAAATGAAGTTATAATAGTCACCAGGAAGGAAAAATTCAAGTCGATATTTATCCCCTTCTCATGTTTGAAAGATGTGACAAGGTCGGAAAATGAGATTGAAAAGTCAACGCCCTAAAAGCCTGTAAAAAGAAAAAGAAAAAAAAAGGCTGGTCAGCCCTATCAGCATTTCCCAGTAAGGGGCATTTCTAGTGATTAGAAATAAACTAATCCCTTCTCAAATGGAGAATGTAAGGCCTAGGAGGGTTGGTTGGTTGTTTTACGGCATATCAACCTTTTTCAGGTTATTTGATGCCGAATCTAGTTATTTTGAGGAACGATTTTTAATGAAGTGTATATTTTTTTTTTAAGTCAGATTCTATTTAACCCATAGTTGGGAACCTAACAGGTACTACCATTCCGGGTCAGAGTGGATCTGGGAGCAATGGCAATTAAAGGGTGGCTTCACACTCCCCAAAGCCCGCAAGGTGGGGCCTCACCATCGGATATAGTTTTAGGTCATATCCAGGACCGGCCTAGGAGGGTGGACCTCTTAAAACCGCTAAGGACAAGAAACATCTTGGTTAATAGGAAACAAGCAATCTCAACACTGGCCCAGTCTGTTGGCTTTGATGACATAAAAGTCCATATCTATATACGCTAAAAAATATACTTCCAAATTTACCATTTAACACTAAACGTCGATGAAAGAAGTAGATCTTATATCAATCTCGAAAGGATTGAATATTACAAATATTAAAAAAATAAATAAAGAACTTATACATATATACAGGCAGCATTTTTCTTTTAAATGTATTTTGTTAAATATGATGGACAATTTAAGTTTGCATATTTTGGTTTGGATCCTTTCCGATTATTTCCTTGTTTCAAACAGAAACTGGCTGATGTACGTCATATTCGCTTATATTCCTAATACTTTCAGATCAATCTGGATCCATTTTTAGAAGTGGTTATCGACTAAAGAACGCGATGCTTATATATTTATAGTTTGGGGAGGGGGGTAAGAAAGTACTGGAGATATAAGTGAATATGGCAGATACATCAGCCAGTTTTCACTTGAAATCAAAACATTCACAAGAAAATTTAAAAGGATCGAGACGAAAATATGCAGACATAAATTTTCCATCGTATTTAACTATATGTATGTAATATACGTAGAATGAATGTCGTTTTCTTCCCCCCCCCTTTAACTAAAATGTCATCTCCCATCCTCTCCCTTTGTCGGGGGTAATAAACAGAAAGAATAAAAGGATTGGAATAGTCTATTAAAAACAAGAGGAAATATCAAAATTAGTAATAATATTTAACCTGTAGAGGAAAAGAGAAAGAGGTAAAGTTTGCCTTTATTTTTGTTAACTGACATTACATATTAACTTTTTCCTGATTAAAAAAATTTAACCGATCATTGGATGAGCTAATTGTTCACAATTTTCGAATATATATATATATATATATATATATATATATATATATATATATATATGAGAGAGAGAGAGCGAGAGATGGAGGTGTATGTACAGGCAAACATTAGTTTAAGATTTGCAGGTCTAAATTAAATTCTGAAATTACATGCATCATTAAATAGATATTTTATGGAAGACACTTGAATCAGAAATATGAAGCACAAACTCTAGTCAAGCAGACAAGAAATAAATACTGATATTAAAAGTTTAACTCTTCTACTTCCTATCGATCAGGTTGGATTACTGCACTGGAATTAACCTGAATTTTCCCGGTGGGAAAATATAAACAACAAATCAATGGTTATTAACCAAGTGAGCATAAGAACGGGCCAAAACTGTTGCAATATTCACATATGTGTGAGCTTTGTATACCAGTTGACCAAAGTAGTTCAAATCTTCGAAGGTACGTACTGTGATTAGTAGTAGGATTACAGAGTCGAAAAATATAAGACCAACTAGGCCTCCTGGGATAAAAAAAAAAAAAAAAAAAATTGCCGACTTAAACTCCATATTTTAAAGACTCTCTGTTGATCCTTTGAGATATGTTTTTTGTTTGTTATTCGATTGAAAATATTCTAACAACTTCCAGTGATTTATTTTAAGCATTTTAACATGTTTTATCAATTATCTTTGGATTTCTACAGACTTTATTTTCCTTTCTCTCACCATTTCCAGGCTCGTCAGCAACAAAATTAGAGCCATAAATTGATCTAAATACAAGGAAAAACTTTTTTTGTTGTTTTTATGTTAAAACTAGCTGTATCTACCTGGTGTTATCCTAAAAATTAAGTCAAAATAAAATAAACATAACTGATTTCTAGCATTTGGACCAGTCCAATGCCTACCAAAACCTCCAACTCAAACCGACTCTGGTAAGTAGTTTCATGGTTTTCTGTAACATTGTGCATTGCTTTACTGCATGTGACAGAGTCGATTTGATAGTCTGCAATATAAGAATGCAGAAAGAAAATGGTCTCTGAGGGTGGGGACAGAAGAAACGAATATTCACAAAAATCAGAAAAAGAGACAGCAGGCCTTAAGGATGAAACACCGACTCTTTGTCAAGGCCAGAGCATGGTGGTCATACAATGCTTTTGAAAAACAAATCAAAATAAAAAACAAACTTATCTAGAAAGTAATCCATATAATAATACACCAAGGCAATTTCATGTTTGTACATACCTTTACACCCTTTTTTTAAATGGGATAGCCCGATCACCAAAGATGTGATGCAAAAAATATTTTTTTAAATTTCATCTGATTGTGATGTTATGTCGAACATGAAACATTAAAGTACAACTTGTTGACCTTCAGTCTAGGATCACAGTATAGTATAGGTTTGCTTATTTTGTTACATAGCACATCAACTCCTTTTCAAGTTATTTAATGCTGAATACAGTAATTTTGGGAAAAAAGTGTTAGGCTTCAAGTTCTTTACATTTTCAAATATTTATTCATGGTGTTTAGTTTGGTTGTTTTGTAGAGCAAAACTGTTTTTACTTTTGACTTTGCGGAACGTGATTGAGTTTTGCAAAGGGAAAGGGAAAAGCATCAATGTTTGATGCATTTTAGCTTAGGAAGCCAGTACCTTCAGACAGCCCACTAGTAGTATTAAACGAAGTATGCTATGTTCTGTCCAAAGATTATACAATGGAATCTGAATTCACACTGGGCATTAAAACTCCAAGGGTTTTTGAAAATAAACTCCTATCCCATAACTGGATATATTCTGCAACTACATTAACCATGAGTATGCTTCAAAGCTGGTACAAAAATATTGTGGGGTCTGTGTTTGCACCAGTTGCCAATAGAATGGAATTATTTTTTAGCATGGTAGCAATATGCAATGGATGAACAATATAACTGTGGACTTTCTATAGGTCCCATCAGTAAGACAGATTGTGCTAAATAAAAATTGAATGCCAACGCTATATCGTGGTTTTCCGATTATTTTCATGAAGTATATGTTGGTGAGAAGACTATGCAATCTTCAGAATAATTGCAAATCTCAGTAACTCCTTGAAAAGGTCAGAGTTCATTCTTCAATAATAAAACAAAAACCCTTATGATTGACACGACTATACAAATTCACTTGACAACACTGGTGTATTTCTGTGTGAAAAGCAAATAGCTTCTGTATGTATTGTTCATTAATTATACTCTGAAACGGAGACGTGTGACATTCTATCCTGGATAGTGACCGACTGGGGGAGATGCATCTCATCTGAAGGACAGATGCTGTGGCAACAAAGAATTCATTGTAGCAAATAGATGCATGCGGGCGAAAGAGTTGGTTTACTACACGCTGTAATTAAAAAAAATAGCTTTTTGCAAACAAAAAAAAATCTTTGAATCATTTAGAATTAGATTAAAACATCCGCAGGAACTTGCAGATTTCATATGTTATTGTTTTTTCTCAAATGACAATTACTGCAGAGGTAGACATTTTTGATTTTATATATATATACTAGCCTGGGTGCCCGGTGTTGCCCGGGTGTTTGTATGTATGTGTGCGTGTGTGTGTGTATGTATGGGGGGGAGATCAAAACAAAGCGAAGTAATAACCCTGTTTAAATATTAGAAAAAAAAATAATCAGAAAAACAAAAACAAAAAAAGCAGCAAACGTGATAAAAAATTTTTTTTTTTAAATGAACGATGTTAAAACTTCTTAGTAGGGGTGGCCGGCATTGCTCGGGTGTTTGAAAAAAAAAAAAAAAAAAAAATTTTGTAGAGGGGGGGTAGGCTCCAACTTGAATCCTTGAGGCGAAATTGAAAAAAAAAGTGATGACTTGCCTAGATGCTATAAAGGCAATGGAATGAGAGACGAAATTAAACGATTAAAATGTTATGTGACAAGTGCGTGAATTTAATGAGGTCAAACATCATGCTATAAGGAAAATGAAATCCCACACTTAACTTTGGCTGCAAGGTAGTTGTTTTGGTTTTGTTTTGTCTCTAAGTTGTTGGGGGAAAACCAGCTCTCCATAAAAAATGGGAGTGTCCAAATGAATAGCAATTGTCTGATATGACAGTTTTCACCACATTGATCAAAGCTGATTTGCTTTCTGGACGTCCCCAGCAGGTAAGCTGAGGAACTGCCTTCGCTTTGATTAGTTTCACTTTATACTAAAAAAACTGAACAAAAATGCAACGCAACGAAATAGCGCAAATTTTATAAAAGTCAATCAAAATAAATCTAGACACAACGTCCCTTCGCAAATCGTACATATTATGATCTACGGGGTATATATACAGTTGTTTGAAATAATGAGAACCCCGGCGGAAAAAGCCTTCCTTGGACATACAAAAATGCACACACCACATTTGTCTTTTATATTTACACTAGCGAGGGGTACCCGGCGTTGCCCGGGTGTTTGGAGGTGTGGGGGGGGTTAAAAAAAAAAAACAAAGTAAGTATGAGGATCGAACCCAAACCGTTGAGGCAAAGTTGTGAAAAAAAAAAAAAAGTGCGACGTTAACCATTGCCCCATCGCGACATGCTTACAGAAACACGTTTGAATTTATTTAATTACTTGGATTTAGCAGGTGCTCGTTTTAATGAGTTAATGAGGTCAAGTTTGACTGCGGGATTTCATTTACTGCTGAACGATTTTTTTCCCCCCCCAAGGTGTTATAGGAAAAAACTCACATGCGGCAAGCGACAAATATTGAATATTTATCTTCCCGAAATCGAACAAATTAAATAGACAAGCGAGCTTCGTTGTTAACTGAGATATTACGATTTATATGTGATATAAAAAATTTTTAAAAGTTGTGAAGCCAGCGACCGCTTCTCTGAAAGAAGCCTTTTGTAGACACATAGAAAAAGCGAACACACATACATACATACATTTTCGCTTTTATATTTGTAGATATATATTCTACGATATGTTGAATTTAGTTGATATTCCTAGGAATTTAAACTGCATTGCTTATTTTATGAGCCCCAATCTATGGTCCCTCCTTGCCAAATTCTCACAAAAAAACACTCGACTAGCTACATCCACTATCAATAATTTTCTCCACTCTCTATGTGTGCCCAATTCTAAACACAGATTCCATGAGCAAACCTTTCCTAGAACTGCATGCATGTAGAACACTGTTCCATTGGTCTGCTTCCCAGCCGATTACAATATGATAGACTTCAAGTCCAATGTAAACAAGTTCTTGTTGAGCCGTCCCCTTAAATAATTCAAATTCTACCCAATCTACACCATTAAAGATTACTAAAATACCACTTTACATTAATTAACCTTTATCCTCAAGTGGCCTTTGGGCCTTGATAAGTGGTGACTCCCGTGTAAAAAATAAATTTCTATAAATTACTCAAAGTTTATTGGGTTCTTAGATTTATATGACATCTTTCTCTTATTTGCCTGTCTAGTACCAAAGGTACTTGATTTTTTTTATAGCATTTTTTTTTCCTGTATAACTTTATATGCTAATTAACATATAGTAGTAGTTTCCAAAATAGTATTACAATTTTTATTATTATTAAATTATTTAAATAATTATATATTATACTATTATTTTTATCTATATGTTAATAAAAACACTAACTCGATTCTGACTACATTTCTTACAGCTGATGATTGCATTTTTCTATTTAATAATTTAAGTTAAGATTTCTTCATTTTTCCACCGTTATACAATTTAATCCCTTTCATAATTGCAAATTTTCTAACGGAAAGTCTGCTCATGCAACTGCTAAGTCTGTAATATGCTGAATTTAGTTGGTATTCCAAGGAATTTAAACTAATTTTTATTTAGTATTTTTCTATAAAATATTTAAAGTGTCTCTCTCTCTCTCTCTCTCTATATATATATATATACATATATATATATACTTATAAAACTCAAATGACCTTATAACGGGTGTTGTAACCTCACATCCGTTTTACGATTCCGGTTGCGCATGCGTACATAAACATAAACCCATAACAGCGTAAACAAATAAACAAAAATCGCTACTTTTGCAGAATTTGACCTACACACTGAAATATTAACGTTATTATTTAAAAATTATTATTTAACATGGGAAGTGTGGGGATGTTTTGCAACTATTCTGTATTACAACTATACTCTCGCAATTTTCTTACAAATAAATTAACTTTGACCTGTTGACAACCATAAGAACAATTTACAACTGCGATTTCCCCACCGCCTTCCTTTTTTTTTTTTTTTATTTATTCTCCATTTTTTAATACTTTCTTAAAAACATTCATACATTTTCGTCTACACTACCAACATAAATAAATAACCCAGAAAATATTTTTTTTTTAAATTGCGTTACAAATAAATAATCAACGTGACAGTAAAATGTATTGTTTACTGTACGTTTTCAGCGTCCCAATTGTTTGTTTTTTTTTGCGTTTAAATTATCCAAATAAACAATTGTTAACACTTTCTGCATTTTTTGTACATCGTTCATTTCCGTATTACGTTGAAGTTATTTTAACGCAATTTTTTTACAAATAAATCTACTTTGTTGACAACCATAAGAGTATTTTACAACGGTGATTTACCTACCGCCTTCCTTTTTTTTAAATTTATTCTCCATTTTTTAATACACCTTTCTTAAAAAGCATTTATACATTTTCGTCTATGCTACCAACATAAATAACCCCGAAAATGTATTTTTTAATTTGCGTTACAAATAAATAATCATTGTGACAATAAAACGTTTTCAGCATCGCAATTATTTGTTTTTTTTTTGCATTTAAATTATCCAAATAAACAATTGTTAATACTTTCTGCTTTTTTTTTTTTTTTTTTTTTTACATCGCTCATTTCCCCATTGTCTTAATTAGTTTTATTAACTTATTATTAACATATGAATTAAATATTTGACCCAATGGGTCATGAATGCTTAAAATAAATTTAAAAAGTTACATTTTATTTTCATTTTCTATTTAAAAAGCCATTCTTAACATGAGGAGAGTGTTTTTTTTTTTAACTATTCTGTACTTTCAACTAACAATTTCATTTAAAAAAGATATCAAAATTTTAATTTAACTTAAATCATTATGGTATCTGTTCAGTGCACATTTACCTATAAATATGGCAAACCACTTATAATTCAATGGCTGTAAGTTTGTTTTTTTTCCAAAAATAAACAATTATAAACAGAACGACTCATAAAAATCTATCTATATTCTTTTTTTCATTTTAATATACTTCTATAGAAATGTTTCTGTTATGTCACAAAAAACTATTTTCTTTACGTCACAAGTGTCACACTCATACATTAATTTCATAGCTAACATACTGACCCAACGGATCACAGGTGGTCTAGTGTATATATATATATATATATATATATATATATATATATATATATATATAAGAATAACAGTATAGTTGTATTCAAAGATCCGATTCTTTATTTTTAATGCAAAACATCTCCTCTAGCATGTTAAAATTTCGGTACATGTTTTACAGATCTGTTTCGTTATACAGGAACAAACGGTTATTAATATGTCAATACCGTCTCTTTTCACTCGTATACTCTTCAGAAAAATTAGAAATTCTTTGCTTAGATAGAAAAAAAAAATGCATGACAATATAATGCTGCAAGAAGAAAATAATTCATAGAAGACTCAACATCGTGTGTTTGTTCCGTCAGCCATCTTTGTTTGTTTATATTAGGATTCTTTGAGGTGTACAAAATTGATAAAACACAATCATGAAGGGAAGAATTTATGATTAAAAACGTTTAAAATAAAGTTAACGGGGTGAAGAGAAGAGAAGAAAACCGGTCAGCTGACTCCCCCATTTATTTTCTCCTCTTCAGCCCGTTAACTATATTTTAAACGTTGACTTTATTTTCGACGTTTATATATACATTAGAATATCCACCCAGAACGGATATAAGCAATAAATATAGCATTAGTTTTTAATGTTCATCCTTTCTTTGGAAGATATGATAAAATAAATAATTTACCCACGTAACTCACTTTTTTGCCTAGAATGCATATTCCATAATGATATATTTGTTTAGAATTTTACCAAGAATTTACATATCACACCAATTCTTTTAAAAACGTATTACTTAATATAACTTTAAATTTAATGTACAACAGTTCTTTTCTTTATTGAATTTAAATGTGTTTTGAGATGAGTGTGAGCGCACCCACTAAATGATAAAGTTTACAAAAAATAATGTGACCATGTTACCTAGAACATATTTCTAAAATTAATAATGACCCAGATTATTCTGTACATACATACATACATACATGTATACCTACGCACACACACACACATATATATATATATATATATATATATATATATACATATATATATATATATACCCACATAAAGAAACCCCAAGGTCTTAAGTACAACATGAAAAGAAACTGGAATGTTAGGAAGATCTCTATCACTCTAGTAATAATAGGAGCAACAGGACTCCTGAAAAAGAATTTAAAAAAACTACCTGGTAAATATACCCGGTGAACCAAGTACAAAGGATAAAAGCAATTACACTTAAAAAGGACGGTTAGAATTTTAAGATTTCTCGGTAGGATGTATGAAATAGCAGATGAATGTGTGACATCCAGTAGGATGATCCATCCCCACCTAGAAAATAAGAAAATTGAGAAAAAAAAAGAAAAAAAAAAAAAAAGAAAGATTCACATATATTATGGATTTTTTTTTTTAAATATATAGTTAGGTATGTATGTTCATATTTATTCTGACAGTATTTGGACACAAATTCCCACAATGTCTATCTGCGTGGATCGTTCACTTAAAGCTTGAAACAGAGACTTGTGACATTCTATGTCGCTGACGACCGACTGGGGGCGACGCATATCGTCAGATTACATTTAAAGGACACATGCTATCATTTTGCCAAATCAAAGGCAAGCCATTTCGTATTTTTTTTAGATGAGGATTGGAAACTTATTTCAATTATATGGACTACTGTTCTCATCTTGAATTTTATTCTCATAACGTTTCAGCCGATGTAATCTTCAACCTTCTTTAGATGTATAATTAATAATCAGGTCAAAGTGAGTCTAGTGGGGATTGAAATTTCAATCCTCTGTATAAACGATACTGAGAATAGAATTGCTAATTACTTGAGACTTCTACCAAGTCATGGCTGATAGAACAAGAACAATCTATCTCCATAAATTAAATAAAAAGTTCTGTTTAATTTCCATATAGATTCACAAGTTCTATAAGATTCGCCAGAAGAATATTGGAGATTAATATGAGGAAAACATGGTTAGAATATCATTAAAGATGAGAACAGTAACCTGAACAATCCAAATATTATAAAGACAAAAGCTGTAATATTAAAACGGTCTGGAAATTTTGGAACATTTTTGAAAGATGGTAAAAAAGACATTTTTATATTACAATTGGTTTTACTTTTCTGAAATATCTGACATCTCTGCACGCTGTAAGGTCGGAACTTTTGGACGTGTGAATTTGTGTTCCCTGCACAGGTCGTGATCGTCCAGTCTATTTTTTTTTTTTTTTATCAGGGTTTAATGCTTTATTCTGACGAAACTGGCTATAGTGCAAATCATGTGGTCTCAGTCAGTGCTGTAAAAAATGATTTTCTTCCCAAATAAAATTACAAATTTTCAAACAAGTAACAATATTTTATTTTGCAAATTTAGTTTCCTCACAAATGACAAACTTGCCATCAGAACAACAACCTTTCTAACCAAACATAAAACGGCATCTGCAAAGCCAAGTCCAAAGACTCATCTGTTCCTGAGACTCAGAGAAACCAAAATTTCCACTGCCTCTTTTTCTTTCAATAGCTTGGTTTGGTTTTACAATATACATTGATCCTTTTAGGATTATGTAATGCCGAATCCAGCAATTATGGAAAAAAGTTTTGTTTCACGTTCTTAAATCTCAATATTTATTAATGGTGTTTGGTTAGCTTCTCTTTTTTTTTTTTTTTTTGTCTAGGAAAATTTTAGTTTTTGACTTTGCAGAACATGATTGAGTTTAGTAAAAGGCAAAAATAAAAAGCATCAATGTCTTTATTTATTTACAAACTGCTATCCTCATCTTCATAATTGTTGTTTCATCATGTTTCGGTCAACTCATCCCCTGGCCTTCTTCAGGTGATTAACCATGCCGAGACAAGAATGCCAAGTCTCTAACCTGTATCCCCAGTAATTACTGCTTTCCATAGTTGTTGTTTTCTCACCACGTTTTAGCCAACTAATCCTCTGGCCTACTTTGGGTAGGACTGAATCACCTGAAGAAGGCCAAAGGATGAGTTGGCCGAAACGTGGTGAAACAACAACAACTATTCAGATGAGGATAACAGTCTTCAGATAAATAAATAAATACACAAATTACTCATATCAAAGGACTCCAATAAAAAAATAACATAAGAGCATGAATGTATTTATAAAATACATTTCTTTAAGCAATTAAGCAAAAACTTTAAAATATATAAACATGAACAGCTGAATAGATTATTATTATTGCTATATTAGAACTTGTGCCTCCTTGACGTACATATTCCCAACTAAGCCGGCAAGCAGCAAGATTCCACTTCTTCACTATTCACATCCCTAAGTGCCGGAAAGCCTCTTACACTAATAGTTTCTACCCTCGCACCGCTAGGCCTTAGAATTCCCTCCCTATTTCCTGCTTTACTGACTGTACTAACTTGCAAAAGTTTAAATGTAATGTTAACAGACATCTCGCTGCTCAACTAACCACAATCCACTGTGAGAAACGATCCAAATGGTCGCTCCTCAGGTTTCAAGTGGTAATATGTTTGGGGTGAAAAAAAAGGTAAAAAGAATAAAATCAGAATGTAACTTCAAACCTTTTAAATATTATATACTAACCAACTGAGTTACCTTTGCAATTAAGAAAAGTCGATGCTTTAAACCAGGATTGTGAAATCATAAGTTTACGAATCAGAGTTCAACTTATGAAAATTCTATAAGTGGATTTTTTTTTTTTTTTTTTTTTTTTTTTTTAATCTCAATCCAATTATTACTAAATATTTGAAGATCAAACTGAGTCAGATATTTTGTAATACTAAGAGTCGGACATTATGCCTTCTAATTCCACAATCTTGTTATTAACTACATAAACCAATAGCAGGCGGCATTGATTCTTTTTTTCCTTCCCTTTCTTTCCTCCAGATTTCCATTTCACACTCTTTACAGTCACTGATGAATATTGAAAAACATTTTCTGCTATTAAATTTATCCCGGTGTTGAGTGGCAGTGTTAGAACTTCTGAAAGTGACGGTAAAAGCTTCACCGATGACATATCAAAAACAAAATCTAATTTAGAAAACTCACTATGTCTGTATGTCTGTCTCCATCTTTTCAAACCGTCTCCCCCGAAACTAAAAGTCGCAGATTGGCGTTACAGACCTCAAATGATTGGATTTTTTATGGACCGTTCTTTTATGGGTCTTTAACCGGTTAAAATGGTTTTTAAGGGGTCAAAGGGGGGGGGGTCAAAATTGAAAAAAAATCGTTATACATTTTGTACATTCATCTTACTTTATTTTTAATTAGTTCATATGCGTGTCACTTGGTACAGTGGTAACGTCACCAGCTTTGAATGATAAAGTTTTGCTTTTGGTTTCGATTCTAGCTGATGGCACCCATATACGTTTTTTTTTTTTTTTTTTTTACTTTTGAAATCACGACTCTATAATAATATATAAGAAATCTGGACAAATTAAAATACCATATTTAAGCGTATTTTCCGACCGGGCAAAGTAAGGATTCAATATTAAAAGGAACTGTAAGAAGAAATGCATGTTCTTCTTGATAACATGGATAGAAAAAGACAAACAATAAATTATAATAATTTATTTTTTTAAATAAATGATCTTGATTTACCTATGAAAATGCAGTATCTTTAGAAAATGTGTAAAATATGCACCCATCTTGAAAATTACTAACAAAAGATAAAACTAGATACACACAAGAAGTGTGCGTGCGCGTGTTACGCACAGAATAGCACACATGTTTTCAATTGAAGAAGTAACTGTGGGCGGACTAGCATGAGAAAATAAAAAGACTTATTAAAATCAATGTTGATGTGTAAATATCTTTGTGGGGTCTTCAGCTTGAAGGTAAACACACAAGTAGGTAGTAAAGAGAGACAAACTAAAAGAAAGCTGAATAAGAATGTAATATTAAGACAAAGCAACAAAACAGGTAAGATAACAAACGAGAAAGGAATAAGATTAATGTCTGTATGTCTTCATATTTTCAAACAATCTCTTCTGATACTAAAAGTCGCAGAGCAGCGCTAAGAGCCTCAAATGATTGGATTTTTATGGACATTTCTTTTATGGGTCTTTAGCAGGGTAAAAGAGGTGAAAATTGAAAAAAAAAAATCGTTATACATTTTGCCATTTCATCTTAGTTTATTTTTAACCAGTTCATATGTGGGTCACGTTGGTACAGTGGTAACGTCACCAACTTTGAATGATTGTTTTCCTTCGGTTTCGATTCTAGCTGATGTCACTCGAATAGTTTTTTGTTGTTTTTTAGTTTTGAAATCACGACTCTACAATAATATATACGTAATCCGGATAAATTAAAATATCATATTTAAGCATATTTTACGACCGGACAAAGCCGGGCGTCCTCCCACCCGCTAGTATAATACATACATATACATATTACCGGGGGTAGGCGCTATATGAACAGAGGGATATATGAAGAGAGAGAGAGATGAAAGAGAGAGAGAGATGAAAGAGAGAGAGAGATGAGAGAGAGATGAGAGATGAGAGAGAGATGAGAGAGAAGAGAGAGAGATGAGAGAGAGATGAAAGAGAGAGAGATGAAAGAGAGAGAGAGATGAAAGAGAGAGAGAGAGATGAAAGAGAGAGAGAGATGAAAGAGAGAGAGAGAGATGAAAGAGAGAGAGAGATGAAAGAGAGAGAGAGAGATGAAAGAGAGAGAGAGAGATGAAAGAGAGAGAGAGAGATGAAAGAGAGAGAGAGAGAGAGAGATGAAAGAGAGAGAGAGAGATGAAAGAGAGAGAGAGATGAAAGAGAGAGAGAGAGATGAAAGAGAGAGAGAGAGAGATGAAAGAGAGAGAGAGAGAGATGAAAGAGAGAGAGAGAGAGATGAAAGAGAGAGAGAGAGATGAAAGAGAGAGAGAGAGATGAAAGAGAGAGAGAGAGATGAAAAAGAGAGAGAGAGAGATGAAAGAGAGAGAGAGAGAGATGAAAGAGAGAGAGAGAGAGAGATGAAAGAGAGAGAGAGAGAGAGATGAAAGAGAGAGAGAGAGAGATGAAAGAGAGAGAGAGAGAGATGAAAGAGAGAGAGAGAGATGAAAGAGAGAGATGAAAGAGAGAGAGAGAGAGAGATGAAAGAGAGAGAGAGATGAAAGAGAGAGAGAGATGAAAGAGAGAGATGAAAGAGAGAGATGAAAGAGAGAGATGAAAGAGAGAGACGGCATGGAATGATTAAAAGGAGAAAGTTAAAAAAAAAATGACGTGGTGGTCCAGAATGAGAAAGACGGAACTCGCCAAGAATATTGAAGCCAATCTGCGTTGTTCAAACCTCGTGAGAAGGAGGGTAAAGATAATAAATAGAGAAAGAAAAGGCTATGAGGTATGAGAACTCTTGAAGTAGAAAAAAAAGGGGTTAGACAAAAACCATTAAGAAAAAAGTTTTCAGAAAAAAGTAGTCAAAATGATTGCATAATGCATTCAGAAATTCCAAGCAGACATAAGTTGAATCATAAATAATTATATGAAAATGAGGCAAATATTTTAATCTTTTACAGCAACAAAAAGATGAAGTATGATTCACCGGAGAGAAAATTGTTTAACTTTTGCATTTCATCTTTCAATCAATTTCGGTTGCTTCTTACATTTTGTTTTAGTTCTTCCAGTTTTTGCTATTTCCTTTCATTTTTCTTTCAATCTTTGTTTTATTTCTATTTTTTTATTATTATTATTCATTTTCCGTTCATTTCCTTTTTGAATTTTCTGCTAATTGTATTATCCTTTTTTCTCTTTCTATATTTTGTTTACCCGTATTCTTCGTTTTTATTTTTTTCCTCCATTTTCTCTTTACCTCTTATTTTCCCCATACATTTTTGTTATTTTGTTTTTCATTTTTATTCACTTATTCTTTGCTTATTATATTTTATCTTTCAATCATTCTTTATTTCTTCCATTTTTTTATTTCAATCATTCTATTCTTCCATTTTTTTGTTGCTATTTTCTCTTTTTTTTCCAAATATTTTTTTTTTTATTCAATTCAATTTTTTTATGCTATTTCTTTCATTATTCTTCCCTTTCATCTTTACTTATTTCAATGGATCATTCTTTTTCATTTTTTTTTTCTCTTTCACCTTTCTTTAACTTTTATATCTTCTCGGTTCTTTTTATTTTCACACACTACTATTTATTTAAATTCGTTTTTTTTTTTTTTACTAATTTATCTTTCAATATCGCATTCCATTAATCAGTTTTAATATTCACATGAGATTCTTTATCCTTTATCTGACAATCTGATTTTCTATTTTTTCTTTTAATAATTCTTTGGTTCTTCCACTTTTTCTTTCAATCATTCTTTACCTCTTCCATTTTTTTTCTTTCAATAATCCTTTGCCTCTTCAATTTTTTCAATAAATTTTTTGCCTCTTCATTTTCTTCTTTCAATAATTCTTTGCCTCTTCCATTTTTTGTTTCAATAATTCTTTGCTTCTTCCATTTTTTGTTTCAATAAATTTTTTGCCTCTTCCATTTTTTGTTTCAATAATTCTTTCTTTCTTTTAGTTTTTCTTTACATCATTCTTTACTTATATCTTATCAATCTTTTTAATTTTTTATTTCATTCTTTTTCATTTTTACTGTTCCATCTTCCCATCGCTTTAATCTTTCGTATTGTTTTGGTTCTTTTCTTTCTTGCTTTTTTTTATTATACGATTTATTTAAATTCTTTTATATTCTAAATGTTCTGTTTCTTTCATCTTTCTTTGTATTTCCTTTTTTTTTTTTACTTCATTTTTCTCGTTTTTTCAATTTCCATCTTTATTTCATTTGCTTTATTAACATGCTATTTTGCATTAATCCTGTTTTTCCACCCCCGACTTCATCTTTTTCTTCCCCTTCAAAACTTTCTTTCAAAATAATTTTACTTTCTCTTTCATTTCATTAATATCAACTCCCACCATACTTTTTGTTGTTCAATTTAAATAAAAGAAAATAATTTAGACAACTTAAATACTTTTGTTGCTTAAATGTTGCCGATTTCTAAATCATAACATTTCCTCTGGTAATTTTAAAACTTAAAAGCAATTTCTGAGAAAATTTTCCAAAGAAAACGATATAAAAAAAAGATTTTTTTTTTAATCCACAAAACACTTACCTAAGGTACCACCCCTGGTCCTCGCAAAAAAAAATTAACCTTATCAAGCCAGCTACTTTCTTCGGCACAAAAAATGAGAAAATCCTTAACTAAAAGTATTTAACAAAATTAATATCAGGAAATAATTTTTTTTTTTTTTTTTTTTTTTTTTTTACACAGTGATCACCCCTTATCAAGGCCCGCAAGCCACTCAGGGATAAGGGTTATTGCAAGTACATTACGTTAGTGTGGAGATTTGATGAAGTGTTTACTTAAGGGGGCGGTTCATTAGGAATTTGTTAACGTTGGACTTGA
Source organism: Euprymna scolopes (assembly GCF_053919585.1). Lineage (NCBI taxonomy): Eukaryota > Metazoa > Mollusca > Cephalopoda > Sepiida > Sepiolidae > Euprymna > Euprymna scolopes. The sequence continues at coordinate 49,400,993 of NC_136497.1, forward strand.
ACACATCCAAGTTGTAGTCAGGTGGGAAGCAGGCAGACGGGACAGAGTTCCACAGGCGTGCAGTTCTAAGAAAGAAGCTTTGTTCACGGAATCCACGTTTTGATTTAGGCACAGATAAAGAGTGGGGGGAAATTTTTCACAGTGGATTCAGCTAGACGGGTGTTTTTCGTGAAAGATTGGCGAGGGGGGACCAGAGATTGGAGTTCAGACGAGCACCTGCCATGGAAATAACGATAAAACAAGGATAGGCTCGCAGCGTCTCTTCTGTGGGAGAGAGGTTGCAGGGTAGAGAAAAGGGCATCCCCTACTAAGCCACAAAGTCTATTTTGTACTCTGTCAAGGCAGGATAGGCTGTTTTTAGCAGCTCCTGCCCAGATATGGCAACAGTATTCCATCCTTGGACGTACTTGGCTTTTATATAGATAGAGAATTGCATCAGTAGTGAGATATCTTCTGGAGCGGTAGAAGGATCCCACCATCTTTCCAGTGACCTTGGCAACAGACTTGATGTACGTGTTCCATTTCAGATCAGGAGTAAAGGTCAAACCCAGAAGCTTGTCAAAACATGGGGCCTCACCCAGACGAGAGCCATCCATACCAATTGATGCCAGATGAGGATCAGAGCGTTGATGATGTAAGGATAGAAGTTTGGTTTTAGATGCATTAAAGGTAACCAGCCACGTCTTCCCCCACTGAACCACGCGCTCGAGATCAGAGGAGAGAGAATCAGAGAGAACTTTGTCATTTACAGCCTTTGATGTGTTGCCATAGATGGTCGTGTCATCAGCATAGATGTCAACGAATGATTTAAGTATGTGTTTAGGGAGATCATTGATGTAGATCAGGAAGAGAGTTGGACCCAGGATTGACCCCTGAGGGACGCCAGCATTTATATTGCAGGCCTCTGATTTTTGTCCATCTACCACTACTCTTATGAGCCTATTGAAGAGAAATGATTTAATGATTGAGAAAACATTTCCAGTTATACCGTAGCTGGAAATCTTGTGGAGTAGACCCTTATGCCATACCTTGTCGAAGGCCTTTGATATGTCGAGCAATTGCCCTAGAAAGGAAGCCTTTGTCAAGAGATTCACTAATCCTGTGGGATATAACCGTCAGCACATCTGCGGTAGATCTTGCAGAGCGGAAACCATATTGTGTGTCACTAAGAAGGTTGTTCCTGCTGAGGTGGTTGACTATTTCTCTATTTAATATGGATTCCAGCAACTTACTCATAACACACAGGAGACTTATAGGTCTGTACTGAGAGGGAGATGACTTATCACCTGAATTCTTAAATACAGGGCAAACTGATGAGGTCTTCCAGGGAGTTGGAAAGCACTTCTCCTTAAGGCAGCGCTTAAATAGTTTCGTAAGAATGGGAGCAAGTTCTGGTTGAAGCTTTTTTAACACTATAATTGGGATGCCATCAGGGCCAGTTGCTTTACTGGAATCTAGGTTCTTGATTAGCTTAGCGACCTCATGCACAGATATTTGTATGTTACCTAGCTTGTTCTGTGTTATAGAAGGAAATATGGGGAATTGATGGCCTTCGTCGCATAGGGTAGAATTAGCTGCAAAGTTCTTTGCAAATAGTTTGGCCTTGTCTGACGCTGACGAGATGACCTCTGGTCCATTGATAATGGTTGGGATAGAACCCACACTTCTGTTCAGGATCCTATTTGTTATTTGCCAAAACTAGTGGGAACCAAGCCGCTGATCAGCTACCTTGGATTTAACAGACTGGGCATATAGCTCTCTTTCATTTTTTATTACTCTTTTACAGTGGTTGCTGGCAGTCCTGAAAGCAGCTTTAGTCTCAGTGCATCTATTACGTTGGTAGCTATGGAAAAAGTGATTTCTGTGCGCGATAGCAGCAGCACATTCTGGGGAGAACCATGGCTGGCTGTTAGGTTTTTGTTGGAAATTTTTAGATGGTATGAATTGGTCTATGCCTACAATTAACCATTCGGTCAGATCTGATACTATAGAGGACACTTCCTTTTTAAACATGGAGTGCAGAGGTAAATCAGATATGAATGTACGGAAGCTATCCCAGTCAGCCATAGAGTATCGGTATACAGTACGGTGGAGGGGTACGTCTGGGGACTTATTACATTTCGTTTTTATCTTAACTGATGCGACGGAGTGGTCGGAGGATCCTAGAGGAGAATGAACGGAACATAAACATAGCTCAGGGGAAGTTGAGAGAAAAAGGTCTAGGAGGCTTGTATATTGACCGGGTGTATCGGGCACACGGGTGGGTTCGCGAGCAATCTGAGTGAGGTCATAAGCAATGGCAAAATCATGACAAAACCTCCCCTCATCGTCTGTCTTATTTGAATGCGTCAGCCATTCCACGTTATGGACGTTGAAGTCACCACATATGTGGATGTTAGCCGAGGGATGTGCAGACAGTATGTGGTCTATTTTCTCAGATATGTTCTTAAAGATAGTAATTCCGCTGTTGTGGGGCCTATAGAGGGCAAATATAAATGCAGTGGTGTTAGCAAGTGCAACCCTGAAGCACATATAGGGTAAATTAGGATCTTCTCTAGAGATATCCCTGCCACATGGGAAGCCATCCTTAATGTAGGCACATATTCCATGCCCATGGCGATCTTGGCGGTCAGATAATAATAAATGAAGAAAATCTATCAAGCTAGAAATTGATTATAGGTTTCTGATTTTTTTTAGATGAGGATTGGTTATTTATATTATTTCGCATGTTTGGACTACTATTCTTATCTCGAGTGTAATTTTCAAAGTTTCGATCGATATAACCTCCGATGTTCTTCAGGTGTATCTTGTCGGACTGAAGATTCCAAATAATAGAAATAGATTGTTTATTTTTTGTTAGGTCATCATCAGATTAACATGTTGGGCGGCTTTTAGAAATTTACTTCCAAATTGATTTATCTCTCACCAGATCTTTATCTCTTTTCTCATCCCATCCTCCCACGTTTTCCTTGGTCTTCCTCTGTAAACTGTACCTGCTACCTCAACTGTTCTACGTTAATTAACATAAGAAATTTTATTCAGTCTTTCAACGAGGTCATACACTTGAAGTCAGCTCTTCTTTGAACACCCCCTATAACTGTCCGGATTTAATCTTTCTGAGCCTTTAAGACTGACATTACACATCCATCGTATCATTGTCATAATGCAATGGATGCCCAAAATCCCCACTGACTAGGTAGATTATCTGTTCGATTAAAAGTGTCTCAAAACACTATGACTGAAATTGTTTTAACCATCACCCGGACACTTTCACTGATCCAACGTTTCGCCAGACAATATGGCTAACCAATACTGATTTAATAGTTCAGAAGTTCTCAACCAGGGTAAAATCGAGGGAGGAAAAAACAGTAAGAAGAGAGAGAGAGAGGAAAGAGCAGAGAGAGAGAGAGAGAGAGAGAGATAAGAAGAGAGAGAAAAAAAAAGAAAGTGGGTAAGAGAGAAAGAGGGAGAGAGGGGGGCGAGAAAGAGGGAGAGAGAGGGGGGCGAGAGAGAGGGGGGCGAGAAACAGAGAGAGAGAGAGAGAGGGGGGCGAGAAAGAGAGAGAGAGAGGGGGGCGAGAAAGAGAGAGAGAGAGAGGGGAGCGAGAAAGAGAGAGAGAGAGAGGGGGCGAGAGAGAGAGAGAGGGGGCGAAAAAGAGAGAGGGGGGGGGGCGAAAAAGAGAGAGAGAGGGGGGGCGAAAAAGAGAGAGAGGGGGGGGGGCGAAAAAGAGAGAGAGAGAGACGGGGCGAAAAAGAGAGAGAGAGGGGGCGAAAAAGAGAGAGAGAGGGGGCGAAAAAGAGAGGGGGGGGAAAGAGAGAGGGGGGGAAAGAGAGAGAGAGGGGGAAAAAGAGAGAGAGAGGGGGAAAAAAGAGAGAGAGAGGGGGAAAAAAGAGAGAGAGAGGGGGAAAAAAGAGAGAGAGAGGGGGAAAAAAGAGAGAGAGAGGGGGAAAAAAGAGAGAGAGAGGAGGGAAAGAGAGAGAGAGAGGAGGGAAAAAGAGAGAGAGAGGAGGGAAAAAGAGAGAGAGAGGAGGGAAAAAGAGAGAGAGAGGAGGGAAAAAGAGAGAGAGAGAGGCGAACAAGAGAGAGAGAGAGGCGAACAAGAGAGAGAGAGAGGCGAACAAGAGAGAGAGAGAGGCGAACAAGAGAGAGAGAGAGAGAGAGAGGCGAAAAAGAGAGAGAGACGAAAAAGAGAGACAGAGAGAGAGAGAGAGGGGTGAAAAAGAGAGAGAGAGAGAGAGAGAGGGAGAGAGAGGAGCGAAAAAGAGAGAGAGAGAGGGGCGAAAAAGAGAGAGAGAGAGAGAGGGGCGAAAGAGAGAGAGAGAGGGGCGAAAGAGAGAGAGAGGGGGCGAGAAAGAGAGAGAGAGAGGGCGAGAAAGAGAGAGAGAGAGGGCGAGAAAGAGAGAGAGAGGGGGCGAGAAAGAGAGAGAGAGGGGGCGAGAAAGAGAGAGAGAGGGGGCGAGAAAGAGAGGGGGCGAAAAAGAGAGAGAGAGGGGGCGAGAAAGAGAGAGAGAGGGGCGAGAAAGAGAGAGAGAGGGGTGAGAAAGAGAGAGAGAGGGGCGAGAAAGAGAGAGAGAGGGGCGAGAAAGAGAGAGAGAGGGGCGAGAAAGAGAGAGAGAGGGGCGAGAAAGAGAGAGAGAGGGGCGAGAAAGAGAGAGAGAGGGGCGAGAAAGAGAGAGAGAGGGGCGAGAAAGAGGGAGAGAGGGGCGAGAAAGAGGGAGAGAGGGGCGAGAAAGAGGGAGAGAGGGGCGAGAAAGAGGGAGAGAGGGGCGAGAAAGAGGGAGAGAGGGGCGAGAAAGAGGGAGAGAGGGGCGAGAAAGAGAGAGAGGGGCGAGAAAGAGAGAGAGAGGGGCGAGAAAGAGAGAGAGAGGGGCGAGAAAGAGAGAGAGAGGGGGTGCGAGAAAGAAAGAGAGAGGGTGCGAGAAAGAAAGAGAGGGGGTGCGAGAAAGAAAGAGAGAGAGGGGCGAGAAAGAAAGAGAGAGAGGGGCGAGAAAGAAAGAGAGAGAGAGGGATCGAGAAAGAGAGAGAGAGGGATCGAGAAAGAGAGAGAGAGGGATCGAGAAAGAGAGAGAGAGGGATCGAGAAAGAGAGAGAGAGAAATCGAGAAAGAGAGAGAGAGGGATCGAGAAAGAGAGGGATCGAGAAAGAGAGAGAGAGGGATCGAGAAAGAGAGAGAGAGGGATCGAGAAAGAGAGAGAGAGGGATCGAGAAAGAGAGAGAGAGAGAGGGGTCGAGAAAGAGAGAGAGAGAGAGGGGTCGAGAAAGAGAGAGAGAGAGAGGGGTCGAGAAAGAGAGAGAGAGAGGGGTCGAGAAAGAGAGAGAGAGAGGGGTCGAGAAAGAGAGAGAGAGAGGGGTCGAGAAAGAGAGAGAGAGAGGGGTCGAGAAAGAGAGAGAGAGGGGTCGAGAAAGAGAGAGAGGGGTCGAGAAAGAGAGAGAGAGGGGTCGAGAAAGAGAGAGAGAGGGGTCGAGAAAGAGAGAGAGAGGGGTCGAGAAAGAGAGAGAGAGGGGTCGAGAAAGAGAGAGAGAGGGGTCGAGAAAGAGAGAGAGAGGGATCGAGAAAGAGAGAGAGAGGGATCGAGAAAGAGAGAGAGAGAGGGGTCGAGAAAGAGAGAGAGAGGGGTCGAGAAAGAGAGAGAGAGGGGTCGAGAAAGAGAGAGAGAGAGAGAGAGAGGGGGGCGAGAAAGAGAGAGAGAGAGGGGAGCGAGAAAGAGAGAGAGAGAGAGGGGAGCGAGAAAGAGAGAGAGAGAGAGGGGAGCGAGAAAGAGAGAGAGAGAGAGGGGGCGAGAGAGAGAGAGGGGGCGAGAGAGAGAGAGGGGGCGAAAAAGAGAGAGAGAGGGGGCGAAAAAGAGAGAGAGAGAGGGGGCGAAAAAGAGAGAGGGGGGGGGCGAAAAAGAGAGAGAGAGAGAGAGGGGGCGAAAAAGAGAGAGAGAGGGGGCGAAAAAGAGAGAGAGAGGGGGCGAAAAAGAGAGAGAGAGGGGGCGAAAAAGAGAGAGAGAGGGGGCGAAAAAGAGAGAGAGAGGGGGCGAAAAAGAGAGAGAGAGGGGGCGAAAAAGAGAGGGGGGGAAAGAGAGAGAGAGGGGGAAAAAGAGAGAGAGAGGGGGAAAAAAGAGAGAGAGAGGGGGAAAAAAGAGAGAGAGGGGGGGAAAAGAGAGAGAGAGAGGGGGAAAAGAGAGAGAGAGAGGAGGGAAAAAGAGAGAGAGAGGAGGGAAAAAGAGAGAGAGAGGAGGGAAAAAGAGAGAGAGAGGAGGGAAAAAGAGAGAGAGAGGAGGGAAAAAGAGAGAGAGAGAGGCGAACAAGAGAGAGAGAGAGGCGAACAAGAGAGAGAGAGAGGCGAACAAGAGAGAGAGAGAGGCGAACAAGAGAGAGAGAGAGGCGAACAAGAGAGAGAGAGAGGCGAACAAGAGAGAGAGAGAGGCGAACAAGAGAGAGAGAGAGGCGAACAAGAGAGAGAGAGAGAGAGGCGAAAAAGAGAGAGAGAGAGAGAGAGAGGCGAAAAAGAGAGAGAGACGAAAAAGAGAGACAGAGAGAGAGAGAGAGGGGTGAAAAAGAGAGAGAGAGAGAGAGAGAGGGGCGAAAAAGAGAGAGAGAGAGAGAGAGGAGCGAAAAAGAGAGAGAGAGAGGGGCGAAAAAGAGAGAGAGAGGGGCGAAAAAGAGAGAGAGAGGGGCGAAAAAGAGAGAGAGAGAGAGGGGCGAAAGAGAGAGAGAGGGGCGAAAGAGAGAGAGAGGGGGCGAGAAAGAGAGAGAGAGAGGGCGAGAAAGAGAGAGAGAGGGGGCGAGAAAGAGAGAGAGAGGGGGCGAGAAAGAGAGAGAGAGGGGGCGAGAAAGAGAGAGAGAGGGGGCGAGAAAGGGAGGGGGCGAAAAAGAGAGAGAGAGGGGTGAGAAAGAGAGAGAGAGGGGCGAGAAAGAGAGAGAGAGGGGCGAGAAAGAGAGAGAGAGGGGCGAGAAAGAGAGAGAGAGGGGCGAGAAAGAGAGAGAGAGGGGCGAGAAAGAGAGAGAGAGGGGCGAGAAAGAGAGAGAGAGGGGCGAGAAAGAGAGAGAGAGGGGCGAGAAAGAGAGAGAGAGGGGCGAGAAAGAGAGAGAGAGGGGCGAGAAAGAGGGAGAGAGGGGCGAGAAAGAGGGAGAGAGGGGCGAGAAAGAGGGAGAGAGGGGCGAGAAAGAGGGAGAGAGGGGCGAGAAAGAGGGAGAGAGGGGCGAGAAAGAGAGAGAGGGGCGAGAAAGAGAGAGAGAGGGGCGAGAAAGAGAGAGAGAGGGGCGAGAAAGAGAGAGAGGGGGTGCGAGAAAGAAAGAGAGGGGGTGCGAGAAAGAAAGAGAGGGGGTGCGAGAAAGAAAGAGAGAGAGGGGCGAGAAAGAAAGAGAGAGAGGGGCGAGAAAGAAAGAGAGAGAGAGGGATCGAGAAAGAGAGAGAGAGGGATCGAGAAAGAGAGAGAGAGGGATCGAGAAAGAGAGAGAGAGGGATCGAGAAAGAGAGAGAGAGGGATCGAGAAAGAGAGAGAGAGGGATCGAGAGAGAGAGGGATCGAGAAAGAGAGAGAGAGGGATCGAGAAAGAGAGAGAGAGGGATCGAGAAAGAGAGAGAGAGGGATCGAGAAAGAGAGAGAGAGGGATCGAGAAAGAGAGAGAGAGAGGGGTCGAGAAAGAGAGAGAGAGAGAGGGGTCGAGAAAGAGAGAGAGAGAGAGGGGTCGAGAAAGAGAGAGAGAGAGGGGTCGAGAAAGAGAGAGAGAGAGGGGTCGAGAAAGAGAGAGAGAGAGGGGTCGAGAAAGAGAGAGAGAGAGGGGTCGAGAAAGAGAGAGAGAGGGGTCGAGAAAGAGAGAGAGAGGGGTCGAGAAAGAGAGAGAGGGGTCGAGAAAGAGAGAGAGAGGGGTCGAGAAAGAGAGAGAGAGGGGTCGAGAAAGAGAGAGAGAGGGGTCGAGAAAGAGAGAGAGAGGGGTCGAGAAAGAGAGAGAGAGGGATCGAGAAAGAGAGAGAGAGGGATCGAGAAAGAGAGAGAGAGAGGGGTCGAGAAAGAGAGAGAGAGGGGTCGAGAAAGAGAGAGAGAGGGGTCGAGAAAGAGAGAGAGAGGGGTCGAGAAAGAGAGAGAGAGGGGTCGAGAAAGAGAGAGAGAGGGGTCGAGAAAGAGAGAGAGAGGGGTCGAGAAAGGGAGAGAGGGGTCGAGAAAGAGAGAGAGAGGGGTCGAGAAAGAGAGAGAGAGGGGTCGAGAAGAGAGAGAGAGAGAGAGAGAGGGGGGGGCGAGAAATATAAAAAAGGTTTCTCTCTACGCAATGTTTTTCCTTTCCATCGAAATAGTCACGACTGACTGATCCCTGAATGGTGCGTTAGAGTGGATATGGTCTGCAACTCAAAATGCTTAGAATTGGATTGATGACATTGAATAAAAGTATATATTAAAAAAATATATATACGTGCCATTAATTGAAGCTGATTGTTATATGTTGCTTTTGATTAGAAAATTATATCGGTCAACGGTACAGGAAAAAATCTCAATATTGGATTGGGAAAAAAGTTCGTTCGTTTTTTAATGTCATCTTTCTGGCTTAATAAAGATAATTTTATATTTCTATTTTCCAAGGTCCTCGCCTACCTGAAATAACCACCAACAACTTTCCTCACTCCCTATCTGTGCTCAAAACTAAACGAAAAATCCATGAGCAAAGTTTCTTTCCTATAACTGTCCGTCTATGGAACGCAATACCATTTGTCTAATTCCTGGCTGACTATCCCATGGTCGTCTTCAAGTCTGATGTGAACAAATTCCTATTGAGTCGTCCATTTAGCCCCACCCAAGTTCCACCGTGACTGGTCTTATCTCACTATCTACTTAACACTTAACCCTTATCCTTGAGTGACCTCCGGGCCTTGATAAATGATGATCCCCAAGTAAAAGACAAAAAATCTATTTTGTGTAGCGAGTATGTTAACGCTAGTGTGTAAAAAGCCTCTGAGCAGAGGAATTCTTACAATTTTGCTCGTATTTCATGCTTTAAAATGGAAAAAAAAAACATTTTTCAGTGACAGATGTTCTTCGCTCTGGCTGGCCAAAGATAACAGTAACCAAGGGAAAGTAGTTGAACAAAGTTGCTATTTGACAACCAGACAAATCGGAAACATTTTACAGATTTCGAAATCGGACATCCCAATACATTCCTCCCAACCAAAGCACAGTTAGATACGATTGTTTTATACTTCTATTTAATAAAGATCGTGTATTATACTTTTATTTAATAAAGATCGTGTATTATACTTTTATTTAATAAAGATCGTGTATTATACTTTTATTTAATAAAGATCGTGTTTTATACTTCTATTTAATAAAGATCGTGTATTATACTTTTATTTAATAAAGATCGTGTATTATACTGGAGTATAATACAAAAAAGAGAGGATAAATAAAGACCTGGCCAGAGTAGGTCAGTTTGGAAGTCAATTTCTGGAAGTTATCCAACATATTCCAGCACGTAAAACTGAGTTAAACCAAATATTATTATTATGATGATGCTGAAGATAATAATGCCGCCGGCAATAAATTGTATTGACTGACAGAGTTAAGATAATTTACACAAATATGAAAAGACACTAAAATAATTAGAATTATTTTTTAGATGAAATTTGTATTATTTGGATAACAATCAACAGTGATAAGTAATAAGATTATATACCTAAAGCGAGAATAAATTTAAGGCTCCTAAAATTTCTGCTAGAATTGTCCGCAAGGACCCTTGGCATAACGGATAGAGTACTAAGCATCAATCAGGTCTAAGTGAGCTTTCTGAAGCTTGAAAGCGATACTAAGATTACAATTACGTTATGGCTGACGAAACAAGAGCAAGCTACTTCTGTGGATAAAATAAAAGGCTCAATTCGAAATTCCATACAAATTATAGAATCTGAGAAGATTCAACTGAAAGCCGGAGGTCACATCAACCAAAACGTTGTAAGAATAGAATTGAAGGTGAGAACAGTCGTCGAAATAATCCAATAAATACAAATACAAAAATAAATCTGAAACAAAATATAAAATGCTTAAATCTGACAGGAATGAACTTCTAACCTAGAAGTGACTCAAATAAAAGCCTCAGCTTCTCCCTCTCCCTCAAACTAGAGTTAGTTTTCAAAGCAAGAAAGTGAAAATGTAGCTTTGATCTGAAGAAAACGTTTCATGCAGTTAAAATAAAATATTACCTAAAAACTACCATGTTATTTTATATTTTTTATAATTGTACATTATATATATATATATATATATATATATATATATATATATATATATATATATATATATATATATATATATAGTCTACAGAAGCTTTGAATAAGAAAATGCAAAAATAAAAAATGCAGTTTAGGTTCCCCGGAAGGAAAAAAATATCAATTATAACCTATCGCAGACTAAGCACCTACATAATCTGATTTCTAAAAAATTTATAATAACCAAAAAGAATTTATTTATATATGGATGAAAAAAAGGCCTTAACTAAAATTGTTAAATAAAAATAGACTTAGCACTTGCATGAGCCGATTTCGCAATAGTCTTCAATTTTAAAACAGAATTGAACTACATGAGGATGAAAAGAGAAAACCTTAACTAAAATTTTGTAAATAGAAAACGGGGATCATCAGCTGCTTACCATGTAACTGTTTCGGAGATTTAAAAACAGGACAACTATTCATATATATATATATATATATATATATATATGTCGATGACTAAAATATATTTTATAAAGCTCCCCTCTTTGGTAGAGCACTCTCGTAAATTATCTTACTCGCTACTTAATTTAGCTGAAATAATGCGAAGCTCGCGATTTGTTTACAAACAAACGTTTGAGCCCTCTACGAGTAGCGGACGAATGTTTATTTAAATAATCGTTTGGACATGTTAATTTCGGCCACCGATTCCATAGTCAAGGGGTAGGACTGCCGACTGTCATCACGACGGTTCTAGGTTCGATCCTCGGCTTGGGAGAAGTGTTAGTCTAGCGGCACTGATGAGTTGTGATACAACGAAACAGGTCTGTATGTCGATGACTAAAATATATTTTATATATATATATATATGAAAAATCAAATGTGCTGTGAATATCACAAGACATAATCGCAACTACTCTCCTGATTTTTATTGATTTATGTAACCATGCAGATATTCCTTGTTTTATTGTAACGTTGATGAGTTCCTATTCTTCAATATTTCTGCGCTACGAAACAGGTGCTGTCCAGACTTGGACATTTAACCATGCTGAAAGAAACAAACAGTAAGGTGGACAACATCTTGGAATTTGAAGTATAGAGTTTTTGTCATTTATTTGTATATGCTCTGTAGTTGCATCGAGCTTCATTAATTAAAAGATTGGTATAAATAAAGGTTGAAATATAATTAAATAAGAATATTTCCTCCCCACACACTCATATATATATATATATATATATATATATATATATATATATATATATAATATAAAGCTGTGTGTGTGTCTGGTCACGAATAGGCTCCTATATGGTTGAGTATTTTAAAAAACTGATTACATATAATGATAGATGTATCGAGACACAGGAATGGGTATGTTTGATCTGGCAGAACGGTGGTTCATTAAAATTGTTGGGTCTGCGTTCGCGCCTGGTCCACAAAGTATGGAAATAAAAAATTAAAAAATTAAAAAAAAAAAACGTTTACAAGTGTTTTTGATATAGATATACACAATAATACTTTGATAAGTATGTTTTAACTTAAATAGGGATGGTATAATAAAATTTTGGGGTCTGCATTCGCGCCTGGCCTCCATGGAATGGAAATAGGCACAAACTTTAATAAAGACTTTTCATATCTATCTGTGTAAGTATACTTTGATAATTGTTTCAGTTTGAAGAAATATGGTATAATAAAATTATGGGGTGTTCGTTCGCACCTGACCTCCATAGAATGGAAATAGGTCACAAAGTTTAACAAGGTTTTTTAATATAGATCCAAAGAATATTGTGATAAGTGTTTCAGTGTGAACAGGTATGGTATAATAAATTATGGGGTTTATCTATTTTATTTTTACTTTCATCATATTTTGCCTTGGTTTTGATACCCCAAATTCGAAGCTATCTCTTTACAACCGTTCCTTTTCATAACCCATCATACTTTCATAAATCAGAGTCCATTTTCTGTAGGCTGTTTTTGAACCCCGTCAACGACGGGTACTTTTGCTAGTATATATATATATATACTTGCAAAAGTATATATATATATATATACACACACATATATATATATATATATATATATATATATATATATATATATATATATATATACACACACACATATATAATGGCTGTTTTTTCTCTTTAAAAAAAAAAAGTCGGTGAACTTTAAGTTAAAATAAATCACAGAAAAATATTTTTACAAATATGTGGTTTATTCCAAACATTAATATTTGTTATTCATAATTGAAATACAATTCTGAGGCATATGACCTCCGTGGCTCGCGCATACATGGCGTAATCTAAAGGTTATTATATTACTTTCTCAAACAGTGCTACACAGATACATGTTTCGTCATTTTTACAAACTCGCTAGATTATATAAGTTAGGTATGCATGTATTTATATGTATAGGATTCACTCTTAAACTAATTAGCCAACCATTATGAATTTTAGAACACAGTTAATAGGCGTAAGGGATCCAAATGAGGGCTATATATCAGTTTAATGCAAAGGGGGTTGCAAAAAGATAGAAAGTCTGTAAAAATTTAGATACCTCAGATTTTTTTATCCATCAATTAATAAATATTCAAAAATTTCCATTTCTTTTTTTGAAGTATTTTTAAAAGTATTTAGGAGTCATAATGTGGGACCGACCTCCTAATTTAAAAATTCAAATATGACACCACGCTATAGAACAAGCACAAAGGGAAAACAAATGAACATATTTCTAAGAAAATGTCAGAAACACTAGAGAAAGCCCTCCAATCGGTAGTGGAATGGGGATTAAGCTTGTTTCCTTCAATTACAAGAAACCTTCTCAACCACAAATAGGTATGGCTAAAGATACATTACCTGAAGGTACTTCCTTCAAACTCCTAAGATTAACGTTCACAGGGAACATCAGTTGGAACAGATACATCAAGAGCGTTGCCGCAGCTGCTGCGAGGAAGGTGGGCTCTCTTTACCGTGCTAGAAAGTTACTTATGTTTGAAAGTATCCTGTACATCTACAAGGATACCATTCGTCCACGTATGGAGTATTGCTGTCACATTTGGGCTGGTACATCTGCTACTAGTCTTTCGTTCCTGCACAGGGTGCAAAAGAGAGTCGCTCTCTTGATAGGTCCTGAACTGTCATCATAGCTTCAACCTCTGTCCCATCGACGAAATGTCGCATCCCTCTACTTGTTCTATAAGTATTTTAATGGTGGATGTTCCGACGAACTACAAGCGCTTGTAACCCCTCGATGTAAATACTCCCAACAAGCAGCAAAATCCCACCCCTACACAGTAGAAATTCCTAGATGTTAGAAAGACTTTTACTCTAATAGTTTCTTCCCTAGAACTGCTAGACTTCGGAACTCCCATCCAGGTTCCTGCTTTCCCAATTGTACTGACATGCAGAAGTTCATGTGTAATGTGAACAGACATCTAGTTGCTCAACTCCCTACATAGTATCCCTGCAACTTATGTCTCCGATAATAGCTCCATACATCAAAGTGGCACTGTGCCTTGTTTGGGGTGAAATTGTGTGTGTATATATATATATATATATATATATATATATATATATATATATATATATATATATATATATATATATATATAAAAATTTAAAAAAAAAACATTAAAGATTCTGTGAATTTCAATTTAAGTCTTCAATTTTAGACATTTTCTAGAATAAAAATCATGTCATCATTTTGATAAAAAAAAAAAAATCGAATAATTATTCCAGACATAAGGTGTAGCATCATTATATCTTAATTTTAATTTTCATAAGGGGACATGTAAACGGTGTAAAACTTCTGTTCGGGAGTAAAAAGGGTTCATTTAACTCGTCCTAAATCCCCTATCAGGATGAAAGTGGAGCCTTCTTTAGAGAATTAAGAAAAAGTGATTAACTTAAGCGTAAACGCATCATTCTGACTTCCGGTCATTGTATACTGACTGTTTACCGTGTACGCCCGTTCATTTAGCATTTATAGGAACTTAATTTCCCTCAATTTTTGTGCTAATTGTCGGTGGCCTTAAGGCAGAATGCTGACCTACCAAGTCTAGGGTGACTTTGTCACTAGATTAGAATCTCCTGACCAGCAGTAATTATCATTCTACATTGATGATTGTGTGCGTAAGCATGAAACATAGGTATAAAAAATAATAATAATGAGGGGGGGGGCGTGTTTGTGTGAATTTACACGTGAAAATAGAGGTTGAACGAGTTGCCCTTTCTGATGAACTGATATGAATGCGAATTGGTGAACTGATGTTTGCCTTATTGTTCTGCAAGCTGTTACGCTCTCTCTTTCTCTCTCTCCTGATCGATTGGCCTGACGTCAGAGATCTGCTTATTAAATGTCTTATCCGCTCCAATATGAATGGCGCTATCTTCCACGACAACAAAGTCTTAAGAGTCGTACCCCCACCTCCAACTAACGTCTTGTAGCATTTAATAATGTTTCAAGACGTACAGTTTACTTCTGTTTTTTTTTCTTCTTCTTCTTCTTATGTAAATCTACCCGCAGAGAAAACGGCGAGACATTAATCTTAACATATTATGAACGGTAGTAAAACTATTTCTAGTGCTATTTTAATTAGGATCAAATGAGAAGACACTCATGTGTATCTCTCTCTCTCTCTCATATATATATATATATATATATATATATATATATATATATATATTACCCACATCCATGCAACTTTTATCTATTTAATTTTTTATGCAATAGTGTAAAATGAAACGAAATTTTTTTAAAATGATATTTAAACGATACGAATTACGGAATTAAATCCAGCAGAATGCATTTTCGTCTATTCACAAACTAGCCAGCTATTTTAATCTTTATTTTTGTTAACTCTCAACAAAAAAATAATTTAAACGATAATTTAATTTATGAAATTAAATTCATCAGAATGCATTTCCGTTTCTTCATAAACTAGCCAACCATGTTAATATTTGGTTAAGAGTTATAAAAAAAAAAAAAAAAAGAATTGATTACTCTGACTTTCCTGACTTTGAAAGAAATTTTGTTGTATGGTCGGGCAGTATATAAACAGGGTCTATATAACAGATGTCTAACGTCTTGATATATATACAGTGTGTGACATCTAATGGTTAAAATGTTCTGTTGTTGCTGTTGTGTGTAATGTATGCGTGGGTGTTTCCAATATAAAACAAAAGTTCACTAATATTCAGTCTGTGTAGCGCACAGGTAAAGAACATAAATCTCTTCGCTGTGTCTTTGTCTCTCCACATTATTCAAGTTCATCTTCCTCCGAAGGAAACCAAATAACAAGAGGTTATATATTTCATAAAACTTTATTCTTGACTTCCCATCGGAGCTGCAAAACGTTTCAATTTTCTACATTATGCTAAAGCCGCGTTTCTCCTAGCTCCCAAAACACGGAGATGATATCTTTAGGTGTATCAGAATTTGGCGGAAATTTTTGACACCCCTAACACGAAACTGCGAATAAAATATTAAAAAAAACCCTCGTAATTTCTCTTTTAAAAGTGGGTTGTTTATTTTCTTTCCAAAATAAACAATTAAAGTTGTATAAAAAGTAATAGAAATATTATTTTTTAAAAAACAGTAATGAAATCAATTGAATTTTACGAGTTAAGTATTTTTCAATTTTTAAACTTTAAAAATCTATCCAAAATTTTCTATTGATTCAATTTTTACGATATTTTCAGGGTCAATGTGAAATTTTATGCTCTTTCCGATAAACTGAATATAATATTTTAGACAAACGTTTTTTTTTTAATTCACGCCCCTCATTTTGAAATGTCTATTAAAAAGTAAACAATTTAATCACCAAAGTTTTATATATATCACAAATTGAATAATATATTCAAGTTTAAAACAAAACAAAAAAGTGTTCTTTAGAAATTTATCTGTAAAGTCCGAAGTTTAAAACTTTTTTTTTTTTTTTAACACGTTTTTGGGGGTTTTTTTTTTTGGGGGGGGGTATGAAACCTTGGTCCTTTAATTGAAAAAAAAATTAGGGTTTGATTACATTTTTCGAGTAGTTATAAGCTTGGAAAGACAGGGGGTCGAATTATTCAATATATTTCACGCATTCGTAACGTCAGTTTCTGACACACCTACGATATCTTTTGTGTTGACGTGTCCGATTTTTCCGGTCTAACCCCCAAACTCTAAACTAAACACTCAAAATCTCTCTGATTACGTCATTAACTCACGTAACATTAATATCCCGTGACAACAATTTGGACGCATTTAAAGTGTCGAATAGAAAGTTATTTACTGAATGAAGAACAAATGGTATACCGAAAATAGTTTTCTTTAAAGTGAAGCAAAAATGAAATTTAAGACTCCAGTGCAACACCGGATATGTACAGCTATTAATATATATATATATATATATATATAACAAAGTATATCTCAACCCTAGTAGGCCAATCTTCCCAGACTGAGGCAATTTTGCATTACTCATTTTTACCGGCCATATATGCCCATGTCTCATGATGGCTAAACTTCTGTAATAACTCAGGTTTTATGTATTACATCCAGCATTCGTGTGGAGGCAGATAACTAATACATAATATGAAAATCAAAATGTTTTATACTAACAGGTCATCGCTTATCAAGGCTCAAATGCCTCTCGAGGACAAGGTTTAATGCATTTGTCAGGCGGACGGTGAGACAACCCATGAGTATTGGTACTAATTGTTGAAACTGGGTAAAATTTGATTATTTAAGAAAACAGCTCAACAAAAATGTGTTAACATTGGATTTATAAATAACCATATTGTAGTCAGCTGGGAAGCAGCCTCGTATTACTGTGTTCTGCAGATGAGTAGTTCTTCAAAAGAAGAAAATTTGGTTTGTGGAAGTTGCATTTCATTTTTAGTACACAGAGAAACAAGTTTTTCCTATGAAAATAAAAGCCGTCACTTTTCTGAGTTTTTGACATGAAGATTCATATTATTTGGATTCTTCGGATTACTGTTCATACCTTAACTGTTATTCTCACAACATTTTGGTCGAGATAACCTCCGACTTATTTTTAGGTGTATTTTGTTAAACTCTGGAATCTTTCTGCCGAACTCTGGAATCTGCATGAAATTTCAAACAGAACCCTTTATTTAATCCACGGGAATAGCATGTTCTCATTTCGTCAGCCATGGGTAGAAGTCCTAAGTAATTCACAATTGTATTTTGAGTGTTAGCCGCACTGAGAATTGAACCTTCAATACCCAAACCCACCTCGAACAGTGTAACTTTACAACTAAATTTTATCAAGTACCTTATCCATTATGCCACAAGTCCTTGTGCAAGGACCCGTTACGTAGAGAATAAAATACTTTGTAAAATTTAAAACGAGAGCATGCTATCCCCATGGATTAAATAAAGGGTTCTATTCAGAATTCCGTCCAGATTTCCGAGTTTGACAGAAAGATTTAGGAGCTCAAGATTCACCTGAAGAAGGTCGGAGGTTACATCAATCGAAACATTGAAAAAAATAACACTCAAGATCAAAACAGTGATTTAAAGAATCTAACATATGCATAAAAGCTGTCTTTCATATACCCAAGTCGAATCAAAATAGAAGACTTTGTACATATAAGTGGTCAATATAACTTAGATAGAGCTTTAATAACATTAAAAGAATGTTTTATCAAACCATACTGCTCCATTTGGGGCAACTGAATTTTTCCATATCAAAACTGACCCCCTATGCAAGTAACTTTACATTTTGACACCAACATTCTTCCTTCAATAATTCTTATTTTCTTTCTATCTACCCTCTGTTTTTGTTTTTGTTGTTCTTCCTTATGTTTTATTGTTTCCTCTCTTTCTTCCCACCTCTTCAATTTTAAAACAATCTGTTTTTAAAATGAGTCAAAATGTTTTTTGGTACCATAACGATATCAGAATAACCACCGTCTTTGCCGACCATACGATGTTATTTTTTAAATGTGTGTGAAAGCTGACGATTTACGTATGAACATAAAATGCATTGGCGTATTTATTATACAGATTGTTATTTACTCACTAGGGGTTTCACAGGTTGTCATCGGTGATTGCTCACCAAAAGTAACATTATTATTGGGCTTGTCTATTTTATAGCATATTAATACTTGAAAACAAAAAGCTATATAATACTAGTTTTCCCCTTTTTTATAAGTTTTTTTTTCTGGCATTTCTGTTTGAAAGTTAAGTTTTATTCATCTTCATTCCGTGACTAAATGTTATTTTTAAAATTCAAAGTTTGTTCAAAACGCCGACTTTTCAATTGTCTGTTTGGTATCCAGACTACACCCTGGTTATCTGGTGGCAATTTACAAATTAAAAATTTGGACGGAATTCAATTTCAAACTACAAATTTAATTCTGTTTTCATTTGAAGTTTTGGAATGTGACCAACAGTTTTGCATGAAACTGATACGATTGAATTTGCCAAGAAACTTTGTGTCTTCATGAACAAGAACGCGTTTCAGAATTTTTAAAATGAGAATTTGGATTATTCAGACTACTATTCCTACCTTAAATGTTATTCTCACAATGTTTCGGACAATGTAACCTGATGAGATGTGAGGAATGTGAAAGTGTCCCTTAGTTACCATTGCTTCCAGGTTCATTTTAGTTTGTAGTGGTAATACCTGTTAATGCTACCAAATCAGGCGGTCTGATGATACTGGCTTGCTGACAAAAATTGCACCAAACATTGATGCTATTGTTTTTCTATATTTTCTATAATATAATAATATGCCAAGGCATTTTATGTCCATAAGTAAATCGTCAGTTTTCACACACATTTAAAAATAATATCGTCTGGTCGGCAAAGATGGTGACTATTCTGATATCGTTATGATACAAAAAAAACATTCCAACTTTACTTATTTTAACAGATTGTTTCAAAACTGAATTATGTCGTCATGTCGACTAAAAAGTACAATTTTAAATAAATATATTTCAGAAAGTAAAAATAAGAAGAATATATAGTAATGCATATAGAAAAAAGGGGAGGTAAAAAAAAACAAAAAAACTAGAGTATAAAATAACGGCCTAGAAAAAAGGTATTATCTAACTAGACACAATATATACACATGAAAACCCGAATAAATAAAAGGGGAAACTGCGCTTAAAGTTAAGATATTATATTCAATAAAGCATATTTCATCATAAAAAAAAACAAATCTATAGTAGATAATTATTAGACCATTACTGGGAAGTTAAAATAAAGCTAATGATCATCTACAGCCGATTAGAAAAATATTAAGATGGGCTAGGACATACAAGTATTTTGATTCATATAAATTATGTTTGAACGAGAAACTAGAAATGTTAAGTTTTAAGGATATTAAAAAAATAAATACAAGTAAAACAGCAATTAATTGTAGACATAAAATACAGTTTGGAATAAACGAAAAAAAATTTAAATAAAAAAATGGTATCATGTAAAATTTAATATACTAAGAGTTGATATGCCATAAAATAGACAAAACCAAATGAAGTAAATGTATTTTGGCATTCAATAGGTACTACAATGTCTACCATGTTCCAACCTCCGTCCCATCACCACAATGTTGCATCCCTGAACTTATTTTACAAGTATCTTCACGGAATTTGCTCCAACAAACTGGCAGCACTTGTATCCCTCTTCAACATAAATACACCCAACAAACCCGACATGAAGCAAATTCCCGCCCCTTCCAAAATGGATTGATATGCATTAAACAAAAGCATCTTAAAATACATATTCCTGGGTCGCTATTTGATTCTGTTCTTGAGATTCCGTTTTTTTTTTTTTAAATATTTTTGTCTGTTTGTTTTTAATTAGATACACACAGGAGGAACCAAGTGGAAGTTGTCAATATCCATAATGAAATTAGTGTTATAGATCAGACAATATTTAAACACAGCATACAGTGTCATCATTTTATGTCGGTATCCACTAACTATTACTAAAACAAAAATAAATACCGTCATTTTTAAATGAACAAGTTAAACGAAAACAGTTTATGTCACATGCCTCATTTTTTTTTGTTTATATTTTTCAGAATTAGCCTTTTCCCTGATTATCCAGGGTATTCACGAGGTAAACATTTTCAACACTTTTTATAATCCAGACTATTTGCATTTCATCAATGTAACCAAACTTATTAGCCTAAAACGGTTCGTTCACCAATAATTTCCCATTTTCTATGAATCTCAATTACAATTAGTTCTTTGTACAGTGTTCTAAGTATCGCTTTGTTTGTTGTTGTTTTTTTCTTGTTTATTTCTACATGCAATTAACACTTATTTTTTTTTTTAGTAATAGTGGTGTGGGTTAGTTACTATTTGCAAAATATAAAAGAATACTTTTTCACTAGTGTATTTCCGTATTATGTTTAAACTTCCAAATTGAAACAGATACGGAGAAAAAAAAATAAACTGCTTTCTAATGAATGTAAATGAGTTCATTGGAAAGTAAAATTTAATTTTATGTAACAAATAATATAAACTTGGATTTTTTTTATATATATATTTTTTTTTACTTCAATTTTGGATACGTGTGTGTGTGTCTGTGTAGTAACGGTGCGGTGAGAGAGAAATAAGCGGCCACTGTTAACAGTTAACTAAGGAAACAGTAGCAAGCAAACCTAGAACAATTTGAGAATGAGGCGAGGACGATTATGCAAATTTGGGTGTCCGAAATAGAATAAGAGATAGATTTTATTTTTTTGCTCGAGAAACTTTTGTTTTGGACTCAATTTTGGTCACATGTTTTGTTGTTGAAAAAAAAAAAAAAAAAAAAAAAAAGGAAAAAGGACTGCTGCTTCTTATATTAAGAATGAATATCTTTGTTGGATATTGTGACTTCTGGATGGAGCAAGAAAACAAAAGATGATACTGCGAGATTTCAATGTTATTGAGATAAATATTTGCAATGGCAGAAAAATATTAAAATAAATATTTAAAACAATATAATATTTATACAAGATATTTATAATAAAAGATTTGGAATTTAGTTAAAGCAGTGCAGATGTTTGTATAAACAAAACGTGTTAACAATAATAAGGGAGACTTTTGAAATAAGATAGCTTACAAAGAAGTGAGATTTACGATATAGTCACGAAAACAGTCAGAGTAGGGTCGAGTGGACGGGGTTCAATAGAGACTGAAGTCGTTGGCTCAGAACAGATTTGCTCTCCTGCAGTCCATGGAAGCATCCAGTGGACATAACTAGAGAGGATGTAGAAATTAAGAGAAGCGTACCAAACTCTGAGGGAACCGCGGATAAAGTTATGTCAATTATAAATTGATATTATGGCGTTTCCTTCGGAGGAAAAGTATCTCAATTCCAGTACCCACATCAAAGACGATCGTCGGGAAGAAAAAAGCTATTCCAGAAGCTAGGTTCCTTGTTGTCTAGTGCCAAGCAAAATGTTTATTCGTCTAGAAAGTACCTAAAATGTGTTTTCCAGTTTGTGAACTGTGTAGTCTAATATGTATATACACCTGTGATGCATATATTTATTTGATTGTCCGTTTGAATGTGATGTGGTGCCCGCACACATTGACAAATAATAATACCGGAATGTATACACACCAAGACGATGCAGTCCGGTACGATACAGTTAGAACTATCTATATATTAAAACGATAGTATATGTTACTTTGTGTGTCACGCTTACATTTTTTCTTGCGAGTGACTGTCGTTTAATTGTTATGACCTTGCATTTCTTGTAATGAATAATTTTACCAAGGATTCTTCATAAGTTTTGGTTTCAGTTTCGATTATAGCTCAAGCTATATATAAATTTCTTTTTCTTCTTCATAAGTTTTAGTTTCGGTTCAAGCTGATGCACCCAGGTCATATGGATATATTTTGGAAATCAAATCTTTGTAATATATAAAAATCAATAGAAAATTGACTATAATAATATATATGAAATCTGCATAAATTAAAATATCATATTTAAGCGTATTTGACGACCAGACTATGCCGGGTGTCCGTGCTAGCTTAGATAAATACTTTTGCAGTTTTAACAAAAGAGCTACAATAATATTAGGGTGCCTCCATTAACGCTGAACATCCACAGAATAGCCAACATCAATATATTACATATGAAAGAGTCCGTTTTAATATTTCCACGGGTCCTGCTAGTTGAGATTATACATATATCACAAAGACACGCACACATACACACATATATAATTATTACTATAATAATTTTTAAATTCCTACAGACACTAGTGTCTTATCCTTTCGAGAGTCATCAGTGCAGGGTCTCACGATTACCGCCGGTCGGGGGGATTCGACCCCGGTTACGACGCCAATCTCTAACTACATTAGCTAGGAACAAACCATCACGGACAACTTTAACCGCGAGAAATAACATGCAACATTTTGTCGTTAGTGAAGAGAACAAAATAATCCGACACGAGTGTGTTTTTCAAATCAAAATAACTGACGTGACTGGAATAGGAATTAAATTTTCAGTCATATAAATATACCTTTCAGTGTGTATGCGCATGTGTTTATTGCTGTACCGAGAATACTCAAACAGCAGGACACATTTCCAATCCACGTAACTTACAAACTATTGATAATTTGATATTAAAAAATATTCTTAAATTCACTTATTCAGATAGAAAAATAAATAAAAAAAGCAGGCTCGTTTAGGAAGGTAGTTTGGTTGGTTGTTTTACGACATATCAACCCTTTTCGGGTTATTTAATGCCGAATCCAAAGATTTTGAAGAAACATATTTTAATAGAATATATTTGTTGTTTTCAAGTCGGTTTCTATTTAACCCATAGTTGGAATCCTAACAGGTACTACCACTCCGGGTCAGAGTGGACCTGGGAGCAATGGTAATTAAAGGGTGGCTCCACACTCCCCAAAGCCCACAAGCTGGGGCCTCACCACTGGATATAGTTTAAGGTCATATCCAGGAACCCCATTGAGGGACTTTTACCCTCTGCAGGGGGGCAGTCGGTGTATTCTAATGCCCCACCGACAGGGCCACGTTTAGGAAGGATGATAAAAAAGTGCAAGGGAATACAATGTCTATATATGCGCCAGTCTTGTCAAGTGACAATCACTCTAAGTTAAATAATAGAAGAAAACAGAAACTGAGAGGCAGATTTTCCAACAGGATATTGATTGTTAATAAAAAAATAAATAAAAAATAGCAAAGTCCATTAATTCAACTTTCCATCCATTTCTAGGTTACAAACAAGCGACGCCATCAAGTCAGTGGGTACATAACCATGCCAGACACTCGAGATGTGGGAAAGGAGAAGTGGGGGTCGTATATGAGATCAGGTTACATCACATCGATAAATAAGTAAAAATAGATACACATCAAACAAAGGTTAATCTGGCAGAAAGCGACGAAAGATACCCTGAGAATCGGAATAAAAGACGTTAGAATTTAGTGACATGGCACAGCATTTGGGAGATACCCGCCACCACCTTTACTTTAAAGTAGCAAGGTAGGGTTTAATCGTCTCAGAACCCTCCACCTCACCCTCCCCAACAAAAATATAGAAGGATGGATGGAATTATTTTTGTCAACACATGAATGTACACACGTGATGTACACACACGTGATGTAGTGGATTATTCATGACTGGATTGAAAATCAGATTTTGTCTCCAGGCACGTTTTTGTTTAGGTAAATAGATCCATTTATTTGAATTCTTTGGACTACTGTTCTCATGAGCGCTATTTGATATAACCTTCGACCTTCTTCAGGTGTATCGGGAATCTTTTTCTCAAACTTGAGTGCGGGCAACACTCAAAATATAACTGACTTACTTAGGATTTCTATCTAGTTATAATTGACGGAAGGAGAGCATGATATTCCTGTGGATTAAATAAAGGGTTCTGTTCGAAATTCCATGCAGATTTCCCAGAGTTTGGCAGAAAGATTCTTGAGTTCAATTTGAAGAAGGTAGGAGGTTACATCGATCAAAACGTTGTTAAACTAACACTCAAGATGAAAACAGTTGTTCGAAGAATCCAAATACGAATAAACAATCCTCATCTAAAAATATTCCGGAACATAAAATCAATTCCCTGTTCAACCTTTATTGATGCGCGATATCAATCGCCTTACCATCAAGTTTCAATAGTACCATTTCCGTTTATCAACGTTTTTCTTTTCCAGCGCGGCCGCAGCTGAGATTTAACTCACTACACGAGTTTGTAGTGTAGTTCAATTCTTGTCGGTAGCTGAATACTTGATGCTTCGCCAGAGCTAACAAGAGTATTTTTTTATCGTGACACCATCACTAGATGAGGTGTCTACGACGGCTTACGAGAGTCCCATCTACCTTCGAGAGGAGGATAGACCGCGCCAGTTTCTCAACCTGGTATTTTTACCTCGCAGTACATACAGCGCCTCGCCTTCCCAAATGGTCACTCATCTGGTACTGGCAAGGCTCAACGTTGCTTAACTTCGGTGATAATATTAATTTGTTTAAATTCGAAAATGGAAAACAACTAAACCGTAGAATAAAATTTACAAACCAATCTCATGCAACCTTACAGAATAACTTTTTGGGATGAATAATTTTATTAGTTTCAAATTCTAGAACAACAATTAAACAAGTACAACGAATATTACATATACTCGCAAAAATATTAGCAGTTCCATATTTTTTAAATTTCTCTTAAAAAAAAAAAAGGGTAATACCTGGGATGATAGTATCTTAACTATAGAACAAATACTACACTATCCTCTTCCGCCATAAAGGAAAAGATGGAGGATGATAGCATAACGAACGTACATATATTACTACCCCCCTTAAAAAAAACAGAAAGTAATGCCTATTCTAATGTTGACTTGCAAAGTCTAAATTTTTCATGAAAAAAATAAAATAAAATAAACATTTTCTTTTATACATTGTTCTTTAAAATATGAACTTGTTATTATTCTTATTTAAAATTAGGAACTCCTGCGCCATGTGACGTATGAGGTAGTCAAAGTGTTCTATCGCATTTGATCTGTAGCCAGATCCATAGATAAAGCTATATATCATTGGACATAATATTGAAAAGAAAAGTCGATAAAAAAATGGTATGAGGGTCTAATATTTTTAACCAATATTTTGAAATAGCCCACAAATGAGAACTGCATGAAAGAGTTTTTTTTAGATAACATTTTATGATGCACTTTTGTACAAAATTAATGAATGCAGATTTTTTAATTGTTTTTTCTTCATTTTGTTTATTGAATAGAAATGTAAATACAACGAAACGTGAAAAAATATCCATTAAAAATTTTGAAAAAAAATAAAAAAATAAAAGCGATCTGCCAGAGAATGAAAATTCAAGAAAACATATTGTATTCATTTGTGAGACCAATACAATACAAAACAAAAATAATTATAGTAGACAATGCAGAATAGTGTCAAATACTAAAAAGTAGGTTTTTATTTTATTTTAATTTAATGACACATTTATTCATACTTTCAAGGACGTTCTTTTGGTTTTCAAATTGACTAGAGAAAATAAACATTCGTTTTTGGCGCCATTGTTATGGTGTCAAATGTAAGGCTAATTTTTTTTTTTTTTTTAGTAATATTTTGTAAATCTACTTTAGTAGACGCTTTAAACCGATTCTAAATCATACTCCATCTTCATAAGACAAAATAATAAAAAGACATTTTTTTTTTCAATTAGAAAATTTCATTTTAATCCTTTGAGATGGAAAATCATGGTTTTAAAAAGAAAATAAAGTTACATCATTATGCGAACTTACAGGAAAGTCTTGCGAAAGTCTAACATGTAAAGTTATCTTGCCAGGTTTTCAAAGTAAGACCCAAATAAGATTTAAGTTGACAAAACAAACTTTGCTTTTTGGCTAGCTAATTTTCATTTGTTATTGTTGCACCGGGTTATTAGCAAAATAATAATTTAGTCAAGCCTAGACGACTGTGTGGTGAATAATACATAGCTTACCTGAGTGTAGCTGCCGGAGGTGAGGATACTCTTCCAACAATCAAGAAGAACAATAGCCTTGTGGTTATTTATACTAATAGAGTAAGGTAATTGTTATAAAAACCTTCCTCCTTTGTGAAGAGTCACTTATTCCTTTATTTCCTTGCTGAAAAGGAGCACCAAGCCTTAGCGATTAGGGCTAGGTTAAAAAGAATGCCCCAGGAAGCAACAAACATGGCCGCTGAACTGCGTGCAGAGGAGCTTAGGCAAGCGGCTGATAGGCACATCGCTCGTGTCACATTGCCGGACGGGCGTACCGTGACCACAAACCAGGGTGTGCTGGAGGCGTTTAGATCCCATTTCCAGGAGCTTTTTTCCATGGAACCCGGTCTGTCATTAGAACAGTTTGACACCTATTTGGCTGACTTTTCTCGTCTTTCGACGACCGAAGCGGCTAGGTGCGAAGGTGGCATAACGGAGGATGAAGTCATTGAAGCCTTAAAGCGGGTCGGCCTTAATAAGTCACCGGGGATCGATGGTCTTCCCTACGAAGTGTATTTGAGGTTGTCGCACATCTTTGTCCCCTTACTGACGGTTTTGTTTAACTCATGGTTTAGGAACGGCTCAATCCCCAAGTACTTTACCATGGGTGTGATAAAGCTTGTTCGTAAAAGCAAAGATGGTGGGGATGGGTTAGGTAATTTCAGGCCCTTAACGATGCTTAACGCTGAGTTAAAGATTTTGGCCAAGATTCTCGCAAATCGTCTGCAGCTTGTCCTGGCTCGTCTTATTAGCCCCGAGGATAACTTGCACTCGATACGCCTGATGATAGAAAAAGTCGACACTGAGGCCGCGCTGATCAATTTAGATCAGTCCAAAGCCTTCGATAGGGTTGACCATCGGTACTTGGGGGCTGTTTTATCGGCAGCCGGTTTTGGCCTACAATTTCGCTCTTGGGTTCATCTTCTCTATACTAACCCCGCGAAGATGGTAGAAGTAAATGGGAAGAGGTCGAGACCCTTCAGTTTGTCACGTTCCATTCGTTAAGGGTGCCCGTTATCACCCATGCTATATGTGCTTGCGATCGAGCCATTTTTGCGCAGGCTAAGGGTGAATCCGGTCCTACGCGGAATCACTTTGCCAGGTGTGGATGCCCAGGCGAAGTACTCCGCCTATGCCGACGACGTAACTGTGCTTTTAACGAGCAGTGCTGAGATTAGTGTCGTCGGTGTAGAAATCAGATTGTATGAAACGGTAACAGGGGCCAAAATTAACTGCGACAAGTCTTCGGGTTTGCGCATTGGTGCCTGGAGGGGTATGCCCCTTCCGGGGCCCTTTAGTTGGAGCGATGGGCCTTGCAAGATACTCGGCGTCTGGTTTGGTCCTGACCTCCAGCTGGAGAAAAATTGGTCGGAGGTTCTGAAAGCGATACGGTCTGCAGCTTCACGGTAGATCAGTAGAAACCTTTCATTAAAGGGGCGAGCGGAGGTGTGTAATACCCACATCTATCCAATCGCTATTTATCGTCTATCAGTGCTTCCAATCCCGTCAGATACACTGCTATATTTGCAGAGGGCTCTTTTCAACTTCTTATGGCTTGGAAGGGCCCCTAAGGTCTGTCGCGATGTCTGCTACCTACATCCTTCTGAAGGCGGTCTAGGTATGCCAAACGTGGAGGTTCGGCTATACACGCTACGGCCCTACTACCTAGATCGAATGTGCACACAAGATAGGGAAAACGGTGGCCTCTGGATGGAGGACACTAAGAAAGCCTTCCCGGCTTTGAGAGGGGTGCACTACTCCAAGGGGGAGGCACACAGGTTGCCCCGAGGTGAATGTCCCTTCTATCGTGAGTGCCGGCGCGCACTGAAGTCCCTCTTAAGAGTGAAGGAAAGCCTCTCTAACACTCTGCTGTTGTCCCGAAAGGCATTATATCGGGTTTTAGTGAGGGGATCCGTAACGGATGTCATCGGTGGGAGGCTCCCTTTGACGAAGGAGTAGCTCCGCTCAATCTGGCCTTGGGCGCCTGGGTCAGGATGCTTCACTAACGACGAGGCTTCCTTGACCTGGCTGGTAATTCGGGATGCTCTCTGGGTCGGTAAGATACTCCACTCAGCTGGCTTGGTGGACTCGCCTATTTGTAAACGGTGCGGCGATGAGGACGAGACTTTATGTCACACCTTCGTTTATTGTCGCATCGTGACGCCGCTGATTGAGTTTGTTACAGGTCTCATGGTCCGCATACTAAACACATCCTCATTAACTTTGGTTCCTATTAATGTCTGTAGCAATTGGGCTCCGACAACGGATAGGCTCAGAAAAGATTTGTGTTTGATCTTGCTAGCTGTGATGAGAGGTGTTATCTGGAACACACGTATGAAAGTGGTCTATGGATCTGAGGACTTTGCTCCCCTCGACCTTATACGACTCTTCCGTCATTATTTGAAGGATCGTATCAAGGCCGAGAGAGTTAGACTCTCTCCATCAGACTTTGTTGAAAGGTGGGTGTCAGTTGCGCGTGTGTGTCGGGTGAGAAAAGCAAGTCTTGACTGGTTCTTGGATGTTCCTTAGGAAAAAGAATTTTGGGTGACAGGAATGAACGTCAGCCCTGACTCGTTTTTAGTCCAGAGTAGGTCACGATATAGGCAAGAGTAGGACCATTATTTAGGCTTCTTTGTTCATAACCTAGCTAGTGTGTGATAGCGATCATTAGGCCCCTTTTAAGTTTGTCCCTTTTTTTTTTTTTTACCCCCACTCCCCTCCCCAATTAGGTGACAGGTCGCTTGATTCGCCAGAGATGCGGGTTCCCTTTCGAAGTTTTCGTAAGAGGTGTTTTAAATAAAGCGTTCGGACCCGCATCACCCTTTCGACTGGCGAATCGGTGTATCTGCCATAGTTTAACAACGGGGGTCTTTTGTTACTAACATTGTAAATATTTCATTTGTATTTTGTATATAAAATTTTTATCTTCCCAAACCCCCCTTTCTTAAGGGTTTTAATTAGGTTATCATGGTATGATGTTCTTATGGTGATTGATGAAGGATGTATACGCTGATGGATATATAGTATGAATGTGGTATTATGGTGTAAGTAGAGTGAAAGTAGGAACTATTTAGGTTAGATTAGTTAGCACTAGTCAGAGAAGACCGTCCTTTCCCCTCCCCCATCTTCGGCCTTGTGCCAAATTTTTCTGAATTTTTACTTGTAAATTTTCTGAAAATAAATACCTTATTCCTTTATTTTTATGTTACTGTGGTTACAAGACCTGAGAAGAAGGTCGCGAAGAAGATTGTATTTTTTTCGCAACCTCACTTCAGGTTAGCTACTCTCAGTTATATGACTTATTTTTTTCAACAACTGTTAATATGAAGCATTTTAAAATAATCATCTATAAATAAATAAAAATAAGGGAGAAAATCCATTTTAACTTGAGGAATATAATACGAGTTATCTACTTTAAGTTTAAAGCTGTACAAACGAATAAAAAAGGGATTTACTAGGTTTCAAGAACCTCAGAAAATAAGCAAAATGAAAGAGATGACTTCGGATTTACACTAATTTCTTTCGATTGATCTGTGGACATCGTAA
Organism: Euprymna scolopes; assembly: GCF_053919585.1. Lineage (NCBI taxonomy): Eukaryota > Metazoa > Mollusca > Cephalopoda > Sepiida > Sepiolidae > Euprymna > Euprymna scolopes. The sequence goes on from NC_136497.1 coordinate 49,430,670, forward strand.
ACAATTGGATAATAAACCGACAACTTAATATGCTTACACAACCCCCAAAATAAAATATTCGTTTTGACAAATAAAGACAATGCTTCTCTTGTTTACTAAAACATTTTGTAAAAAAAAAAAAAAAAAAAAAAAAAAAAAATTATTATCCTGCCTTTTTTTCTTAAAATAAATCTTTTTCTCTGTGACAAAAGTTGACATTGTAACAGAAAACAATAACTCAGCTTTATGATCCGTATGCTTATAAGGAACGAAAGTCAATTGCATATTTTTGGGGTCCTTGAAACCCAATTGATCAAATAAAAGATTTCTTTACTGCATCCCGAGCAACAGCTAATAAATTTAACAGTATTGGGACAATTAATTAGAATCCGGATAATTGGAATATTTTGGGGTATCTGAATTAATATCGGAAAAATCTGTACCTATTGTCCAATGCCAAAAACGATTCCTTTAATTATCGTTTTTTTTTTTTTTAATCCAATTTTGTTTAAAATAAATTCTTCCACTGTTGGTAATGATAAAATAAATATTGATTTTAAACTAATAGTAAAATTAAAATCTATAGATCACCCCTCAGAGGGATATTTTTACATTTGAGAAACATATGCATATTTTACATGTGTTTTACGATAATTGCGGAGAAAATAAATAATTTTTTAGAGATCTTAAAGAATTGGAATCAGTAATTTAGTACAGAAACAATAATTGTATCGAAATCGGGAAAAATATTGGAATCGTCCAATCAGTAAAATGCAGTCGTTTATTTCCGTTCAATGATGACAGTACTGCCTCTACAACCAATGAGCTCTCATATAGCTGTATGGGCTAAAATTTCTGTTTCACCAAGGTACAGGTGGGTCATAAAGTGGGATTTGAAGAGCCAGTGGTAAAGCAGCCTTGCCTGCAAAAAATGCCCGAACAGCCCCATTAGCATTCCTCAGTAGGTGCGGCCTAGGCGATTAGCAACAAAGTAAACCCTTTTCAAACGGTGAGAAGATAAGGTTTAGCATACAAAAGTTTGTACATATGTCACAGCATTTGTCAAAGGCATTTACCCTAAATTGAGGGGGAGGGGGCATCATAGTGTCGTATGCATATGTGCCATCTGTGAAAGTAACGGAAAAAAAAGAGAAAGAAAACTGTGCATTTGTGTTTTTATAGTATGCGCTAAAATTCAGACTAAATGTTTCTTCTATTTTAATTGGTTGAAAGAAACTACTCTTGCTAGCTTTTATCCAATCAAGAGTCAATACATAACATTCACTGCCATTTCGAATAGTTTCTATCCACAAATGTTTCTTAAAATAATTTGATCAGACAGAATCATATAACGATCCTATCACTCAACACACTTTGGAGAAGGAAAAAAATACGAGTAGCACATTGATTATCACCTGATTAAATCAAAGTTAAAATTCGTCAAAATTCATTTTGGCTATCTTTTTAAAATTAGATCAATATTAATTGCCTTTACTGAATTTTTTATATAGAAGTAGCCGTGTACCAACCCAGCGTAATTGGAATAAGTATTCTAAACATAAAGTTTAGTATCATTATAATTTGATTTTAATCTTATTTTTAAATGTTTTGTAAATATTTTTATGTTCTACAACTACACACACACACACAAAAAAAAAAAAAAAAAAAAAAAAAAAAAAACAAGAAACTAATTATTACTAAAAGACTAAGGGTTATTCCCGTTAACTGACTTTTCTTTTTAGGTGTTGGGTTAAATCAATGGTTCAGTTCTGAATATTGTAGATGGCCAAGTTCAAAGATTTCAGAGTTCGATAAGAAGTAACTGAAGAAGGTTGGAAGTTATATCGACCGAAACGTTGTAAAAATAAAACCCAAGAAGAAAACTAATCTGAAAAATCCAAATACAAACCACATGGAATCGTTTAGAATAGAATTAAAAAGAACTCATAATTGTAAAAATAGAAATTAAATCCTTAACAGAATTGGATCTCGATAGTGTAAATTTTTTGCCCCCCCCCCTCCCATTTTTTTTTAAAGTTTTAAGATTTAAATGGACAAGATTAAAAATAAAATTGAAAAAATAAACATGAAAAAAATGAAATTGTTTCAGCATTACATAACGATCGAAAACGGCGACACGGTAAAAAAAAAAAAAAAAAAAAAAAAATTTACAAAAAAATTAAAACACACACACGTACAAAATCTGTACCCTTGAAAAACAATTGCTGCTGCTGCTACAACTGCTACTCTGACTCCAACGAATGCAGACAAGCTACTCCCTGTACTGAAAAATCTATCGATCTTTCAAACCCACAAACAGGCAAACGGACTAGTTTAGAAAAATAGAAGCGCCAACAGCGAACACGTGTGTCTTAGACACATTGCCGAGTCGATATTCCACAAAACGGATATAATCAGAGGTGACTAAGCATGAAGGAGAACATAACATCCGACGGACGCGCAACAACACATTCAGATTGGTTCCGAGTTCACAAAACAGACCATTTTATTTTACATGTCAAACATATGTCGTGATACATACCTGGTACAACTTGAATCGACGTCGTTTGTACTAGTCGGAGATACGTCCTTAATAACAGTGGCTTTGTTGCTGTCAAATCGATGTATGGTTTTGCTCAGTCCTAAGAAAATCCATCTCCTTATCTTTTTGGAAAAGGGTTAGCTTATTCTTAATTGCATGAGGCGCTCCTACCGGGGAATACCGACAAGGCTGCTCAGATATATATATATATATATATATATATATATTTTGTAAACCAGAGTGCGTTTCACTTAGACCATTAGCTTTTCAAAATCTTACCTGACCTTATGTTTAACCACCCGCAGAAAAAAAAATTATCAACATTCACCGGCGCCTGTTGAACGCTTACGAAGCTAGTGCAATTGATATCAGCACAGTTGATAGATGTGTTCGTCGATTTCAGAATAGCAGAGATGTAACTAATTTTTAAAACTGAAATAGCAAAAGAGGCTGGTAAAAGTGGATTGAGAACAGTAGTGACTATGTAGAAAAATAATTTCTGGAGCACAAAAGGTAGCTCGTTTTAATGGGGCCACTCCCGTCTTCATAGCTCTTCAACGTTTAAGAGTTTAAAGATGTTATTTTTGGAATGACCCTTGTACATTCATAAAGCTGAAGAGTAGTATACAGACTTTCAAAATAGTTATCAGGCAAAAAAAAACAAAAAACAAAAAAACAATCTATATAATAAAATTGCCAGATCAGATACCGTCCATCTGTTTCAGTTCATGTTTAGGCATAAGTGTTGAGAATCGGTTTTAATTTAAAACAGTTTCGTTTAATTAGTAATTTCATAACTAAAAGATACCGTAATTAAACTTAGCTAAAAAGAAAAGAAAAAAAAATACATTTTTAAAAATTATTTTGTACCAGCATGCAATATTGGAGATACCATTTTGTGACATTTGTTTATTGCTTGATACATGTAATGAACATACTTTTAACTATAATGATGTGCTTCTGCTCCCATCTCAAATACGAAATTGGTACTTTTCAACATTCATCATTAAGAAAAATCAATAATATTTTTAATTTGTGTGAACGCAAATTAAGAATTAAAAAAAAAAGAAACACTTAAATGATTGCAGTTGCCGCAGCATATTCAACACACAAAAAAAAAAAAAAGAGTGCAAAAAAAAAAAATAGATAAAAAAATTACTTTAACAAGAAAATTTACTTTCTATCTGCCCACTATATAGGTTTCACTTGTGGATACTGATCGCACGATTTATTACCTATGGATTTTGTTATTGTCACTTTTAATTTAAAGTCGTATTTCAAGATGACTGATTTGTTTGGAAATAGCTTAGCTTAAGAACTGAAAAAAGCTTACCCTAATTCGACTGGCAACCACCCCGATACTAGGTTTACAGTTCCACTAACCCTTGCTCTTGTTCTGCCAGCCATGAGCAGAGAGAAGCTTTATGTCATTCGTAATTGCATTCTTAGTATCGCCCGTACTGAGGATTGAACCTTCAACCTTTAGAAGATTGTCATTTAACCTAGATTATTATTTAGCACTTTTATTTGCTGTGCCACGAATCATTATGGACGACTCCAGTATTAATTGAGAGCCTTAAAAGTAGCTTTGTTTTAGATGTGTAGTCTCATTATATATAAATATATATCCCATGGTCTCAAACCAGCAGTAACTGCCAGTGCCATGAAGTGACAATAACGACTTTAAAAAAGCAATGACTATCATAGATGATGGTGCCCGCCACTGGATGACAGTGCCTTATGATTGAAGGCAGACGATTTACCCGCCAATGCCTTCCCCTGATAAATGACAGTAACCACCTGAAAAAAGCCCTGATCAGCAGTTACTGCCAATCACCGTCATAATCGTCAGTGACCAACAGGTCATGATCAATTATTACCGACAATGACATAGTTGCAGAGGAAGCCAGTATCTGCCAGTAAACACAAGTTACTGCCTCAAAGCGTCAATAACCACCAATGCTCACTATTGAAGACAGAATTTCATTTTGGAGAAGTTCAATAGAGGCTGATACTAGTCATGTCCAACAGTGACCGATAGTAAACACCAGGAAATGACAGAGATAGTTGTAAATGCAGTCAGTGTCCACCAGTAAATGCAAGTAACCACCTTAAAACAGCCCTAACCACCAGTGGCCATCAGTGCCCACCACTGAGTAACAGTGCATGATAATTGAAGACAGGCGATTTCATTTCACAGAAGTCCAATGGAGATTGACACTGATCATGACTGACAGTGACCGACAATTGCAGAGAAAGCCAGTGTACACAAGTAAATGCAAGTAACCACCTAAAAACATCACTAAACGCCAGTGACCACCACTGCTCACCATTGAAGAGACAATTTTATTTCAGAGTAGTTCAATGAAGGCCAATACTGGTCATGGCTGACAGTGAATGACAGGAACCGACTACGACAGTTGTAAAGGCAGTCATTGTACACCAATAAACACAAATAACTGCCTCAAAATAGCACTAACCGTCAGTGATCACCAGTGCCTGCCACAAACATCCAATGGCAGCCAGTGCCCAATAATGCCTAACAGTTGAAGACAGACAATTTCAGTTCAAAGTAGTCCAATGGAGACCGACACTAATCATGGCTGTCAGTGACTGTCAGTTGCAAAGGCAGCCAGTGCCCACCAGTAAACACCAGTATTTGCCACTACCTGCAAGTAATTGCCCCAAACCAGCATTAATCAAGAGTAACTATCAGTACTGATAATGATAGCCAGTGGCTTCTGCTAACTGCCACTGCAAGGCAATGCCTGACAGTGGAAGTCAGATGATTTTATTTTGGTCACCAGTGCCCACTATTTTCCTGGGCTGACAGTGGTCCCCATTCGCAAGTGTAGTTTAATTTGTTTTCAGAAGGGGAAGAGGTCATTTACTGAATCTTTCACTGGGCAACGCCAGTATAGGGGCCTTGCTAATTGTTGTGGGGGTACAAATCACCCCTATTTGCGAACTAAGTGGAATCAACCAGTCCTATGAATACCACTGGTTTCAGAGACTAAATGGAGACATTTATACCATGTTTAACCGTATACTACGAACACGTTCCTCTCATACCACTTTAGTGGCTCCTGTATTCTTTATGATAAATACATATTATATTTTATACACTTTACATTACTTGTGGTTTCTTTCATTTGTTACCCCTAGCATGGGTCTACAACACTTATATATGACTAATTTTAATGGTGTTCTAATTTTTTTTTTTTTTTTTTTTTTTTGAATGACATATTCCTTCATTGAATTATCTTTCAAAATATTTTCTAATAAGGAATTACCGGAGGAGAAAAAAAAAGAACAAAAGAAATGAAATTAAAATGGATTTATTTCAATTAAATCTTCAACAAATGTTAAGGACATTCAGGAAAAGGTTTTAAACTTTAAATGTCAGCAGTTAATCCTTGAATAAAAATTAAAGATGTTTTAATTTCATTCTAATTGGATAATAGTCAATTTCACATTCAGCTTTGAAACACTATTCCTTTTGTCTATGCAGATTTGGATAAATATGGCCAACGTATGCCTTGATATTTTAGCAGATATCTGTTCAAGTTTCCTGATGAGATTCTTTGTTTCGGAACTGGCATAGTTGCAATCAGGGTTATGGAATTTTTGGATGAAGTTTGAGTCAGACTTGTAAGAATGATAGGAGTCAGTTTTTTTTATTAACTGAATATTGGCAAACTTTAAAATAAATGCTTGGAGATTGTTAATGCCAGGAGTTACTTTCCTTAAAGTAACTTCCAGGAAGTGGAGACTATTTAAGGCAAGATTATTTGATTTAATGTCTAATACCTATTGTAAAAAAAATAAAAAATAAAAAAAAAATACAAAAGCAGAAGTATCTGAATATGCATAAAAAGCTCTGCCCTCTTGCATAAAACTAAATTAAACCAAATATAACCACATTACAACACATTACACCCAGCAGCTATGTTAAAAAATGTTTGGTTAATTAGTTTAGGAGTGAATACTGTATATACAAATGTATACACTTACACACCTTACTTGATCATACATATACCTTATTATTTTATACATTCATATAAAATACATCTTATATTTTATGCATCGATTTTCAGTATTTACTTCAACAGTGCTCAATACATGAGTTTATATTTATATATATCATAAGTTGAACAAAAAACAAATAAAGTGATTGATGGTAGGTTCTACAAGAGCTAATATAAAGTATTATATTTAAAAGCTATAGATTAGCTTGTCTATTGAGTGTACCATGATTTCATCGATTTAGCTATATCGGGTCTAGGGTAGGAACTGGCTTATAAAGGCAAACCAACTTTTCAGCACCTTTTAATAGATGGAAGCTGAGAAAAAAATATTTGCTTACTGAATAGTGCTGACGAGTCGGCCTGCCACTTTCTACACTAGACCCAATTTAGCCAGATTGATGAAAACTCTGTACACTCAACAAACGCTATATATATATATATATATATATATATATATATATATATATATATATAATCCGATGAAAGAAGGAACAGGCGATTTTGACCAAAGCTTACACAGCCTAACATCACAAGTACATTTGAGAAGTTTTATTACCACACAAACCGAAAGGCCCAAGATATAAAATCGATAGTAGGTTCTTTGATATGTCAAGGGTAAGTTCGAGATAAATATTTCTGTTTGGTGCAATATTGAAGTATGATACTTAACTTTTGCATTTTAAACTTTAATTCAAGCCATTATATATAAAATAATTATATATCAAACTCATTTTATAAAATCAACAGCAGATTCTCTGCAGTGCAATGTTTAGTCGACTAAGTCACTGTGGATAAGCATGTGAAACTTCCTCCCAGTGCACCACGATGGGTCCCTAACCAGAGCAGGTAATTAATCGATTTGATTGAAAAATTAGCGATTTCACCGATTTCTATGACCATCATTAAATCTCAGGTAATGTATCAGTCTGCTGTTATATATATATATATATATATATATATTATACATACATAACTTCAAATTGAGGAAATATAGTTGTTGTCAATTTACATATGTATGAAATACTTAGCAGCATTATAGAAGACAGCTGTATCTCATTTACACAATTTTTTTAAAATGTTTTCTCCATGTTGTCCATCTGTCACCAATCCATTACTAGATGATCTTCCATTTGGAACTGTTAATGGTGACACAGTTATCAGTGTAAATTCACTGCCACTATTATGAATGAGGACAGTTATTAAGCAAGCTATTATCCCCCTCTTTCTTATCTCTCAAGAAAATAGTAATATGATCCCTTTAAAGATACAATTAATTTTAGAAGCTACAGAATACAGATTTAATGAAGAGATTTAATCAAAGCAAATACCTATTTGAAAAGATTTTTTTTAAAATTAATTCCAAACAGAGCATATTGCCACTAATACACAAGGAACTACTGTCGGATTGGAGCCAGATTTACAGAGGGAAATCTGAATGGGGAATTGGCCAGCAAAATGTTTGTTGACATTGCATTTAACTACATGCAAATTCTTAAGACCAGAAAAATATTGAATAAGAAAATTGCAAAGACAGACGGTCAAAGGAAAGAAGCTATCAGTGTAGGAAATCTGACATCTATAAGAGATTCTCAAAGATTCCCATTCTCCATATTTGTTTTGTCAGTACCCCAACCTGGCAACTACTTCAGAAGACATTTCATTTCTCATGAATATTTTTTCTTTATACCCCCACCCCTATCTAGGAACTGACTCTTGTTTTCAGCAGCGGAAAGACCCTTGAAAATAGACAGCAGCTCATATCTATCCTGATCGACTGGGGGGGGGGGGGTACTAGTCACTTAGCATTCTATTCTGTTTTACTGTAAATACTGTTTTTTCTTTTTAGTAGAAACTTCCACCCCCAACTGATGAAATTGAAATTGTACAATTTTTTTTTAATAAAAAAAGTCACAACCTGAGGACAACTAGTAGAATTGTCTATAGTGTGAATGCGGTATTGTGGTGACTGGAACTATTTTAAGAGAATAGATCAAAATGATGACGTCCTAAACCTCATTTCATCCCCACTCAATTTGACCTCGCGCCACATTTTTTGTATAATTTCAAAGTTATTGCAATTATTATGATCAAATAAATATAATCAAGGGCAAGGGTCTCCAAAGTTTTTGAATAGGAGACAATATTGCTGACTTTTAAGAGCTACATGGGCCAAAATTATAAAATATGACTGGGACATGTTTTATTTTTTTACTCATTAGTTCGCTTTTTAGTGAAACTGGTTCTCCAAAACCTTATTCTTTTAATCATTTTCAGAGCAAAAGGAAAAAGCACCATACTATTTTCACACATTTCCATTTAACAAAAATTTTTCTGAATATTTTTTTTATATTTTCTATAAGAGATCCATGGGATGGATTAAATAATTTGGCAGCTACATAGCTGTTAGTCGAGTTGGTCAAAGGTATTTTCGTTGAGGAGATACAAATTCAGTAAGTTCATTAGAGCATATTTTGTGAAAGTACTCGTAAAACAATCACAGGGTGACCACACTACAGAAATACGATAGTTGTTGGAGCTTGGCAGACAGTATAAGGTCTACTAGGTTAAAAATACTGTTCAAGAGGAAGAAGCTTTTGATCAACATTTACTTTGGTCATTTTATGAAATATGCTGAATTATATATTTTGAAAGTTAAGTGTAGACATGATTTGTCAAGTGCAGCAGGTTATTAGGTATAGTTGACGAAGGGATGACCTTTGGGGTCAGCTATGATTTAACATGAGAAGTTGGATGGATGGATAGTTGTTTTTGTTTTACAGCATATCAACCCTTTTAGGTCATTTAATGCCGAATCCAGTGATTTTGAAGAGGGTCAGAGTGGACCTGAGAGCAATGGAAATTAAAGGGTGGCTCCATACTCCCCAAAGCCCGCAAGCTAGAGCCTCACCATCGGATATAGTTTAAGGTCATATCTAGGACCAAACATGAGAGGTAGATCACCAATTGGTTAGCATTTGACATGCTAAAGTTTAAAGTTGGATTTCAGTTGTAGCAGAAGGTTGAGTGAAGCAAGGTGCAATGCAAGTTCAAAGAGAACTCATCAAAGTCATTCAAAGCCAAAAGCAACTCCTTATTAAGGAATAGAGTGCTAATAAAATATAAATTCGTTGTCTTTTTCATGAATAAACCTACTTAAGGAAAAAATCATTTAAACTCATATCTGTGCACCAGAGGGCAATCATTTAAACTCATATCTGTGCACCAGAGGGCAATCCCTGGAGGCTAATTGTTCCTAATATTCATAAACGACCTCTTTGGTGAAATTGTGTCGAAAATGTGTACATTTTCTGATGACATCACGCTCTGTACCTGACGTATGGGAAAACGAATGTGCACATATCTAAGAATTTCTGAAACCTTAGAAAATGATTTTCAGTCTGTAGTGGAATGTGGACATAAATGAATGATAACATTTAATGCTACTAAAACAAACATCTTTTCATCAAATAATTACAAACATCTCTTCCCATCACTACTTGCCATGAATAATAACACACTAGCTGTTTCACATCCGGGTTCTACTCACCAGACAAAAACATGCCCTTATATGATGGTAATAAGATGAGACTCTTTCAAACACACGATTCAGGGGATTGCTCATTACGTCCGCCACAGTCTTATTTGTACTTTTTATTATAAATATAAGTAATAAATAAACGAATTTGCACGTTGTAATCTTAAACTGTATATTGGATGTGTTCAAGTCCAACGTTAACAAATTCCTAATGATAAGTGGTGACCACTGTGTAAAAAAAAAAAAAAAATTGCTATTTCAGTAATTTCAAAGTTTATGAGTTGAAATTCTGAATTTGTTACTGACGTCAGACATCACGTCATAAAAATGTAATAAAATCATTATGTCCTTTTAAGCTCCAAGAATATATAAGAAATCTTACCTATTAACCGCATTTCAAATAATATTAACACTGAACTGTTGATGGCATGTTATGGTCAGTCTTGTCAACAAAATTATGTAGGTGTGAGTAAGTTCCAGCTTGAAAATATCCAGGGTATCTATTTTATTCGAGGACATTTGTTATTTTACTATCACAAAAATATCATTTGATGTTGCATTTTATACATTTTAGAATAATGAAATATATAGTTTATATTTACTTTGGTTCATATTCACTTGACTACACATATATGGCATAATCACGTTGACATACCGATTCTTGCTGGATCACCAAAGTTCAGTAAGGTTGAGCCTGGTCAGTACAAGATGGGTGACCATTCAAGAAAGCAAGCGCTGTATGTAAGAAAACATCTACACTTCCTTGCAAGAGCTGCAAAAACCTAATGTCGTCTGATGGGGATATACATGCGACTGAGAATTACTTGTGAATTTCATATTCCCATGAAACTTCCCCCTTTCGAGGAACCCAGTTCAACCCTCATAGGGTGAGTACCACTTTAGTACAGTACAATACTCGACTACCCATGAGAGCAGAGTTAGATAAAAGGTCAGGTTTGAATGTGGAGAAAAAAAATAAATAAAATAAAGAAAATGAAAAAAATCAAGCTCCACGAAAAGAAGCATTCTGAATAGTGACAAAAATAAAAATTGCCCCAGTCCAGGAGGATTTTATATATGCGGATGATTACTATACATATTTACATCATATATATATATATATATATATATATATATATATATATATAGTAATCATCCACAGACTGTTTCGCTGTATCAAAACTTTTCAGTGTGGCTAGACTAGCCCACATCCTGAGTCAGGAATCGAACCATCTAGTCAATAGGTCTATCCACTGGCCCAGAAAAGTGGCACCGACAAACACTCATCAAATGTCTATTTATATAAACATTTTGACTGCTATTTTAGACATGCTCAATTTATTTATTTACAAACAAACAGCTTTGAATTATGTTATTGAACTAGCAAGTGAAATCATTTATGACAGTGCTTAATCCAAATGGTTTCATTAACATCAGAAACATGTATTTGAAGTTGTAAAAAGGTTCTGTCAGTATAGGTCAGTTAGATGTGCGAGCACGTGAATATTTGTCATAACAAATATCCAGGATCACTTCCATTGTCCTAAAACCTTTTATACATATAATTTTAATTTCAGAAAAAATAGAATATATTTTAAGTTTTTAGTTATGCCTTCATATGCCCCTTAGATGTTTGGATATCACTTCCCTTGTCTTCGCCAGTAAATTTTACATTTTTAGATTTTATGTAGATCCACTAGCCTTTCTATCTATAGGAAATGCACAAACATTACACACACACACACACACACTAAGTTTTATATATAGAAATAGATGTATTAATATTTTAATTTCCCACCGGCAATTAATGTAGATGCGTCATTCAGAGTTCATTCTGCTGCATTTGGCTAAAGTTGTTTTAACTTGTGATTTCATTGTCTTCATCTGAATTTAGTGCTGGATTTCGATACGAGTCACAGTGTCAATCATGTAGTCTCTATCACTGCTGTATCAAAATGATCCTCCCGCCAAACAAAACCACAACTCAAGTCAAAAACAAGTAACAATGTTTTATTATGAGAAATCAATGATACTGTTTTCTTTCAACAAACGACAGGCTTGCAAATTAAAACAAACATATCTTCCAACCGAACACAGTCAAGCAGCTTAAGGCCTAAAGATCCATTTGTCTCCGAGATTCACAGAAATCCAACTGATCTCTGCCTATCTTGTTTGGAATATATATATATATATATATATATATATATATATATATATATATATATATAGATAGATATTGGTTGGATCACACTGCAAGACCACTTCAAAATTTATCAGTTGTTAATCTATGAACATAAAAACTTATTGACTAGAGTATTTTGTATATGAATTGGGCATTAATTTTCTTATAAAATTTTCAAGTGGTTTGATTTATCAACATGAAACACCGGTTAAAGGAACAAAATTTCTAGAGACCAAATTCCAAGCCATTATTAACCTGTCATTTGTATGTATTACAACTACATATACACACGCATACACACATTACAACTACATACACGCAGTACAACTATATACACGCATTACAACTTCATATACACACCCATACACGCATTACAGCTACATATACACACACATACACGCATTACAGCTACATATACACACACATACACGCATTACAGCTACATATACACACACACACCAGATCAATACCCGTCCCAGGATGGGTAATATTAATTCTTTAAACAAAAACATTTTGCATTACTTTTATGCCTTCTTACAAAAATTAAACAAAAATATAATGATATTAAATCTAATATGGAATTCTTATTCCAATTTTTATCAAAAGTCACTACATGAATGTGATTCTTGAAAAGGCCGAAAATTTAAGACTTAAGCTCATGGGATCTATAGAAAATGAAATTCGGCGAATACTATTTAGTTAGAGTCTAAGGACTATTTATCAAATTCAATAAAAATCTGAAATATTTAAGAATAAAAAAGAATTTGTGTTTTTATTTTCCCAAACATTGTGTATGTTTATAAATATGCTTCCTTCAAAAAAATCTATGGCCGGAGTGTATTTCACTTCTCACTTCGTCCACTTAATTGGCTGAATCAGCTGGTCGAATTTCTGTAGTCGCAGTAGTGATGTGGCAGCGAAAGTTTCCAACACTTCTGTGATTGTTTTGTTTTGTTTTTCTAAATAACAGCGTTCATAGATGTTATTCATGAAGAAACATCACAAACGTATTTGGCTTTTATTCTTGATTTAGAGTATACATGTGTGTGCATAAAACAACCCCCACATCTCCTCTCCCAATGAGGGAAAGTAAGCAGCTATGCAAAAATACAATTGCTCGCTTTCTCCTCGTCTCTCTCTCTCCGATGACTCAGTGAAAAGAGATAGATATTCCGTTCATTCACCAATTCACCATTAACTAACAGCTTCCTGCCTCTGTGACGTCACTGCTGGGACACATAGCTCTAAAAACTTCTACTTAGAAAATTCCACTATGTAATCTTTAACCTTACGTGGAATTTTAACATACTATCCCACATTAACACACCCACATCTAAATATAAAACTGCTAAATGATAAAACAAACAATTTTTTTAGCCTATTATAAAAATTTGATTGACAGCAAAATGAAAATTGAAGAAAAATGAAAGAATTCATGGTTTTTATTTTCTCAATCAACATTTGCAATCAAAAAGTGGAATGAAATGGCAGACATCTTTAAAAATAAATAAATAAATAAATAAATAAAAGCATGCATTGAAATGCTATTAAAGTAAATGTTTGAGTCATCTAATGCCATTAAAAATGTTTTTTTTTTATTATTCAAACTTTTATCTGCATTCAATTTATGCAGGAATAAAAACGTAAATATTTTTCAAAAGATGGAAGAAGGAAATTATAAAAGATCCACCAAGTCATTGAACAGAAAAGATAAAATACAATCTGTTTCGGCAATGAGAATATAATTAGATTGTTATTGGTATTTGAAACTTGTAAAGAAATCGAATAACTTATATAGAATGTTCATTAAAAGTATGTGCTTTTTGATACGAGAGAGGTGTGTCCAAAAAGTTTAACCTAAAGAAAACGGTAATTACAACCAAAAATTATTTTCTAATCAACAATAACTCAAAATCACGTTCAAAATTCACCCAGTCATTCTAATAGACATTTTTGGTACCGCTTTAGTTGATATCTACAAAGCCAAAAATATCCACACTGTATGCCTCTAATTTTGTTTTTATATATATATATATATATATATATATATATATATATATATATATAAATTTTCACATCAAGTTGCAATTATTTAATTCTTTATGCGTATGTGCTCCAGTGTTGTTGCGATTGACAAAATTTTACTGATGATTGAGAAAATGAAGGAAATTGGTTTAAATTAGCATAAGCTCTTCATTCGTCAGAATAGATTGAGTTTTCAGCGACTTTTTATTCATTTTTTAGCTTTAAGTTTCCAAGTTCAATAACCGCATATGCTTTTGAAACCAATTAGTTTGCTCTTGTACCATGTTCATTGCAATATGAGGCATAGATATCAGACTAAAATAGATGTAGATTCCTGACATATAGATAACAAACCAAAGGGACACTAACTTCAAAAAATATCGCCCAGCATTTGTTTACATGCGAAATTCCAACTTGATTTTGAAGCTTGTAAACTTTTAATTTCTATTTAGAATTCAAGTTTAAAAGACAACTGTCAAGTATTGTAGTTCATCTATACTTATAAATCTCTAAAACTGTAAAATTCTAAGAAATAACTAATCTTTTTATATATACACCAAATTCAATGTTTGGATGTTATAGAAATCGACATGTTAACAGTTACAGCCTTAAAATAGATTTCAATAACATAGGAGTTAAATTTTCCAATGTAGAAAAAGACACCATTGAAAATTTCCTTCGATGACATCTGGAGTCACTAGGGGAAACTATCCGTTAGGTTCATTAAATAACATTATGTAGAACTTAAACGAAATTCAGTTTTTAATACATTTTCTTTGTTTCATTGCAACAAATAATATCACAAACGTATTTGGGTTTCATTCTTGCTTTAGAGTATACATGTATGTACATAATACAACCATCCATCTCCTCTCCAAAGAATATCTACATATTCAGAGCACTGTACAAAATGATTCCATTGCTCTTTATTATTTGAATAAATAAATAAATATATATCCGTCCGACATTGTGTTTTTACTATTTCTTCTACTTATAGTGCAGTAATAACACACTATTTCTGTGCACAAAGAGTTGTTATACTGCGCTGTAATTGGTCAAGTGTGGCTTAGGCAGTTCGAGGTAGTAAACTTTTGGCAAACTTACAACCTTTGGCTGACGGACAAAGCATCAGATACCAACTTGACATTGAGGAGATGACAACCTCCTTCTGCAATCAGGTTAGGCTTGTCTTTTGGCTTGGCCGAAAGGATGATAGCCTCATACAGCATCACCAATACAGCACACAGAAACTGCTAGCATACTTTCTCACACATAGTTGCTCAATCAGCAACTCATCTTCTTTTCAAGCAAAGAACAATTTACGCCCAGGACCTTTGTGTACTTAAAACTTTAAAATATATATTAAGACACATGTATACTTCTGCCGAGGGTTATGTTTTCAATCGAGCTACATCGCTTGACCAATCGGTACCAAATCTGATTAAAATATCTAACTTAGAACTGATTTAATTTTGGAGATACCTAGGTCAAAGGTCAGGGCTACAGAAAAGATGAAAGTCACATTTTTGGCGATAACTTTGGTTTTGTTTGTCAGTCTTGCTATTTGACCCATATTGTAGGCAATGAAATTCTGTCTCTTATTTGACCTTAGAAAGTTAGTTCAAAACCGAAACTGATGGAATTTCAACTTCCAATTACAGATTTAATTTATTGACCTGATGCTTTTTGATAACAATAACCATCAAAATTTCAGCCTGATCAGATAAACAGTGTTTGTTTTTTTGTTTTTTATCAAGCATATATAAAAACTAAAGATGTATGGCCGGAAGTAAAATCACATATAGACGTTTTTACTCATTCCTGAGCAACGCTGAGATGCCTGCTGGATATCCACAAAATAAACCAAATAATGATCTATACCATGTAAAAATCATTAACAAATAATCCATATTGCTTTGTTAATCACCATCCACCCCACCTCTATCACGCTTAACCCGGAAAATAGAATTGTAGCCACGTTTCAGTGCAGGGATGAAGATCAATATGTAATCAATTATAAATACAATAAGAAAACACGTGTTTACCCAGGAAAGAGACCGCTCTGCTTTGTGAGTATATAACAGGGAGAGGGGGGGAGCTTGAGAAAATTAGTGCTTTTCTTTGATTTAGGAATAAAGTGTAGCATATGTTCTGATATGCTACACTTCATCTTTTCTGTCCTCAGAAATCCTTCTAGATTGAGGCAATTTTCATTTCGAGTTATTTTAGAGTACACTTTTTTCCTTTGATTAAAATTGACTTTTTGTTTACCTGCCCTCGAAGAGAGACAAATAAATAGAGTCCAAACTATAATTGTTGACTTTTATTTCTTCAAAATTACTCTTGAATAACAAAGTGTCACGATAGTAAACACAAATTTTAATATATTATTAATAATAGATACAAATATGTTGGCCACTGCGTTCACTCTCATCGCTACTATTATAGTTGAAAGTAATTTTGAAGTTTTTTAACTGCCGATTTTTTATTTTAAATTTAAATTAAAGTTTAAATTCAATTGAAATGAATGGCTCTCGTCTTCAGGAGGCCTCAAGTTTTGACAAGCTTCTGGGCTTGACCATTACTCCTGATCTTAAATGGAACACGTATATCAAATCTGTTGCCAAGGCCGCTGGAAAAATGGTGGGATCTTTCTATCGATCCAGTAGATATCTCACTGCTGATGCTATTCTCTATCTATATAAGAGCCAGGTACGTCCAAGGATGGAATACTGTTGCCACATCTGGGCAGGAGCTGCTAGAAAGGACTTGTCCTGCCTTGATAGAGTTCAAAATAGACTTCGTAGCCTCGTAGGAGATGTCCTTTTCTCCTCCTTGCAACCTCTATCTCACAGAAGAGATGTTGCGAGTTTGTCTCTGATGTATCGTTATTTTCATGGAAAGTGTTCAACTGAGCTTCAATCTATGGTCCCCCCTCGCCAAACTTTCACAAGAAACACTCGTCTAGCTGTAAACACTATCAATAATTTCCCCCACTCTTTATCTGTGCCTAAACCTAAACGTAGATTCCATGAACAAAGCTTCTTTCTTAGAACTGCACGCCTGTGGAATTGTCTTCCGTTTTCCTGCTTTCCGGCTGACTACAATATGGTTGTGTTCAAGTCTAAAGTAAATAAGTTCTTGATGAGCCGTTCCATATAAGTTATTAAATTTACCAAATTTTCATTACTAATGATTACTATATTGACCAATTTCTACTGTACACTCTTTAACCCTTATCCTTGAGTGGCCTCTGGGCCTTGATAATGTGGTGATGCCTTTGTAAAAAAAAAAAAAAAAAAAAAAAAAAAAAAAAGGCAAACGTGAAATATCATGATTCATTTGTGCTAATAAACAAAAAGAAAGGAAACATTACTTCAAGCCAGAAACTACCCCCATGCAAAAAGCAAGTCGACTATTATGCTTAATAGATTCTTTTAATGGCCGACACCTTCTAAATCTTAAAGTAATTTTGAAGCCTTTAAATGGAGAAATAGAAAGTTCTTTTCTGGTTCAAAATCAGAGTTTTAAAAGTCAAAACTCAGGTGGTTTTTCTCTTCTCTATAAGCTCTTTCTCATAGAAAAGATGTTGCTAGTTTCTTCTGTTATTTCCATGGAAGATGCTTGACTGAGCTTCAGTCTTTGGTGCCTTTTGTAAGACATGTACAGCATGAATTCCTCTTTCTACAAAAAAAAAAATTTTTTTCTTCTTCCATGAGCCTAGCATAAGGGGGAATTTTCATGAACAGAGATTCTTTGTAAGGGTTTCCCGTCTGTGGAGCACATTACTGTGGGGCTGCTTCATTCTTACAAAGCTAATATTTTCAGCATTGCCTTGAACAGGAGATATCGTGTGTACTATTTATTCTTTTAGCCCCCCCCCCCGCATCAGAAACAAAATCAGGTATGTGGTGGCAGTGCGTGATGAAGAGGGAAGGACATGTAAAGGAATTTTTTCATCGAATTTTACTTTGAAACTTGAAAGTGTATTTTAAGTACACACTTCCTTAGCCTTCAGTTAGGATCAAAGTCTAGTATTTTGGGCTAAATGTGGTGTTATAGTGATTGATAATTATAGTTGAGAAGTAGGATAAATATTTTTCGCCAAGAATAACCAACGACATCCATTTTCCGTGCACTTGTGCCTAATTTATAAAAATTAGAATTTTTATTTTTTGTGCAAATAAATATTTCAAAGTGTAGTATCTGTTCTGTCCTCTGTCAGAAGAGGGGGAATCCTTTATGACTGGGAAGGGGAAGTAGGGATAGAGGGAGAGCAAAGAGGGGTTAGAATAGCGAGGAGGTTAAAAGAAATCGGGATATTAGAGGAGAGAATAGGCGGGAGAGGGGGATAGAGTGATGTTTTAAAATAAAGATGTTACACATCCCTTTTAACTCTTCTATGTTGTTGTCCATGGTCCCGGGCAACACCAGCTAGCCATGTTGGTTAGTTTGATAAAGAAGGACGCATGTTTACGCATGTGCAAGCGAAAAATATATGTAACTTTACGGACAAAATACAAACTTGATTTTCATTTCAGTACGAAAATATCGATGCAAAGCAAACAATTATTTTAATGAGAAAAAAGAAAATTACGTGCACCACACCACGCGCCTTTGCAACGTTTACAACGACTTCGAGAAAGCAATTTATAAATAGACCGTGATGCCGATGATATTGTCAATACGAAGAGTTGTGCATTTAGATTGGAAGAACTGAAGAACATATACACTAAGCACACAGAGATTATCCAAACGTGCACACCTACACAATATTCTTTCTCACCGAACGAAAACGGTGTCAGGGATGAGGGCGTATATATAACAGTTTTAAAAAATCTGTTTCGCTATTTACTCTACGCGAGGGCAAAATTAGACGCAAGGTCGATTTTTTTTTTTATGTGAATTAGTAGGGCACCCGGCGTTGCCTGGTCGTAAAAAATGCTTCGTACTTATTACAGCCAATTCTCTGATATTGTACCCAATATATAGTGATTTCAAGAGTATATATATATATATATATATATATATATATATATATATATATATATATATATATATATATATATATATATATATATATATATATATATGACTTGGGTGCCACTATCTAGAATCGAAACCAAAACATTTAGCTCTTCAACAGTATTCGGTACCATATGAGTTAAGTACAGATGAATATCAAAACTTTCAAAATTAAACGCAATTTAATATATAAATTTATATTTTTCGAATGCATAGATGATACACATTAAATCGACTTACACCTGCCAAGTTCCAATTTTTTCACTTTTGATCCCTTAGCAGCTATTTTTTCCGGTTAAAAACAAAATCGAATTTGTGAGGTGTTGTATCTTCCTTTTACATGGTATGTCTATGTAACTGTGTCTACATCATCTTGCTGCAGTGTGTGTACGAGTGTTCTAGTGGTCTCTTAAATCGTCTAGTGGATATTGTGATTGTTTCTTCAAACTCGTCCGCATGCATCTTCTCCAGTTCATTATATGCACAAGTTTTATATACAGTTTATATGTATTTATACAGTCAGACATGTATACACGCGGTCGGGCTCCTTTAGGGACCCATAAGTTGTGTCGCTATCTTAGTACCTATTTACAATGCCTCCCCACGGGACAGAGTTAGACACCAGGGTCGTTTTTTAATGTGGAGAAAAAGTACAAAAATAAAAAATTGTCCCAGTCGTGGAGGACTGCTCCTCCACCGAAAGAGAACATGAAATGGAAGTGCAGCATCTGAAGAACAGATACTACACTTTGATCTTAGCCAAAGTTCTTAACTTTGCATGTGAGTGCATATATCTGCGTTACAAGTTCACCATAATTTTTTTTTTTTTGTGTGTCTTTTGGGATGAGGTTCATCCAGTCACTGGTCGAGGAGTTGTAAAGAACATCTAAGACGAAAACACGATGCCGATTTTCTGGCAAGGATCTATTTATTTTGTCTACAAGTGAACCGGGGAACCCCTCGTATTGTTGACTCAAGCTTTTTTGTGTGTGTTTCTGTCGACACATCTTTCCTCTGACCTTTTTGGTCTCAAAACTAACTCAAGTCAAACTGTCTACCTAACTCCAACTCCAATGGACTATCTACTCTCTCTCTTCTGAAAAATTACCATGTGAACTTCAATTTATATCAGGGTGTATGTGTGGGGGTGGCCTACAGCTCAAACGCATCGACTCACTTTCTAGCATGCAGGTGCATGCTCTGTCAATGAAAGTCACTGAGTCTAATATATAACTGGTAATTCCTTGACATTTCTGCACCTACCTGATACAAGTAAGTTGGGTTCAACTCAGTACCACGTTACTGTTGCACAACATTTGTTTCACAGGTTCAAATATCCAAATTATCCCATATCAAGTTTTAAGTCTGTAGACCAAAATTTGGCAGTTTGGTAGAACCCCCCCCCACACACACACACAGTCATTATATATATATATATGTGTGTGTGTGTGTGTGTGTGTGTGTGTGTTTATGGGAAAACATGCTTATTCAATTATATTTCACCTATTATTTAGTTTTTGTAGTTGATGAGTTTCTATTCTTTTGATGATTTACGGCAGAATAGATTAAAAAACTGACATAATTACATGAATGACTTTGCACTATGAGACAGGTGCCGTCAAGAATAGAACATTTTAGCATGACAAAAGAAATAAACGCCAAGATGAACAACATCTTCAAATTTGGAATATAGGCTTTTTGTCATAATCCATCTTTCCAATAAGAGACAATCTGAACTGTGACAAAAATAAAATTACCTCAGACTAGCCACTAATAGAAGTCAGAACAGATGCTACACTTTGAATTGTTCATTTGCAAAAATATAAAATTAAATATAAACAAGTTAGGTGTAAGGCCATCAAAAGTGTGTGTGGGGAGAGTGAAGGTTACTCTGTTCATTCTATTTTAGCTAGAATCATTGCAATCGCCATGGTCACAGAACAGATACTAGACTACAATAAAAAGGTAATGCTTAGGAGGATGGTATCATGACACATGAACATATAATGCACTCCTTCCCTTAATTGAGCATTGAAAAATTGTACATTAGTTTAAAATGGTACCGTTAAAACTTATTATAGAAGTAATAGTATAGTTTCGGCTTCAGACAAACAGTTACCAAATCTCAATTAGTAATAGATTTAAAGGGAGAAAAATAAAAAGCATTTTTCTAGTTGAGTTGATGCAGAAAATTTGAAAAAACAACACAAACAGTTACATTAGTCAGTAGGCAGACATCTTGGCGAAATATTGAAATAATTAGATTGCTCGATTTAAATTTCCTTTTAAAAGAATTTCGATTAAAGATTTTATTTGTTACATTAATGTATTCATTTCAGTTGCATTTGTTAAAAGAAAATTAAAATGTCGAAAATATCGATTTTACAAAAAAAAAATTGATTTTTAATGAAGCTCACATTTCATATTTTTTACTTCTAATTATTTGATACTAGCAGGCCGCCCGGTGTTGCCCGGTCGTAAAATATGTATAAGTATTATGCTTTAATTCATACAGACATTGAGTATTGTTTTGTTTTTTTAAACTGTTCACTTCTTGTAAGTTAAAAAAAAATGGTTGAGCCGAGATCAAAACCAAAACCTAAAGCCAGTGAGTCATGTATGGTAACCATTAGACCAGCTTGATACGATCTTTACAAATTGTTTTCAAACCTACTTATTAACATAAAGTGGGTGTCTTGTTTCACGACTGCGCATACACATTTGTGAAACAGTTGACAAACAGATAAAAATCTGACGACTCCCATAAACCAAGTTTTCAATTTTGATCCCTAAGCAGCTCATTTTTCCGGATGAAAACCGATTAAGTTTTCCACATGTCTGAGTACCCTATATACCAAATTTCGAGTCTGTAGATCAAAAATTCGTTGATTATATAGATTGAGAATTGTCCTCACACACACACACACTCTCACTTTTATAGATATATAGATTGGCTGAAAGTAGGACTACAGAACCAAAGATTTTGGAAGGAGTTGGAATCGGATTTTTTTAATCCCTAAACAGTCAACCGTGTAAATATTAAAGTAAATTAAAAGTTTCCGACTCTGCAATTTTGATCAAAAGTTTACACTTAAAAGAAAAATACCTCGCAAAACATCAGCTAATCTAATTTATAAAACTCCCTATGTCTGTCTGTCTGTCTGTCTCCATATTTTCAAAATCTATCTCTTCCGAAACTAAAAGTCGCAGAGCAGCACTAGGGGCCTTAAATGATTGGATTTTTTTACGGGCCGTTCTTTCATGGGTCTTTAGCCGGTTAAAATAGTTTTTAAAGGGTCAAAAATGGAGAAAAAAAATCGTTATACATTTTGTACATTCATCCTAATTTATTTTTAATTTTTAATCAGTTCATATGTGTGTCACGTTGGTACAATGATAACGTCACCAGCCTTATAAAAGGTGATCCACATGAACAAAAAGTATATTATAGTATTGACTGACAGATTGCTTTTCTTCTGGATTTTATTTGTATCTAATCCGAGTAATTTCAGTTAGCTTTTTATTTCAATACTGTAAAAACTTATTAACTTTTGAGGAAGCCTAAAATGTCGATTAGCACTATATCTATATAACTATAAAACTCTGTGGACAGTCCGCACGTGCTTGCTTGCTTGAATTTTGTCTGCGACGCTCGGGCGATTCCATCTTTTAAAATAGGGATGATAGGTGAATTATGTGGGTGTGGCTCAGAAGTTAAGGAATGGGGGTGGAGAGTTGTAGGTGTTGGTTTCGATTCTAGCTGATGGCACCCAAGTCATATATATATTACTTCATTTAATCACATAAATTAATATACGAAAGTATAAATTTATGCATAAACTTTAAGTATTTACTTCAACAGTGCTCAATACGTAGGTAGAGCTAGGTAGTAGTTATAAAATATATATGGAAATTAAGCTACACAGAATATTCCGCATTTCATCCACACCAGGATTTATCATAATGCATAAGCCTGATGAATCCTAGAGTGGATGAAATGCGGAATATTCTGTGTAGCTTAATTGCCATATATATTTTATAACTTACTATATAACACACACACACAGGGATATGGTTGCCCTAGGATACAGTTTTTTCAGGTTATGATGTGGAATATAATGTTTTTTCCGGCCCCTGGTTACGATATTTGCCCCGCCTTAGTGTTATTTGATTATATACACGTGTATTATATACTGTACTGTATTTTGTTACTAATTTTTAATGTCGTATCCCGGGGTTGTACTGCTTATATATAGTTTTGATCTCACTACTATATATTAGGTTGAATATAATAATCGATACAGAATTGTCTCTATAATAATAAATATGTAATCTGCATGAATTAAAATATCATACTTAAGCGTATCTTATGACCGGGTAACGCTGAGTGGCCTGCTAGTTTTTATATGAAACCATTAAATTCAAATCAGTATTTGGATTCTTCAGATTACTGTTCTCATTTTGAGTGTTATTTTCACGTTTCAGTCCACCTTCAAGTGTGTCTTGTTGAACTAAGGAATCATTCCGTCAAACTAGGGAACTCTGCACAGTGGATCAAGTACTTATTGCACTTTAGATTATTAAAAATTAAATTCTTGTGGAAGTTGAATGTTCAATCCTCAGGACTGGGGACACTCAAAACACAATTGCAAATTACTTAGGACTTCTACCTGGTCATGGCTGATGGAACGAGAGCATGCTACCCTTGTGGATTAAATAGAGGGTTTTGTTTGAATTTCCAGATAAATACATCTGCTTCAAGGTCAAAAACTAATCAACAATATGTTAGATAGATTGATACCAACCCAGAAAACAGCAGTTATTTCCCTTTTGTAAGAAATATCAACTAAAAGACAAAATAAGGGAAGTAAGCTGGCGAAAGTAAACCAAATGTCCACTTTGTATTCTACTGAAATTATTGTTTTCTATCAATGAAGTTTCTTTAAACTTCAGATGAGTTTGAATTGGTGGGTACGGTTTTAGGGGTCCACTGGTAGTTAAATGCGTTTGATTGGTTGGTTGGTTGTTTTTGTTTTACGGCATATCAACCCTTTTCGGGTTATTTAATGCCGAATCCAAAGATTTTGAAGAAAAATTTTTTTAATAGAATATATTTGTTGTTTTCACGTCGGTTTCTACTCAACCCATAGTTGGGACCCTAACAGGTACTACCACTCCGGGTCAGAGTGGACCTGGGAGCAATGGTAATTAAAGGGTGGCTCCACACTCCCCAAAGCCCACAAGCTGGGGCCTCACCACTGGATATAGTTTAAGGTCATATCCAGGACCCCCATTGAGGGACTTTTACCCTCTGCAGGGAGGCAGTCGGCGTATTCTAATGCTCCACCGACAGGGCCAAATGCGTTTGAAAATTACTTCATATCAGATTCAAAAGTGAGAGGATATTTTCATAGTATTGAGAAGGTAGAGTTGTCTTCCCCTCCAACCCGAAGGCCAAATTTACCAAATTTCAGTTTCTTGGGGATATTTATAGACATTTTAAAAGGACATAATATGAGCACAATTTGCCATTTGGAAATTTAGGTATTTCAGATTCGCCTTGAATTACAACATTATTACAACAGAATATTCTTATTTTTTGACTCAAGTATATATTCGACACAGACACAGTTAATCAACCAAGAACCACACTACTCTATATAAAAGCATACAAGATATCAACGGATACACACCCGAGAGTCAAAACAATGAAAAGAATATGCTGTTGTCCTAGCTCTAGTCATTACATACTAATTAAGATTCCCGGAATTTCAATTTGTTTAATACTCCTTTAGCTTAAGACATTTTCTAGTATCAAAATAATGTAATGGATTTTTAAGACTTATTCATATAAGGTTTAATAACTTTATTGATTTTAAGTTTTATAAGTAGACATAAAAGCAATGCAAAACTGTTGGAAAAATTAATTTTACTCGCCCTGGAACGGGTATTCTAGCATTATATACGGGCATAGACATATAAACAAGCGATGGTGACTAATAGTTTCTAACTTTGCTTACTCTAAACATATGACTCAAAGGGGCAGCCATCATGTGGGAGCCATTTGGTCTGATGAATAAAGACAAAGAAACACGTGTTGTTCATTCAATGTCTACACTCTTCAATCAGAAATATTAGGAACTCTGCCCTCATACATGTAGCAAATGGGTAGAGTAACTGACCCAAAACCGGAAGTAATACGGAGCAAGGCAATGACTGTCAAAAATAATTACTAATGTATTATAGGCAAAGAAATAATGAAATAGAGAAAATCCAGAAAAGTTTTATAGTAATTTTTATTTTTACAAAAATAAGTAATGAAATTAGTGGGTTCATTTAGCGGTACTTATACAGCTTAAGGACCGTGATAAAACAATAAAATTATTTTTTACAAACATTCTTAGCATGGGGAGGAGGTGACTTTGATAACTATTTTGTGCTTTTACTTGATAAATTAATAACTTTGGGAAAATGAAACTCTCATCAGAAGGTATATTACAGATGATGCTTGATAACAGGAACTAAATCTGACATAACACCGTTTGCTGCTGATTTATTTAAAAAGTTAATCGATTACTCTGCTGATATGTTTATAATTATTATAATAATAATTCCCTTAAATTTTATTTTTTTTAAATCGATAAAAAATAAACTTTAAAATTAAAAAAAAATTAAAGCCGTAATTAAAAAAAAAAAATTAAGTAAAAGAACATTAGGTAACGCCGGATAGATAAAATTATTTAGTAATTTTAAATATTACTAGCAGATGTACCCGGTGTTGCCCGGTATTAAACGTAACGTAAAATTTCTTTTAAAAAAATGAAGTAAAAAAAAAAAACAGAAAGAAACTGAGGCATGTTTATGCGAGTATTGTTTTTTTTTTCTAAACAGTTCACTTCTTTTAAGTAAAAAAAAAAAAAAAATAAAATAAAAATAGTCGAACTGAGATCAAAACCAAAACCTAAAGACAGTGAATCAAGTACGATAAACATTAGACCAGCTTGCCACAAACTTTTAAAAGTGTTTTCAAACCTACTTCTTAACATAAGGAAGCTGTCATGTTTCACAACCACGCATGCGCCGTTATGAAACAGTTAACAAACTGATAAAAATCTGATGATTTCCAAGTACCAATTTTTTCTATCTGAACCGCTTAGCAACCCTTTTTTTCCGGATGAAAATCGATTAAAAAGTTATCCACGTATCTGAATATCCGATATACCAAATTTCAAATCTGTAGATCCAAAATTCGTGGAGTATATAGATTAAGAAGCGTCTTCGCACACATATTCCTACTTTTATCGAGATTATATATATATATATATATATAATTATTTTTTACTATAATAATTAAATACCTACAGACACTAGTGTTTCATCCTTTCGGGAATCTTCAGTGCAGGGTGTCACGATTAATACCAGTCGAACGATTTGAACCCTTCAAAACGAAACATATCTGGCTCGATTAGCGAAGACCTAATCCATTCGGCTACCATTAACCGCGTAAAATAACGTTGAATTTAAACATCTTAATTTTAAATGTTCATTTACGTCAGTCAGACAGTGATCGAATCGTTATACGATGATCTATGCATAAGAGCTAAATTGACCGACTTTAATTCAACTGAAAGTGCTCAATCATAAGAAACAAATTTCTTAAATCATATATATATATATATATATATATATATATATATATATATATATATATATATATATATATATATATATATATATATATCAGATCCCGCATTTTGCTAATTCCTACCCTCTGATGAGAAGGAAAGTATTTCTTCGAAACTCCGCGGATTAAGGACTATCCACTTATCCAGTGTTTCCTTTTCAGATTAAATATGTTTTTAACTCATTTCAAAGTGTTTTTAACATGTTTTATTAACTGTTTGCTCATTATATATATATATATTGATATATATTATATATATATATATATATAATTATTAACGTGTTATGTTGTATTATCAGTTTTTTTAAAAAGGATTTTAAAAGTTAAATATATTTATGAATCAAATTGTGATACAACTATAACCAATGGAATATTAGAAGGCTATCACAATGCAAGAAATGGAAAATTGTGTTCAGAATGGAAGACAAAAAAAGTGATTTTCTATGAGTTATGTATTTTACAATAGCAAATCTTACTTGAAAAGTCAAAATCTATACACAGTGATCTAATGTGTGTGACCGCATTTCATAAAATATTTTAAAGAAAATTCTTTTTGTCAAATGGTATGCGTTTCAAATCCTTTGAAAACCGTGTAGATTGGTAATGTTGTTTTGTAGTTTTATCGCAATGAATAAACACTGCAGCATAACTACAAAATAACATTAACAGTCAACGCAGTTTTTAAAGGGATTTGAAACACCTATCATTTGACAAACAGGATTTCCCTCTAAATAGGTCATGGAGCGCTGTGTACAAGTTTTGACTTTTCAAGTAAAATTTACTGTTACTGATTTTCAGACTCTATAGAAAAAATCGGGAGTTTATTTTTGCCAAATATCATTTGAGGTTTTTAGAATCAACGGTTGTTCATCGTTACATTTTGCTCAAATGACGTGCCTAGGAAAGCAGCAAGAGCAATTGTCGTACCTAATGGTACATTTGTCGTGCCTAAATCGATCGTGCATGAATAGTAAAGCCGATAAATTCTTTGTTTTACTATGATTTTTAAAAAGCTCGTTTGGTACTTTAAACTAATGCATTTTTTATTCCAATAAATAATCGATTAATCTATAAATATAAAAGCGAAAATGTATGTATGTGTGTATGCGTGTTCGCTTTTTCTGTATGTCTACAAAAAGGTTTTTGTCAGACAAGCGGTCGGTCGCCTAACAACTTTTTAAAACTTTATATCACATGTAAATCGTAATATCAGAGTTAACAACGGGGCTCGCCTGTCTATTTAATTTGCTCGACTTCGGGAAGATAAATATTCAATAGTTTTCGCTCGCCGCATGTAGGTTAGGCCTTTTCCTATAATGTTTCCCCCAACCCCCAACGTCTTGGGGGGGGAAGCATTCCCGCACTAAATGAAATGCTACCCCGCAGTCAAAAGTCAACTTTTGATTAAATTAAGTCATTAAAACGTGCACCTGCTAATTTAAGTAATTAAATAAATTCAAACGTGTTTCCGTTAGCATCTCGCGGTGGCGCAATGGTTAACATCGCAGGTTTTTTTTTTTTTTTTTCTTTTCACACTTTAATTTACAACTTTGCCTCAAGGCTTCGGGTTCGATCCTCATACTTACCTACCAAAACATTTTTTTTACTATTTTAACCCCTCTCCCCCCGGAGTTTTGATTTACCCAAAACCACACACGGCTCCAAACACCCGGACAACGCCGGGTATCCCTCGCTAGTAATAAATAAAAACAAGAACATGTCAGTTGTGTAACTGACAATGTAAGGATGAACCAAAGTCTTAATTGGGCCTTACTCCTGCGTAATATATGAAGTATTCACAAAGTTATGCCATGAAAACGTTGATAACTTAAAAGCTATTCATCTGACCAAGCCGGAATCTTGTACATTGATTACTAGTATAAACGATCCATGCATCAAATTTGGACAAATCGAAGGTATAAAATTCCATCCAAACTTCGACTATGACCAATTTTTTCGATGCCAAAAGTCATATAAGATACTGAACTTGATTGGCTATAATATGGACCAAGTGGCGAGTCTATACGATGTACAGAACCAAACTTATCGCCTAAAGTGTGACCTTTTTTACGATCTCAATATCCTAAATTTATATATCAGTTTTAAGTTGAAATATGACATATTTTGAACACGTTTGATAATGATTGGTCAAGCGATGTGGACATTCGGTTGTATACAAACAAGCAGTGATAAACTAAAAACGTAACCTCCACCTTTTGTGAGGTTTATAATAATTATTAAATAACGTAACGGCAAGGAACACAGACATAATCGTTATTTAAACAAGCATAAAAAAAACGATTAAAAAAAATAAAATTAAAAAAAAAAACAGCAATTATGGATTAAATAAGAATTAAAATCTCCTTACTCCTTTTTTTCTCACAGAAGAGGCTTTGCGAACCTATCTTGGATCTATCGTTATTTCTATGGCAGGTGTTTGACTGAGCTCCAATTTATACCGCCTCTTGTAAATCATTCGCAACAAATACTCGTCTAACTACTGTTAACAATTTCCCCATCTCTTATTTGTGCTTAAAATTAAACGAAAATTCTACGAACAAAGTTTCTTTCCTAGAATTGTTCCTATGTGGAACAATATTGCCAGCCGATTAGAACAAGATCATCTAATGTAAATAAGTTCTTGTTGAGCCGTCCTCTTAAATAATTAATCCCACCAAAGTTCCACAATTAATGATCATCACGGTATTGTCTCAACGTCTACCCGACACTCATTACCCTTTATTTTCGAGTGGTGTTTGGGCTTTTATAAGCGATGCCCCACTAAGATTTTTTTTTAAATTAAAAATAAAAATGTTATACAGCTAATCAGAGTCTGAATAAAATATACACTTAATTTATTCCCGTTTCAATCTATTCCAGTCAACCTGCTTGGAGTCGGTCTGATTCGTATTTAAATAAATGCGCTGGTTAAAAAAAAAAAGTCAGTTTGTTTTAGTCTCTTGTAGTGAGCCAAAGATACGTACCAAAAGAAAGGACGCAACATCAGCAATTCGCCCGAGGAGAGACAAGAATTATTACGAACTTGTTGACACGGAATATTCTTAAGTAATTTTTTTTATTTATCAATGGAAAACGGATGTAACAATCTATATCTTTCAGTTTAGTTCATGTGACCCTGGGGATCGCAGTAGAGGGGGTGGGGCTAAAGTAGAAAGAGGGGATACAAAAAAGAAACGAAGAAAAGAAAACAATTAGTTGCCAAAGAAAAGTGAGCAAAGGATTATTTTATTTTTCGTTTACTAAATAATTTAAAAGAATAAAATTGTTTTCATTTATCACACCTATATTATCAACAAAAAGTCGACAAACGGTATTCGGCATTATTTCAACAAGTCTTATTTTTTATCAAAAACTTAATTTCTAAAGTTTGTCAATCGAAACAATACGTAAATAAATTCATATTTGCATAAGAATAAGTAACTAAATATTTTTTCCAAAATTCCAAATAGTTTTTATACCATATATATATATATATATATATATATATATATATATATATATTACAATAGAAAAATGCGAGCATGAAAAGTAATATGATTAAGCTTAGACATGGAAAAGTAAAGACTAGTTGTTAAAACTGGAAAAGAAAAGGACAAGATATTCCAGTAAAAAATATAATAAATTTATAACTTCAAATATTGCAGCATTAAGAATTGATTACATAATGTTATAAATTTAATTTTAAAAACTAGTCCTTTACTTTTCCATGTTTAAGCTTAACCATATTACTTTTCATGCTCATATTTTTTTATTGTAATCCAGGCTTCCAGTAAATTCACTTGTTCTCCCCCCCCCCACCACCACCATAAACATAACATATGTAACAACAATGTACGGCACTCGTTTGCTTTTAGTAAAAATCCCCCCAATTATCTCCTATTCATGATTTTATTCTGTTTCACTTGTTAGCGTTGGATTGGTAGCAACAGTAGTCGCTGAAGCGACGTGGTTGCTATGGAAACCAGTCATAAAAACGTCGTCCACCTCCTTACGAATTTTTACGATTTGGAACACCAATTCATCATAACTTTTGTTTTATTGAACGAAAATTGAAAAGAAAAATCACAATATAGCTGAGAAGGTGACCTATGAACTGTATTGTTTTAAATTTGGTCGAAAAATGAGTGAGTGGTGAAGCTTCAAAGCAATTCTAAATGACTAAAACTGCCACTTATATATATATATATATATATATACACACACACACATTATATAATAGATAGACAGAGAGAGAGAGATGGAGAGTAGAAAGACCTTGGATTTACTTTAAGCCGCCTCGTAATTCTTGCTTCCCTTATTTTATCCTTTAGGCCTCACATTCTATGAGCGATGTTGCTGACAAAGAGGGAAGAATTGCTATTTTCTGAGCCAGAATCTATTTATCAGACACTTATTGTTGACTAGTTGTTGTCCTTGAAGTAATATTTTTAGCTCCTTACATCAAGTGGCTTAGTGCCTTGTCTGGGGCGATTTTCATAAAAAAAATGCTAGGTAAATATAGGCATTGACATTTACAATACTACTGTACCAATACCGCTCAAGAAGCCGCTTTAAAATAGCATTAGAAGAAACAGTAAATAAAATAAAAACGCCGAAATACATTTATCATAGTTACCTATTCTCTCATACAAATAATACGTAGCATTTTCCCCATACTGAGCAGGAGATAGAATTTTTGTTTGTATTTTGTTTTTAAATATCACCGAACAGTTTATAAACATGACATATCCTAATTTTAAGATGTCAGTTTAAATTAGACCAGGTAGAAGTGGAGTCTCTTTTGCCTGACTATGATATCAAAATAGAATGTTGACGATGACCCTTGGAAGGAAACGATGATCCTTCTTCCTCGGCACACAAAGCAAAAGTGCAGATCACAAATCAGTTGAGCCACCAGGGTTTTGTCGTGTAACGTTTTCAACAGACACGTTTGTCATCTAGGACTTTTGTTCGATTTATTTTTTGTTGTATCACGTTTCAAATGGTTTTTACCCAATCTCTAAGTTCACGCATAACGTTGGAAATGGTACACACACCCCTCAACACACGGGCACGCACACACACACACATGCACAAATCGCTGTTTATAGCCAACTGAAGACAGAAAAATATCACATTTTCAAACCTATATAGGCAGACAGTTCAAATCAGAGTTTCGAGTCGAATGTTATAGAAAGAGCCAGACTGGTGAATGCAAGCAGTTTGAGCCGGATTTTCAAATTACCGAGGAATCAACACACAAATTAAATATTGGAAGCTTTAAAAAAAAAAAAAAAAAAAAAAAAAAAAGTTAGAGAGAGCCAACCTGGCCTTTTGGCCAAGATCAAAGTGTAGTATCTGTTCCGACAGATACTGCAAGCTTTGACTAGCAAAGACCAGCTTTGACTAGCAAAGACCAGATGTGGGGGCAACCCCACATGCCTGACCTTTAACCAGCTCCCATTTCCCACCTCTCGGGAGCTGGTCCCCTTTTTCCCTTCCCCCTCCCTTCACTCCTCACATTAAAAATCGGCCTTGTGCCTAATTTGCTCGGTGGGGGGAGCAAATAAATACCATCTGTTCTTTAGATGCGGCACTTCCATTTCCTGTTCTCTTTCAGTAGAGGAGAAATCCTTCACGACTGAGAAAATGTTTATTTTTGTACCTTTTCTCCACGTTAAAAAAACGACCCTGGTGCCTAACTGCCCCGTGGGGAGGCATTGTAAATAGGTACTACCATTTATCAAGGTCAAGGATTAAGGAGACAGGACTGAATACCTTTTGGAATTCTAGGAATAGAAATTTAGGAATCCTCGGAGTTGAACAAGATTGCTTTCAACTGCATAACTCATGTTAAAAAAAAAAAAAAATTATGTGAAGATAGTTTATTGTGTATCTGTACGTTGCTGTTCATATGTGTTTTGTTTAACCGTATATTTTTTTTTTTTTTTACATAGGCGTCACCACTTATCAAGGCCGATAGGCCACTCAAGGATAAGGGTTAAAGAGTGTAGAGTAGTCAAAAGGACAATATAGTAATCGATAGTAATGGAAGTTCGGTAAATTTGTTAACTTAAGTGGAACGGCTCATCAGAAACTTGTTCACGTTGGACTTGAAGACAACCATATTATAGGCAGCTGGAAAGCAGGAAAACGGAAGACAATTCCACAGGCGTGCAGTTCTAAGAAAGAAGCTTTGATCATGGAATCTATGTTTAGGTTTAGGCACAGATAAAGAGTGTGGAAAATTATTGATAATGTTTTCAGCTAGTCTAGTGTTTCTTGTGAAAGTTTGGCGAGGAGGGACCATAGATTGAAGCTCAGTTGAACACTTTCCATGAAAATAACGATAAAGCAGAGACAAACTCGCAACGTCTCTTCTTTGAGATAGAGGTTGCAGCGAAGAGAAAAGGACATCTCCCACCAGGCCACGAAGTCTATTTTGAACTCTATCAAGGCAGGACAAGTCTTTTCTAGCAGCTCCTGCCCATATGTGGCAACAGTATTCCAGACTTGGACGTATCTGGCTCTTATATAGATAGAGAATTGCATCAGCAGTGAGATATCTACTGGATCGATAGAAGGATCCCACCATTTTTCCAGCGGCCTTGGCAACAGATTTGATGTATGTATTCCATTTAAGATCAGGAGTAAAGGTCAAGCCCAGAAGCCTGTCAAAACTTGAGGCCTCCCCAAGACGAGAGCCATTCATTTTAATTGATGCCAGATGGGGATCAGAACGTTGATGATGTAAAGATAGAAGCTTGGTTTTAGATGCATTAAAAGTAACCAGCCACTCCTTTCCCCATTGTACAACGTGATCAAGATCAGAGGAGAGAGAATCGGAGAGAACTTGGTCGTTTACTGTCTTAGATGTGCTACCATAGATGGTAGTGTCGTCAGCAAAAATGTCTACGAATGATGTAAGGATGTGATCGATCCTTATCAGATTAATTAATGCTGAATCCAGTAAATATGGAGAAAACACGGTTTATGTTTCAAGTTCTTTATATCTTTAAATATTTATTAACAGTGTTTGGTTTAGTTGTTTTGTAGAGGTTATTCTCTACTCCAAAATGTCTAAAACTCTACTAGATTGTCAATGTCTATCCTCAACTGGTATGTATATAACCTATTCAGGCTATACTAGAATTAATTTTATAGAATTCCCGCCATACATTATAACCTAGCCTTCTAACACACACTAGCAGTTTTTACATTTTAAAAAAAGTGTTATAAAAACTCGAATGTTTCCATCCCTTTTTATTTTTTACTTCTTTCTAAAAAATTCGAAACCTAAGTATTCTTTATTCAAAGAATAGGCTTTTTTTTTGTGTGTGTGTGTGTGTGTGTGTGTGTGTGTGTGTGTGTGTGTGTGTGTGTGTGTGCGACACGAACGACACGGGAGAACAAATGAATAAAGTTTATTTCCTAGAACTGTCCGTTTGTGGAACACAATACCTCAAAACTGCTTCCTGGTTGGCTGCAACATGATCGCTTTCAAGTCCAATGTAAACAATTTCTTGTTTATCTGCCCTGTTACTCAAATTAACGAATTTCTACCAGTATATCATCACAGTGGTGCCCCAACTGCATTAACCCTTATTTTCAAGTGGCTTTAGGGCATTGATAAGCGGTGAGAAAAAAATGTCCCTAAAAATATCCAATAACTGATTGATGGTACAGCATAGTATCTGCCGTGGGACAAATCGGATTTGTAAGCCTTTAAAATGTCACTTTAATTCTAATCCGAAATTACGTTTAAAGTTTATAAGTCAAAGTCAAATAATATAATTTGTGTTTCTAAATAAAAGATAAACAGCTTTCCTCGGAAGAGACACTATTCTAGAAAAGAATGAAAATAAATGATCGTCACGGTGATTTATGTATTGACCACACCACTATGTTATCGATTAATCAATACTGTTGTGTCTAGTACGATAACATGGGAGCAGTTTTACTCTGAGAAAGTGCGCGCTCTTTCCGAAACTCAGGTGTGCAATTGGAATACTGTGGTTTGTGGGAAGTTATGGTGGCCAAGTGGTTAGCGACATGGACGTCCGACCTAGGTGTTCCAGTTCGTTCCACAACCCTTCTCCTGTGTTCTACTGTAAGTACTCGATGTCTTTCTAGAAAGAATTCTTACAACAAAAATATCGGGGAAACCAATGCCAACAATAGAATCTTCGGATCCACACGATATGATGATGACTGTGGTACGTAGGTAAAATTTGAATTCGCCACGGCTGATAATCCGACGACGGTATTAGTTACATCAGTCATGTATCCGTTCACTTAATAAGGATAAAAAAAATAAAAGACGCGGCCAGTCCTTGCACGGTCCAGATTCATTCTGATAGATGATTTGCCCTTTTCAATTCAAAATTCTTTTGATAAACAAAGAAAAGTATGTCATTTGTAAGTAGACAAAGCTAATCCCTAAATAATGATGAACGATGAACAATAGAAGGAAAAATAAACATTAAGATAAAAATACGGCTCATCCAGAAAAGAAATGAGGGGGGGGGGCAAAATTACAAATATATAAAAAGAAAAGAAAAAGAGTAGAGAGAAGAGAAAGAGAAGAGGGGAAAGAAAAAGAGGAAAGAGAAAGAAAAAGAGAAAGAGAGAGAGAGAAAAGAGAAAGAGAGAAAAGAGAAAGAGAGAAAAGAGAAAGAGAGAAAAGAGAAAGAGAGAAAAGAGAAAGAGAGAAAAGAGAAAGAGAGAAAAGAGAAAGAGAGAAAAGAGAAAGAGAGAAAAGAGAAAGAGAGAAAAGAGAGAAAAGAGAAAGAGAGAAAAGAGAGAAAAGAGAGAAAAGAGAAAGAGAGAAAAGAGAGAAAAGAGAAAGAGAGAAAAGACAAAGAGAGAAAAGACAAAGAGAGAAAAGACAAAGAGAGAAAAGAGAGAAAAGAGAAAGAGAGAAAAGAGAGAAAAGAGAAAGAGAGAAAAGAGAGAAAAGAGAAAGAGAGAAAAGAGAGAAAAGAGAGAAAAGAGAGAAAAGAGAGAAAAGAGAGAAAAGAGAGAAAAGAGAAAGAGAGAAAAGAGAAAGAGAGAAAAGAGAAAGAGAGAAAAGAGAAAGAGAGAAAAGAGAAAGAGAGAAAAGAGAGAAAAGAGAAAGAGAGAAAGAGAGAAAAGAGAAAAGAGAAAGAGAGAAAAGAGAAAGAGAGAAAAGAGAAAGAGAAAGAGAGAGAAAAGAGAAAGAGAGAGAAAAGAGAAAGAGAGAGAAAAGATAAAGAGAAAGAGAGAGAGAAAAGATAAAGAGAAAGAGAGAGAAAAGAGAAAGAGAGAGAGAGAAAAGAGAAAGAGAGAGAGAGAAAAGAGAAAGAGAGAGAGAAAAGAGAAAGAGAGAGAGAGAAAAGAGAAAGAGAGAGAGAGAAAAGAGAAAGAGAGAGAGAGAAAAGAGAAAGAGAGAGAGAGAAAAGATAAAGAGAGAGAGAAAAAAGAGAAAGAGAGAGAGAAAAAAGAGAAAGAGAGAGAGAAAAAAGAGAAAGAGAGAGAGAAAAAAGAGAAAGAGAAAAAAGAGAAAGAGAAAGAAAAGAGAGAGAGAGAGAAAAGAGAGAGAGAAAAGAGAAAGAGAGAGAGAAAAGAGAAAGAGAGAGAGAAAAGAGAAAGAGAAAAGAGAAAGAGAGAGAGAA
Source organism: Euprymna scolopes (assembly GCF_053919585.1). Lineage (NCBI taxonomy): Eukaryota > Metazoa > Mollusca > Cephalopoda > Sepiida > Sepiolidae > Euprymna > Euprymna scolopes. Next base: position 49,467,305 of record NC_136497.1, read on the forward strand.
AAGAGAAAGAGAGAAAAAAAAGAGAAAGAGAGAGAGAAAAGAGAAAGAGAGAGAGAAAAGAGAAAGAGAGAGAGAAAAGAGAAAGAGAGAGAGAGAAAGAGTGAAAAAGTGAGAGAGAGAAAGAGTGAAAAAGTGAGAGAGAGAAAGAGTGAAAAAGTGAGAGAGAAGAGCGACGAAAGAGAAAAGAAAATGGAAAAAGAGGAGAGAAGAGGAAGGAAAGGAAAGAGAAGAGAGAAGAAGAGAGAGAGAAGAATAGGTATAAAAAAAAAGATAGGTATAAAAAAAAAGATAGGTATAAAAAAAAAGATAGGCATAAAAAAAAAGATAGGTATAAAAAAAAGATAGGTATAAAAAAAGAAGATAGGTATAAAAAAAAGATAGGTATAAAAAAAAAGATAGGTATAAAAAAAAAGATAGGTATAAAAAAAAGATAGGTATAAAAAAAAAGATAGGTATAAAAAAAAGATAGGTATAAAAAAAAAGATAGGTATAAAAAAAAAGATAGGTATAAAAAAAAAGATAGGTATAAAAAAAAGATAGGTATAAAAAAAAGATAGGGATAAAAAAAAGATAGGGATAAAAAAAAAGATAGGGATAAAAAAAAAGATAGGGATAAAAAAAAAAGATAGGGATAAAAAAAAAGATAGGGATAAAAAAAAGATAGGGATAAAAAAAAGATAGGGATAAAAAAAAGAAAGGTGATAAAAAAGAAAGGTGATAAAAAAGAAAGGTGATAAAAAAGAAAGGTGATAAAAAAGAAAGGGATAAAAAAGAAAGGGATAAAAAAAGAAAGGGA
>NC_136497.1:49473100-49495600 GCF_053919585.1 Euprymna scolopes
TAATGTATGTCGGTTTCTTCGTAAACAATCAGCCATTTTAATAATTTGTGAATAGTTGAAACAAGTTAATTACTCTGTAAATGACCATAAACAATTTTTTATGGGGAAAATGTGTGTGATAGCATGATTTATTTGAAATAAAAAATTTTTAAACGAGCAAAAACCCTTTTTAGGCAACATGGCCACCAGTGATTAAAACATTGAATTAGTTAAATTTTCAAGAATTTCTAAAAGTAATTCAAATTTATATTACGACAAAAACTACAATTATCCTGTTGATGTGTTTTTCGCCTCTACGTGAGAGATTTTTATTATTTCTAATCGATAATTTATTGGATTCAAAAGCAATAGCGTCAGCCCAAGGCGATTATATATATATAATCCTTTTTAACAACAACAACAAAAAAATTAATTCCGAAATTCAATCCGCCATATTGCATTTTGTTTTTTTCGTAAACACGTCCATCATTTAAATCTTAATAATAAATAATCTTGTTATAGTCGAAAAAAATAAATAAATAAATGCGTTATGACCCTTCGAAATCTGAAAAGAATTTGGAACTGTCGAGTGTCATTTTAAAAAAATATTAGTAAATCCTCATACTTTTGTCATACTATGAAAAGAAAAGAGATTGAAACAATGTTGCCTTTAAGTTAATTATAGATTGATGATTTGGTTTAATTAATAATGTAATGATGAAATGATACCGTAATAATTAAAACGCGTCACAAAAACATGAAAGCGAAAAGATCCTTGGGCAACGCAGGTATAAATTGGCTTGCTTGGGTTTTGAGATACTATGCGAAATATGGCGGTTCAAAATAAAATAAAACCCTTTGCAAAATATTTACTTATCAGTGGAAAATATTAGTATACACCAAAAAATCACGAAAAATAAACAAGAAAACTTTTAATGAAAAGTAAAATTAATTTACTAATATTTAGGCACTTCTGCGTGTCAGTGACATATTAGCAACGGAGACGAGTTATCGACCCCTGTTCTTTGAAAGAGAACTGACTTCTAGAGGCTATTATGTGAACCTCAAATATACACAAGTGTTTATTTTTCAATGATATGTATAAGTTTTCCGGGTTTGTATTACTGTACACATAGATTCGAAAAAGTTGTCAAAAAACAAATATATAACAAATAAATGTTATCAAAGGCAAGATAAGTTACTTTTCTACCAAACTGGATATATTTTTCGTGTTTTTATTCAATGTAACATGTTTATTCAGCTCGAAAAGCATAGTGTTTACCGATGTATTGGAACATTCAAGATGGCGTCTGATTCTTTCTTTAACACGGTAAGTTTGGGAAAGGGTGTTATAAATAAAAAAACGAATAAAATACTGTTAAAAACTCGCTCAATATATGTTACCGTGACATAGGTTGACATATATTCGGCGGGTTTTTAATAGTATGTTGTATAGTTTATTATTTATAACACCTTTTCCCAAACTTACGGTGTTAAAGAGGGTGTGAGACGCCATCTTGAATTTTCGAATACATCGGTAAACACTATGTTTTTCGAGCTGAATAAATATGTTACATTGAATAAAAACACAAAAAATATATCCAGTTTGGCAGAAAAGTAACTTATCTTGCCTTTGATAACATTTATTTGTTATATATAGTTGTTTTTTGACAACTTTTTCGAATCTATGTGTACAGTAATACAAACCCAGTTTTCCTAATATTTTATTTTGAACTGTCATATTTCACATGTATTTCAATATTAAAAAGCACCGCTTTTTTGTTTGGGTTATAATCAAGATTGTCTGCTTTTTTTCATTTCCTGTTTCTGCTGTCCATTTGGTGGATATATATATATATATATATATATATATATATATATATATATATATATATATATATATATCCACCAAATATGGTCAAATGGACAAGAAAACGATTCTTAACGTATGGAAGGGGCGGTTACGTTATCTGTGACGATAATAATCATTAGTCAGAAGGAACCATATCTTGCTTGTTATCGTCATCCTGGTTGCAGAGCAAAAAATATGGAAGCCCATCTAGACTGTTTTTAAGTAAAAAGAAAGTAAAGCCCCATTTTAAGTAGTCTGCGAGAGAGAGAGAGAGAGAGGGGGGGGGGAAGCTTCACCTAGTTGGGTACAAACATACAGTCGGGTTCATGTACCTTTTGGCTAATATTTCGGTGTGCAGAGTGCAATTAGTGTGCACGTTACTGACACTACTTGCTCTGTTATTCCCAGTTACTACTCTCCACCCTCCTTTCTCATTTAACTCGTTTTATGATTATGAAAGGAGCTGTACCTAACCAGTACTGTTGAGTGTTGCGCGGGAGTCTTTTTACTTTCATTTTTGTCTCGCATCCTTCCCCATAATTTTCTTTTTTAAGACTATGGCGTTTGTTTGTTTATTAATTGTTTTTAATCGGATCATGAACGTTAAAACGAAATTATTACAGTATCAAATGGCAAATCACTGAAACCATATACTTTTTTAAAGTATAAGTAATTTTATTATGGTATGGTTTTAATTCATATTTTATGAATATATGTAAATAGATTTCATGACGTTTTCCAAGAATTGTGTAGCAAGAAATGACTTTAAATGCTTCCAAATTTCAAAGAGTCACGAAATATTTTTATTCATGGTCGACCTAGACGAGAGTGCCCAAAATGCCGACCAGGACTGAATGGAAGAAATATCTCATGTATTTAATTTAAGCCGTCGTTTCGTATCTTACAACATATACAACAAATACTTTATTGTAACTTTTTCTTTAATCTTTAATAATTTATAAATATTTATATAAAATTATCAGAAAAAAGCCAAATTTGAAGCCAAAATTGAAAAAGAAACCAAGCTGTCAACCCTGATAGGCACTTGAATTTACTTTGGCAACACTCTTCTCTCTACCGTATCGCTTGTAAAAAATGGCTACTTCTCCAAGAATGGAAATTCTCCTTAATTTTACCCAGGAGAAAGGATTACAGTATGCCCAAAGTAAACAGCTCGTGTCCACCCAGAAAATATTTGTTGTATATGTTGTAAGATACGATGTTGTAAGATACGAAACGACGGCTTAAATTAAATACATGAGATATTTCTTCCATTCAGTCCTGGTCGGCATTTTGGGCACTCTCGTCTAGGTCGACCTTATTCATTTACTATCGTGGGGCGGGGCGCCCGGCTTTGTCCGGGCGTGAAATACGCTTAAATATATTTTAATTTGTCCAGATTTCGTATATATTATTATAGAGTCGTAAGTTCAAAAGAAAAAGTATTTAGGTGCCATCAGCTAGAATCGAAACCGAAACTGTAGCATTCAAAGCTGGTGACGTTACCACTACTGTACCAACGTGACACGCATATGAAGTGATTAATTTTTTTTTAAATAAACTAAGATGAATGTACAAAATGTTTAATGATTTTTTTTTTTTTTCAATTTTGACCACTTAAAAGCAATTTTAACCAACTAAAGACCCATAAAACAACGGCTCGTAAAAAAAAACAATCATTTGAGGCGAGGCTCTTAGCGCCGCCCCGCTGCCGCTCTCGCTCTGCGACTTTTAGTTTCGGAGAGATAGTTTGAAAATATGGAGAGAACAACGGATAGATATATAGCCGTTTATATATTAGATTTGTTTTGTACTTCTGCAGTTTACGAACCGTGCTATTATTTTATTTTATTTTTTAGAGAGGGTTTGGAAATAAAATTATTACGATATTATTATTAATGACTTATTAACTTGCTAGGTGAAATGAAGAATAGTTAAAACCTCGCTTCTTCCCATGTTGAGGTGTTTTTAAATAACGTTATTACGGCACGGTCCGTAAAACTGCAGAAGTGCCCCCCCCCTTTTTTTTTTGGCAATTAGTTTTAAAATGGTCGACCTGTTTATGAAGAAACCGAAATGCATTATGGTGGATTTAATTTTGTAATTATTTTTAAATAAGATTTTTAATCGTATTTTTATTTCGATTTGGTACTTCTATAGTTTATCGCTGAAAATGGAGACGACATTTTTCGGGCACCTGTCGTTAGAATCAGAGGGAGAAATCGGTATTTTAAACTATGACCGAAGTATGAAATAAAAAACAAAAAAATTAAACTATATAATGATTCCTTCCGGAAAGAACTAATTACTTCGTGCCCCAGCGCCGTATAAACATCCCCAACCTCCCCATGTTAAGAATGGCTTTCGGAATAAACACCCCTCAACCTCGAAAGCCGTTCTTATTCATCCGTTCATGGGAAGGTTGGGGTGTTTATACTATTCTGGGAGTAGGGCACTGGGGCACGTAGTAATTAGTTCTTTTCGGAAGTAATTAGTATTTAGTTTTGTTTTTTGTTTTTTCATGCTTCGGTCATAGTTTAAAATAGATTTTTCCCTCTGAATTTTAACGAGAGGTGCCCGAAAAAAAAAAATAGCGTCTCCATTTTCGGCGATAAACTGTAGTAGTACGTTCGACTTCAATAAGTAATAGACAAAATAGGGTGCTAATGCACTTACTGATCTGCACTATTTTTTTAAATCGTATTTCCAAGTTTAAAGTTTTATGATATGGGGTTTTTTTTATTCAATTGTAAGGCTAAAGTACAGATTAGGTACAACACACCCTCCCCATGTTAAGAATGGCTTTTTAAATAATAACGCTATTATTTCAGCACGGATCAATAAGTGCATTCATTACCCTAAATAGTAATGCAACTAGTAAAGTGGAACCCACGAATAGACGAGAAATACAAACACAGAAATATCAGTCACACAATCTATTAAAGAGACAAGAAAAAAATGATATTTATGCACTTATGTTACTGTGCTGAAATAATAACGTTATTTTGAAATCCATTCTTAACATGAGGAAGGAAGGGTGTTTTTAACTACCCTGTATTTCCAACTATCAATTTAATTAAAACATATCATAAAACTTGAATTTAAGTTGAAAATACTATTTGAAAAAAAAAAAAAAAGTTTTATTTTCAATCTTGAGGACAAAATGGTCACCTTATCAAAAAATTCAAAATTTACACAAGGTAAATCTTTGCACATTAAAATCAATCCGGAATCGTAGGTTCTTTTGGAGAATAGTGGCTCTTCCGAGAAATGTTTTCTTTGGTTTAGCATTAGCAACACAAATGAACTATAATACTCGACTTTTGTTTATAGATTTTAATTCTAGCCGGAAACTACTTTCTATCCGACAATTTAAAAACGTCAAAATCACTCTTGAAGGTTGAAAGCCACAGTGTAAACAACGTTTACGGCCATTTTTTTTATTTTTTTTTTTCCTGAATTTTTTATCGATCAAGCTAACCGTGGGAAATTCGAAAATGCTCTAAAAGCCTTAAAACTATTTCGAAAATAATTTCTACAAGTAACAGTTGTGTGTTGGTATTTTTTTTTTTTTTTTGTACCAAAGAAAAGACCGCGCCACTATTCTAGCAAGGAGCAAGCTGAGGTGTTTTTTACCATCAGCCCCATGCTGTCAACATAATAATGGAATGCAGTGAATGAAATAGGGGAACCACATGAGAACGTATCGTTAAAAACTAAAACCAATTATTAGGAATGCTGATACGTTTCAAGGAAACAAGCGGTGTGTGTGTGTGTGTGTGTTTATTTCTCGTTGTTACGACGTGTGTATTTAAAATCAATAAAGAGATGGGGGGGAGCAGTAGTCGGTAGGGAAGCGCTCTACTTTACGACTTAAGAATCGAATCTACGAAACGCAAAATTATTAACCCAGAATTTCTAAGTAGAAAGTGGTGGGAAGAGGATGAAAGAGAGAGGATGAGGGAGAGAATAAGAGATGAAGAGAGAAGGAAAAGGAGAGAAGAAAGAGAAACTATTTTGGCTGCAATAAAACAGGTAAGCTATCCAAGAGGTGGATTTTGCATCACTTTAATGCAAGCAGTAATAAAAGGTATCAGAAAGACGTTCAGAATTCAACAGTATTACCAACAACTTGTGAACAATTTTGAACGTGTTTGTTTTGTCTTGTTTTTTTTTGGGGGGGGGGGGTAACAGATGAAACAAGAAAAAGAAAGATGTTGATGACTATAAGTAAAATCGAATGAGTACAATATGTTTTCGGAGGGGTGGGGGAAGGGGATAATTGCTTTGCAGCGAAAATAAAAAGGGGTCATTTAAATTACTAAGATTAAACAGCATAAAAAAAGTTGTATGTTAAGAAATCGTCAGCGGTTTTATACAAGACAAGGGGATACCTGTACGCGGTGAAATAACGTTATTATTTAGAACTTCATTCTTAACATGAGCGGTTCTAACGATTCTGTACTTTAACGTATCCAAAGTGCCCCTTTTTGGGGAGCTGAATTTTCCCCACATTAAAAGCCGACTTTATGTCTAACTCTGCCCTCATAGGGAGGCAAATAAATAGGGGGTTTGTATTACTGTACACACAGATTCGAAAAAGTTGTCAAAAAACAAATATAGCAAATAAATGTTATCAAAGGCAAGATAAATTACTTTTCTACCAAACTGGATATAATTTTCGTGTTTCTATTCAATTTAACATGTTTATTCAGCTCGAAAAGCATACAGTGTTTACCGATGTATTGGAAAATTTAAAATGGCGGCCGACTCTCTCTTTAACACGGTAAGTTCGGAAAAAGGTGTAATAACTAATAAACTAGACAAAATACTGTTAGAAATTTGCTCAATATATGTTACTGTGACATAACTTGACATATATTCGGTGGTTTTTTAATAGTATTTTGTCTAGTTTATTATTTATAACACCTTTTCCCGAACTTAGCGTGTTAAAGAGAGAGTCGGCCGCCATTTTGAATTTTCGAATACATCGGTAAACACTATGCTTTTTGAGCTGAATAAACATGTTAAATTGAATAAAAACACGAACATTATATCCAGTTTGGTAGAAAAGTAATTTATCTTGCCTTTGATAACATTTATTTGTTATATATTTGTTTTTTGACAACTTTTTCGAATCTGTGTACAGTAATACAAACCCGACTATTTTTAAAAAAATACTGCGGTAACATATATGCATAAGCACCCAAAAGGTGTTTATCTTAAATTTATTTGTCCTTCCTCTTTCCACTGCAAAGTTAGACACAAAGCCTAGCTTACATCCTCCTCTAAAAAAGGGGGGAGCACCCTAGACGGGTAAAAAAAAAAAAAAGATACCGTGGATTGACGTCGTCAGCATTCCCCGGTAGGAATGCACAAGGCGATAGACAAATTCTTCTAAAGAAGAGAGTAATACTTGGGAGGATTCATCTTGAGAACAAAACAAATGCATAGCTTAAGAAAGGTGTTAAATTTAAGTCTTTTAATTAAAAAAAAAAAAAAAAGATAATATCTCCAGTTAACGGCTGGTTAGATTTAAAATAAATTGTTATTCACATTTCTTAAACATAATATTTAAATTAATTACTTGTGTGTGTGTGTTTTTTTTTTTTTAAATACATACTTAGAAGAAACGCTGTTGTGCGAAATAATGAATGAACGATTTTTTATTGAATTACTAGTGTAGTGAGTGTGTAACAGAGTGTAGTAGTCACGTCGTGAATAACACGTTACTACTACACTTGAAATCTCAACATTGACATTAAAACAAAACTGTACGTTCTTTTTTTCTAATTAAAACAATTTAATATTGTAAATATTACAAACAAAAAATGTTGCCTTCATGTCTCTCACCTTATAAACTTCTGAAAAAAATCCAGAGCCGAGTTTTTCGCAAATAAAGTCATCCAGTCGTGTCAGTGCGGACACGGCATGTTTGAGGGCCTCACAAGAATTCGAGGCACTCGGAGGTCGATATCCGTTAGGGTTAGTTCCATCCTGAAAGATGCAAGGGTTCGAACATCTGCGACCCCCGTCTTCGTCCCTATCGTCGGAATCGTCATAATAATATGACATGTTCTCATCTCCGAGGTCTATGGTTTGGCTTCGGATCGGTTTCATGGTTCGCGGCCCGCGCAGGTAATTACTGAACGGCGGGCCCTGTTGACAGTTCTCAAGACTGGTCACCATTATTAAACGGAGGTTTTGAGGTCTTTTTTGGTTTCTTTTCGAAAGGTCAAATAGTACGAAGATTCCTTCTTGTACTCTGTTTTAACCTTAAAACAATATCGTTGGACATTACAGAGCTCCAAAGCTTAAGCTGGTTGTTAGGAGGTGATGTTGCTGATGTTCACTTCGTGAAAATGTAGCTATAGTGTTGTTGTTGTTCGTGCGTGCGCGCTTGTTCGTTCACTTGCGCTCTCTCTCTCTCTCTCTCTCTCTCTCTCTCTCTCTTTCTCTCTCTCTCTCACACGCAGAAAAAGCCAATAACGATGAGAGATACTTGAATGTTTGGAAGAAGCAATGACAGAAAAACGCAGCCGCCCCCCCCTCTCTCTCTCTCTCTCTCTCTCTCTCTCTCTCTCTCTTTCAACTACTACAGTTTCCTTGCCGTTGCACGAGAAGTACAACTATTTAGTAGCAACCAGAAAATAATAAACACGCTCTCATTTTTTTTTAATACTTGCGGAGGTATGGTTACCTTTTTCAATCTGTCAACAAACCAGTTGCAGTTGATTTGGCCTCTTTTGTTTTTTATTCAAAAAGCACCACGTTGACTTTATTTCTGTCTTCGTGATGAAGTTTTTTTTTTACTTTATGTTCAAGTTCAGGTAGAATTCTTATTTCAGTCACATAAATTTGAACTATATTCCGGCATTAATCGTATTTTAAGTTTCATCGTACTCGTGAAAAAACAAAATCTTTTTTTTTTTTTTTTTTTTTTAACTTTTTGCTTGTGCGTTTTTTTTTTCTTTGTTTGTTTATTATTATTATTATTATCATTATCATTATTATTACTATTATTATTATTGCGGGGCTACTTTTTTAGGCGATTACCTGTAATTTAACAAACTTGCCAGTCGAACTTAGGGTTCATGGAGGCACAACGTTTTATGTTCGCCACAAATCACAACTATTTGAAATTTAAAAATAAATCGACAGCTTTGAATATTTTAACAATGAAAAGCGGTGTTTATTTTTATGTCAGCTCTTTATATTTGCCGGGGTTTTTTTTTTTTTCGAATATTCTTTTTTTATTTTTATTTTTATTTTAATTATTTTACATCGCAAATAAAATTAACTGTTCTGATACTTTAATTTTCTGTTCTTGATCAGTGAAATAGAAATCCTTCCAGATTGCGGCAATTTTTTTTTGTGTTCTAACCGAGGAGGTCCAATTTGAGGGGTATGGGGGGGTACATTAAAAACTGACGTTGTATCTAATTCTACCACTGATTTAAATATTTTCCGATTTTACAATATCTTTCATTTTTGATGTGGTTGTTTTCTGTTTTGTTTTTTGTTTGTTTTTTCCTGTGTAAACTTGATGGGAAAAAATCACATTTCGGCCAGTATAACTTCCAACCTTTTTCAGATGTCTTGTCATATTTGAAAATCTGAATTTCGAACATAACCCTTTATTTAATCTATAAGGGTAGATTGTTCTCGTTCTTCCGTCAGCCATTACGTGTGTAATTCGTAATCATATTAGAAATTCTATTCAGATTCTTGAGTTCAACAAAAGATTCCCGAGTTCGACAATTCACGGTCAAAGAAAGTTGAAAGTTATCTCAACCAAAATGTTGTGAAAATAATATCCAATGCGTAAGCAGTTGTTCAAATAATACAAATTATCAGTCGACATCTAAAAAATTCGGGAATATTAAAATATTGATCGAAATGCGCTAGAGTACCAACTAAAGACTTGCCTTTAAAAAGTTGATTTTTAAAGGTATTCGGGTCTGTTTTCAACGAATATTATATTTAAAATTGTCGCCGACAAATAGTTTTTTATGATACCAAGACTTTCATATTTCGATGTCATCTCTATTGTTTTCATTGGTTGTCATGTTTGTTTTTGCGCTCGCGAAAAACTTGAAAAATATACAATCCAAATGCAAGAAAATTTAATTATCTACCAACCTGTATAATTTTAGAGTGTGGAAACTGTTTGTAAGCCTTATTATCTCTGAATATCTCCCTTCACTTTCACTTAGCTAAGCGCACCATCGCAAGTAAATAAATAAAAAAATCAGTGTATTAGATTCGGCTTTAAAGGATAGGTTTAACAAAAAAGAGAAAAAAAAACTGACCCTGTTACTAGTATTAAGTCTGGAGAGTTGCCAGTTTTACTTAGGGTTAGTTAACTAAGTAAATTATAAAACTATGTTTTAATGAATCAAACACTAACATATAGGTCGATCATATTGTTTCTGGTTTTGTTTGTTTTTTTTGTACTGTATCTAAAAGACAGATATTGGCGAAGTTTTATATTGAAACGAAAAAAAAATAAAAGAATTCAGAATTTTTTAACTGTGCAGTATCTGAGCAGGCGTGCATACTCCCGATTAACCCGACAAGCAACAAAATTCCATCCCTTCACTGTTGAGATCCATAGATGCCGGAAAACCTTCTACTCAAATAGTTTCTTCCTTTGGACTGCTAGACTTATCGTACTTACTATACACTCACCAACTCAAGAATCCAGTTATCTTTTTAACTTGATTAATAGAGCCAACAAAAGGGATCAATTTCATTGTTTCATTTTTGTTGTTTTCGTTTTGTTCCAAAATGACAAAGCGAATCTTCATATGAAGAAAATGACTTCAAGAAAGGATTAAATGATGAACAAGTTGAATCTTGTTTTAAAACCAGTCTATAAAACAAGCATGTAATCCTCGCTTTTATAAAGAGAGGCTTTGGGTGGTTACAAGGACACATTTTATTATGCTTATTCATTTAAGGAGCATTGTCTTTCACTCTGGATACTTCATTGAATATAGTGTACTTTTACCTTCAATGTGGCAATCTTCAGCCAATCTTTGAACCTAATAGCATTATTCTTTTCTATTCAAGGATCACCATTCTAATCGGATATCAAAATCCCATATTTTTTGTCTTCAACCCTTTTTTCTTTTACTATGTCTCTTAAAAAGATTTAATCTTTAATATATTTTCTATGTATGTGCTGAATAGCAAAATTATATCAAACCAGAATTAATAGTTTGCTAATCTTTGAGGAGATGAGCCTACATCGAAAATCCATGGATTAAGGAAATTACTTTAAATGTTGTATTCTTTGTTCAAACAATAAATTTTTGTTTTGAAAATTATATTTTTCTGAAAGAAATTTAAATATAAAAATTGTAAATTTTAATTTGCTCTATCTAATATATTGAGCAAATTTATTTGGCTGGGGTTGTCTTATATAAAAATATTATCTCCAAAAAATATTTTGTAAGACTTTGAACCATAAGATTGATTTGTGATATTTATTTACTTATTTTGATTATTAATTTTTTCGCCGCTCATCAAAACCTAAAGGTTATTCGAGGGCACAGATTATTGCATTTGTATCAGGTGGACGACTGCTGGAAAACCGCCTCTGTGGTACCAGTCTTCAAGAATTCTGGTGAAAGAACTGACCCACTAAATTATCGCCCCATTAGCCTCCTCCCACTTTTCGCCAAAATATTTGAGTCCTTAGTTAATCAAGCCCTAGTCCAGCACCTAACAGCTGCTAAACTCCTGACTGACAAACAATATGGATTCAGGCAAGCCCGTTCAACAGCAGATATCTTAATTGTAGTTTCTGAACGTATATACCGTTCATTGGATAAAACAGGGGAGGGTAGAGCGGTGGCCCTTGATATATCTAAGGCTTTTGACAGGGTATGGCACGATGGTCTTCTAAGGAAAATTAGATCATATGGAATCACTGGAAGAATTCATAATGTAATTAAATCCTTCTTAAGTAATAGAAAAATCAAAGTTGTTCTCGACGGACATACATCCAAACAATATGACATAAATGCGGGAGTAGCTCAGGGGTCTATCCTTGGACCTCTATTATTCCTGATATTTATAAACGACCTCCCTGATAATATTGTTTCGGAGATGGGTATATTTGCCGATGACACCACTCTCTATAACAGATATGAGGGGAAAACAAATGAACACATATCCAAGGAAATGGCAGAAACACTAGAGGACGACCTCCAATCCGTAGTGGAATGGGGACAAAAATGGTTGGTCACATTCAATGCTGCTAAGACTAAGCTTGTTTCCTTCAATAACTACAAGAAACCTTCTCTACCACCAATAGCAATGGCCAAGAACACATTGCCTGAAAGTACTTCTTTTAAACTCCTCGGCCTAACGTTTACAGGGAATATGAACTGGAATAGATACATTGAGAGCATTGCCAAGGCTGCTGCAAGGAAGGTTGGCTCCCTCTACCGTGCTAGAAAACTACTTACGCCTGCCAGTATCCTATACCTCTATAAGGCAACTATTCGCCCATGTATGGAGTACTATTGTCACATCTGGGCTGCTGCTTGTCTCTCGCTCCTAGACAGGGTTCAAAAAAGAGTCGCCAACCTGATAGGTCCTGAACTGTCATCTAGGCTTCAACCTCTGTCCCATTGACGAGATGTTGCATCCCTCTGCCTGTTCTACAAATACTTTAATGGTGAATGCTCTGACGAACTGCAAACACTTGTACCTCCCCGACGTAACTACCCCCGACAAACCCGACAAGCTACTAAGTCTCATCCCTTTACAGTAGAGATCCCTAGGTGCAAGAAAGCCTTTTACTCCAATAGTTTCTTCCCCAGAACTGCGGGTCTTTGGAACTCCCTTCCGGGATTTTGCTTTCCCAACTGCAATGATATGCAGAAGTTCAAGTGTAATGTTAACAAACATCTTTCTACTCTTCTCCCTCCATAATGACCCCGCTAATTAATTCCCTAATAGTAGCCCCCTGCTTCAAAGTGGCACTGTGCCTTGTTTGGGGTGAAAATTGAATAAAAAAAAAAATTAAAAAAAAAACACCTTGAGTATTATAGACGATGGTTGAATCTGGGCAGAATTACAATGATCATGTTGTAGTCAGCTTTGATTTAGTCCCATGGTATTGTGTTCTACAGACGAGTAATTCTTGGAAATAAATTTTGCTCATGGAAGTTCAATTTATTTTTAGAAAAACAGAAGGAAGAAATAAAAATCATTTACAATGATTATAACTAGATGATATTTTGCTGTGGATATTTTAGGGGGGGGGTCGAGCACTTATGATGACAATCATGATAAAATTAGCAACGTCTCTTCTGTGAGAAAGAAGCTGTATAATAAAGAAGAGATCGTCAACCACTATATTTCAAAATCGATTTTGCATCTTTTTTTTTACCCCAAATAGTGATGGGGCAATTCCAATATTTTTCCCAATTCCGATACAATTACCGATTCCGTCCTAAATTTCCGATTTTTTTATAAATATTTAAATGTTTAACTATTTCGTCCCGATTACTGTAAAAACACATCTTAAATATGCATATATATTTATATATCCTTAAATATGCATATATATTTATATATCCTTAAATATGCATATATATTTATATATCCTTAAATATGCATATATATTTATATATCCTTAAATATGCATATATATTTATATATCCTTAAATATGCATATATATTTATATATCCTTAAATATGCATATATATTTATATATCCTTAAATATGCATATATATTTATATATCCTTAAATATGCATATATATTTATATATCCTTAAATATGCATATATATTTATATATCCTTAAATATGCATATATATTTATATATCCTTAAATATGCATATATATTTATATATCCTTAAATATGCATATATATTTATATATCCTTAAATATGCATATATATTTATATATCCTTAAATATGCATATATATTTATATATCCTTAAATATGCATATATATTTATATATCCTTAAATATGCATATATATTTATATATCCTTAAATATGCATATATATTTATATATCCTTAAATATGCATATATATTTATATATCCTTAAATATGCATATATATTTATATATCCTTAAATATGCATATATATTTATATATCCTTAAATATGCATATATATTTATATATCCTTAAATATAAAAACACACTTGTGAGGGTGTATGGTGATCTATAGATTTTAGTTTTGCTGAAAGTTTAAATCAATGAATATTTATTATTTTATTATTACTATTAACAGTGGAAGATTTTTCTTTAATCAAATAAAAGAAAAGATAATTAAAGGAATCGATTTTGGCATCAGCAGATAGACACAAATTTTTCGAATTTCAATAGTGATTCCGATATCCCCCAAAATTCTGATTTTTCTGATTTCGTTTCTGATTCCAATTAATTGTCCCAACACTAACACCAAACAATACATATTTCTACTTCGAACGTAGGGGGCTACTATTTGGGATCGTGTCCTACAGAGGACTGGGGGAGTTGAGTAATGATATGTCTATTCGCATTACATTTAAACTCTTGCAAATTACTACAGTCAGGGAAGGAGGAAACAAGGAGGGAATTCCAAAGTCTAGCAATCCGAGAAAAAGAAATTATTAGAGAAGAGGGTATTTCAAACGTCAACAGTAAAGGGGTGGAATTTTGCTGCTTGTTGGGTTAGTCGGGAGTATGTACGTCGAGAGGGTACAAGTGCTATGAGTCATCAGAGCACATTCCATTAAAGAACTTGTAAAACAGACACAAGGATGCAACATTGTGGAGATGAGACAGAGGTTGAAGCCTGGCCAACAGTGTGAGAGCTCTTAGATATGAGACTCTTCTTTTATGGACCCCGTGTAAGAGTGAGTAGATACGTCTCAGATCAGATATGGCAACAATACTCCATGCATGGGCAATTTGTGGCTTTGTAAAGATATAGGATACTCTCTGGTGTGAGTAATTTTCTAGTACGGTAGTGGGATCCCACCTTCTTTGCATTAGCCTTGGCAATGTCGTCAATGTATTTGTTCCAATTTATGTTGTTTGTGAATTTTAATCTGAGGAATTTGAAGGTAGGGTGTTATTTGTCATGGCAATGGGTGGTTTATCTAGTCGGAGCCTGCTGCCTGAGAAGCATAACCAAAAGATGTTAATTTCTTTTTTCGAATAACGTTGTTGATGTATCTGTTAATATTGAGCCTCTTTCTGATATCTACATTTGTTAACCTTACAAAGTTACTTTAAGAAAAGTTTCTGATTATTTCAAACTAATATAAAAATTATAGGAAACATGTTAGATGCGGATGAATCCTAGATTCCCATTAATGGAAGATGAAGACAAATAGAAAACCATGGCAAACAGCATTCAGGTCAGCAGAGAGATGGCATGGTCTTACACTATGATGACATACTAAATCAGAAAGAATTACATTTTTTCATCAAAGAACTTGTCTCAGACTTGGATAAGATGCCACAAGTCAGATATCAAGTTTGGGTAATAAAAACTGCCATTCATAAGGATTGCATAGTGTTATCCATGATAAAAATCTTTTTGCCACGTTTTTAATTTATTTCTGTCTAGACTAGTCGCCCTATGAAGGCTTTATAGAAAAGTCTATCCTGTTATACATCGAATTTTCTTCTGGAGATTGGAGTTATCTTCTCTTGAATCATTTTAAACTAAGAGAAATACTTGGCAGAAAATGCTCTGTTGGAGATTAGAGTTATCTTTCCTTGAATCTTTATAAATTTTAAGTAAAGTAATCAGTATAGCATGTACATTTAAGAGTGATGAATAAAAGAAAGATTTGCAAATAATAATTGCAAAATGCGATACGTATTGTCAACCGTAAAAAAAAAAATTCATACATAAACTCTTTGCTTGCAAACAGGTTGAAGTACAGAGATTTTAAGAATATTTGATGGAAATCCTACACAAAGAAAATTAATGCAAATTTTTCCAAAAACCCCAAAATAATACTTATATCTGAATGTAGAAAATTCTACAAGATATGGTCAAGAAAATCAGTTTTGGAGAGATTTCACCACCCAGTATTCTCCACAAATCATTCTGTACCCTTTGGGATCGAGGTGGCATAGTGAAAGGATCCAATGATCCAATGACTCGCATACCAGCTTTATAAATTTACACACATATTCACACTTACTACCTGGTGACCCTTCTATTATTTCAATGCTTCGCTTTATTATGCATGTTCCATATGACTATCTTCCATTTTCTTCCTTCACTAAAACAATGATAAAAATGTTCATGTGGATGTTTGCCTATATCCAAAGACCATGCCACAGATTAAGAAAAGGCATCTAAGAGAACTAAAAAAAAAACGACAGTATACTTTATCTGTAGAGTTTCTCCACATGATTGAGAATAGAACTTGCTCTCAAGGAGCTGTTGTTCTCTTGTGTCAATGCATGTGGATAAGCAGATTATACTAAAGTACTTGTTGAAGGCACCAGTGCTGTGTTTAATTTCCACATCCTGGCATGTGTTGGCCAATTTTTAAAAATTGACTTCCAAACTAACCTATTTCCGCCCATTTATTTATACATATATTTTTTTATAAAATATATATTTTTATAAAAATATATATTTTTATAAAATATATATTTTTATAAAATATATATTTTTAGGTCTTTATCTATCCCTCTTTCTCTCAAATCCATCCTTATCACTTCTTTCTTTTGCCTTCTCTTCTAAACTGACCTTGCTATCTAAACTGTTCTACATTTACTAACGCAAGAAGTCTCATCCATTCTTTTAATGTGACCAAACCAACAAGGTCTCCAGTTCTGTACTCATATCTCTACACTGTCCAGATTTTATTTTCCTCTGAGCTCATAAGATCTAAGGCTATCTTTAATACTCACATTATACATTCCGTCATATAATTCCCATATTATTTCTCTCCATGCAATGCATGTCCTCAAACCTCACTGGATAGATTTCACTTTCATAGATCATCACTCTGATTACACATGACTGATAGATATTGAAACAAATAAATAAATATATTTCTTCTGTAGCAAAATTAGGTGTTGATCTGATAACTTCAGAAGAAGATTAAATCTGAACAGTATATGGTTGGTTAGTTGTTTTACAGCATATCAATCCTTTTCAGGTTATGTAATGCCGAATCCAGAAAAATTTTTAAGAAAAATTTTTAAATAGAATATATGTTTTTTTTTCAAGTCGATTTCTATTTAACCCATAGTTGGGACCCTAACAGGTACGACCAGTCCGGGTGAGAGTGGATCTGGGAGCAATAGCAATTAAAGGGTGACTGTGAAATGTTTTTGACTCCTGGTGTGGGGTTATGAGACCAATGATTTCGACAATTGTCTTCATAACCACCGGCTGTGCTAACCAACCAATGAAAATCTTCCAAAGTTACTATAAAAATTGTTGAATTTTGGATTCAATCAGTTTGCAGTTTGCTATGTCACGAACCACATTTGATTCTTAGCCGCCATCTTGGTTACTGGAAATTAATTTACACTCAGTATCGAGATTGCATTCTGTTCAACGTAATGTCGGAACACTTAACAGTGGCTCCACACTCCCCAAAGCCCACAAGCTGGGGCCTCACCATCAGATATAGTTTAAGGTCATATCCAGGACATAGTATATGAAGATGTGTGCACAATATAACAGTGCACATGAGCACGTGGGAAAATATCAGCAGCAGCAAAGTATAGCTGGCTTGCGAAGAGATTAGCAGCAGCAGTAGTCGAAAAAAGTGCATTTACAAATTAGGAAGTGTACGTGAGAAGGAAAAAGGTAAAAAAAAGGAGAAAGAAGTGCACCATGTGGTCGAGGAAAAAAAGAAAAGTGCGACGTTGAAGAACATGAACATGTAAAGTCGAGGACAAGAATGGGCCGGTATGAGGTCGGAGGAAGAAGGAAAGTGTATACTGGGCGAAATGGATGATGGCGAGAGACTTTAAAGTGGTGTTGAAACGGGAGAGTAACGTTAATGGATTTTTATTTTTATTTTTTCTTTGTTCGTTTGTAACTGCAACGTTATAAGAAAAGGATACTCTGTTGGTTTGGTTATATTGAAAATATGGATGATAGTTCTTGGGTTAGTAGATGTAGAACAGTTGAATTAGCAAGGCCAGTTTGCAGGAGAAGGCTAAGGAAAACATGGGAGAAAGTACTAAGGATTGATTTGAATGAAAGAAGGATAAACAAGGACGTGTTCAGAGAACAATTGGTTTGGAAGTCTACGTGTAAAATGGATTTTAAACCGATGCTGATAGTAGTGGTGATGATGCTGGTGACAAAATAAGTTCATGATATTGTGGAAGATTTTGACACCCCCTCAGAATGGATGACACAATCCATAAAAGACACTAGCAAGTGATAACTAATCGAAAAGAGTAAACTAATCTTGATACTCCAGCATTCAAAATACATTTGAGTTTCAATCTCTTATTTGTTATATTGTACCTTTCTACAATAAACTTTTATAACATTATCTGTGTGTTGAGTCTCATTTCATCTGAATAATTTATACTGATTATATTCTCCCAGGGATATATCAGTTCGAATCAACACTATTTGAGTTTACATGAAACAAACTGCCTTTATCTTGTACTTTTTATTTTATTTTTATGTATTTTATGTGTTCTGTGAATAGCTACCAATTTTAATTTACGCCTTAATAACTCTTTTCATAGAAAACAAATCTTAACTAAACCTCTATCTTGGTTTTCCAGTCAAATGAAACTACAACAACAACAAGCAAGGGAGATAACTCTAAACAAAACTCCTTTTATCTAGAGACAAGAAGAGAAAACTAAACACGTAGTAAAGGAGAAATAAACAAAACATAAAAGTCGACATTCTAATTTCTGATTGGATAAGCAGACCAGGTGATGTCCTTCCACCTACATTTGTATATGAAATAAAATTACCTGGTTAACATTAAAAAGAACTAGATTCGAGTTTATAGCCAATAAAACAAAAATTTCTCCTGCTTAACTGAAAGCCGACGGATTGGTACATAAAATGCTATGCGAAGTTAAACAAATTCAAAGGATTGGTTACCGGGAGGTGTTTTTCGATGAGATTTAGGAATTTCTTGCCAAAATCCCGTAGATAAAACTTTCAATTATAACTTTAAACTGGATTCAGCAAAACATCCGTCTAGCTGAATCCACTGTGAAAAATTTCCCCCACTCTTTATCTGTGCCTAAACCAAAACGTGGATTCTATGAACAAAGCTTCTTTCTTAGAACTGTACGCCTGTGAAACTCTGTTCCGTCTGCCTGCTTCCCACCTGACTACAACTTGGATGTCTTCAAGTCCAACGTTAACAAATTCCTAATGAACCGCCCCCTTAAGTAAACACTTCATCAAATCTCCACACTAACGTACTGTACTTGCAATAACCCTTATCCCTGAGTGGCTTCCGGGCCTTGATAAGTGGTGACCACGGTGTAAAAAAAAAAAAAAAGACTGTCTTATATATGCTGTGAAAATTAGAGATGATAATAGAAGCACATAAGAACAGAATACTAAATGAGAGCAGTAGAAAAAATAATAATAACAAAACGCATAAAAAAGTGACCAATATAACAACAATAAAAATAAGACTAAGAACATCATATAACTACGAGAAATAGATATAATCCAAACCTTAATAGCAATCATACAAATAGAAATAGGAAAGGTAATCATTAGAAAAGTTGTAGAACTTGTGCATTTTGTCTGCTACAAAATAAATGCCTAACTAAAAGCATTCTTTAGCAAACCACAATATATGCCAAAGAAATCGCGAATAACAAAAAATATTACATAGGTATGACCTCTCTAGATTCTTAAAACCAAATATTACGACCATAAAAGCACATTCAATAACAAAAAATGCAGAATAAAACAGCACTAGCTACCCATTACTAGAAGCTCAAAGAAAGCAGGTACTTGCCAATAGTCGAGTGGAAAATAAAACGCCAGGCAAATATATATAGAAATGTAGATGACTTGTGTAGATTATGTCTAAATGAGAAATTTGAAATTTTAGACTTTAAGAACCCCAAAAGTTTTTAAAATATAGAAGTGAAATAGCAAGCAACTGTATGCATAGAATAAACTTTATATTAGGATAATAATACATACGAAAAATAAAATAAAATCATTATTTTTAAAAAGTATTCCAAGCATGCACATGCTAAGATAAACTAAACTATTAATTCAATACATTCACAACAAAAAGGTGCATCACCCTATAAAAACAGAATAATAGTATAGGAAGTAGATGTCAGCCAAACCTTAGTCTGAGTAAAGCACAACTATTGGTTAATGAACATGTTAAGTCACAGACAGAAATAAAAATGAATCTGATTGGTTAATTAGCTAAACTAAACACTACATAGATATATAACAACAACACGTAACACAAATTTTAGGCATATCAGACTGACGATTTCTTATGAGGATGAAACGTGGAAGATTCTGTGTAGATGTATACCCATATATTTTTAAAACTTACTCTCTAGCTCTACTCATGCATTGATCACTGCTGAACTAAATATTGAAAATCGATACATGAAACATTATTTCTCTTCGCAACATTTTATGCGGACACACAAAATGATAATATTCATTACTAGATATACATACAGGTAGAATCCTTGATATAATTAAGAAAAAACTACATAGACTATTTAGTGAGCTGGATCATAAAGTCACTATAGATAAAAATGAAATATTTTTAATTAGGTTTCAATAAATTTAGTAAATTTTTAGCCTCAATCGTGATTTTACGATAATATTGTAGATGTTTGTTTGTTTGTTTGTTTATTTTTGCTATCTTTTCTTTTGTTTTTAACAAGAGTTTAACTTATGGTATGGTTGTCTTTTAAAATATTTCTTTAAGTATGTGAATCTCATTTTCGACCCGAGGACACACAAAGAGAAACATCAGCATTTGATGACATTTCGGTTACCACTATTATAGTTAAATTTAAGAAACCATTTATTCGGTTACCACTATTATAGTTAAATTTAAGAAACCATTTATTCGGTTACCACTATTATAGTTAAATTTAAGAAACCATTTATTCGGTTACCACTATTATAGTTAAATTTAAGAAACCATTTATTCGGAATAATGATCGCCCTAGAAGTCTGCCAAGACTCTTCCTGATATTTATCTTCATCAAACACTTTCAGAGAGTCACCAAACTTCAAGAAAATTTGACTGAAAAACTCTGCCCTTAAACGTGCTTTAAATTAAATTATTGCTGATGAGTTAGCATACAAACAACAGAAGCATTGATGCTTTGGAAGAGAAATTAAATTTTCTTGAAAGAAATTACTGAAGTATTATTATTTATTGTTTATATTAAAATTATTTGTTTGTATTTCATTTGTTTTATTTATTCTTTTAACTTATCGTTCATTTTCATTCGAAAAATTATTTATTGTTCGTTTTCATTTTTAATAATTATTTATCGTTCATTTTTATTCATAAAATTATTTATCATTCGTTTTTATTTTTAAAATATTTATCGTTCGTTTTGATTAATAAAAATATTGTTCATTTTAATTTTTAAAAACTATTCATCGTTCGTTTTGATTGTTAAAAAATATTTATTGTTTGATTTTAATTTGTTCGTTTAATATTGTATATCTATTCCCTGAATTTATAATTCCGGTTTTGCAGTATTTGATTGTCGTCCGCTTGAAACATATGTAATTTTCCATGGATAATTCTTGTTTTTTATTTTTTTTTATTTATATTGAATAAAGTTCAGTTTAATTATAAATCGAATCATGTTCCTTTCTTTTCTTTTTTAAATGCAATTTTTTATGGAAATAAAATCCACGAAAAAACGAAATGTTTATTTATTTTAACATACAAACACGCAACTTTTCTTTTTGAATTCTTGTTTTATTTTTTAGTTAATCTCTACAATTATATAAATGCAACTTTGTCTGTGCGTGTGTGTGTGTGAGTTCATTCCTTATAAACTCTGAAACGGCTGAACAGATTTTCTTTATAATTTACGGAACTTTAGTGCATAAGTTTGGGGGTGATTTTAGTGAAGTTTTTTCTCGGAATAGCCCCGATGATTACCGATAATCAATAATGGAAACCGTTATTTCAATTTATCTATCACCGGTAAACCCATTTTTTCCATGTCGTCGCTTAGCAACAATGATAGAACAACAGGCCGTGAAAATTCTACTGTGGTTGATAGGGTTTTTTTTTTATTTTTTATTTTTTTTATTTTTTTTTTGCATGACGTGGTCTGTAGGTTCAAACTCTGCACGTAAATTTCATAATATTTTTTTAAATCAAAATATTGTATTTAAGCGTATTTTACGACCGGAAAACACCAATCGGCCTGCTAGTATTGAATAGGTTAAGTTTCAGTTGTGTTCCTTATTTGTCTCTTTTTATATGCGATTTTTAAGTTTGCTGATGGCGCTTATAAAAATATTTCATCATGGACGGTGGAACTGTTCGACAGATATCACTTGCTAGGATCTCAGGAATAATGTAATTTTCAGTGAAGAGGCTTGAATATATTTATTTACGACGAGCATTGTATATTTCTACTTAATATAAGACACGTTGTATTAAAGTAAATGTTAATTTTAACATTTCCTTCTTCTGCTCCATCGGCATC
>NC_136497.1:49503100-49655600 GCF_053919585.1 Euprymna scolopes
AGGCAAACTGTGGGAACTACCGGGGCATTTCTCTCCTCTCTACCACAGGGAAAGCCCTAGCTCGGGTTTTGGCCAACAGGCTTACACCCCTTGCAGAAACCATCCTTCCCGAGTCCCAAAGTGGTTTTCGACCAAATAGAGGCACGATGGACATGATCTTCACTGCTCGTCAACTCCAAGAAAAGTGCAGGGAGCAAAATTTACCATTATACATGGCTTTTATAGACCTTACTAAAGCCTTTGACTCTGTGAACCGTCAAGCCCTTTGGCTGGTTCTTGCAAGGTTTGGATGCCCAGAGAGGTACATTCGGGTACTGAGACTGCTACATGACAATATGTCAGCTACAGTCCTCAGTAGTAGTGGAGATGAAACAGAGCTCTTCAGGGTTGACACGGGAGTGAAACAGGGATGTGTCATTGCCCCAACCCTGTTCTCCATCTTCATTACTGCTATCCTCCATCTCACGGACAAACATCTTCCCCATGGAGTTCGGATTATGTACAGAACTGACAGCTGACTTTTTAACATCAACAGATTTAGGGCCAAAGGTCGAACGAACACCATATCCATTATGGAGCTACAGTATGCAGACAATAACGCCCTTGTAGCCCTCTCAGAAGAGGACCTACAGTGTACACTGGTTGCCTTCACGAGGGCATACAAACAGCTAGGACTAACAATTAATATAAAAAAAACCCAAATCCTCCATCAATCACCACCAAACAGTACTCCAGTCTCACCCCCAAACATCTCCATCGACAACGCTAGACTGGAAAATGTGGACCACTTCCCATACCTAGGCAGCATCCTATCATCAAAAGCCAACATAGATGATGAAATACAACACCGTCTCAGCTGTGCCAGTGGGGCTTTCTCAAGGCTAAGGAAGAGAGTATTTGAGAACCGTGACCTTCTGGCAAAGACCAAAATCATGGTATATAAAGCTGTCTTGCTGCCCACTCTTCTCTATGGATTGGAGACCTGGACCACATACAGGAGGCACGTAAAAACCCTGGGGACGTACCGCCAAAGATGCCTCCGAAAAATCCTCAGAATTAGTTGGAAGGACCGACGCACCAACACCAGCGTCCTGAGTGAGGCTGACATTCCCACTATCACCGCTACTGTTGCTCAACGCCAGCTCAGATGGACTGGTCATGTTGTCCGAATGCCGGATCTCCACCTCCCAAAACAGATTTTCTACTCTCAGCTTGTTGAGGGAAAGCGTGCCCAGGGTGGCCAAAAGATGAGGTATAAGGACAACATCAAAGCAAATCTAAAGCGGTTTCACATGGACCTTGAGACATGGGAGGACGTGGCTGGGAGCAGGTTGGCATGGAGGAGCGCTGTCCACAAAGGTGCTGCGCTTTATAGTAGTGACCTAAATCAAGCTGCTGAGGATAAACGCAAGCACAGAAAGGACAGATTATCAACCAGACACACCCAACCCCACCCCACCACCACTACCTTTATCTGCCCAAATTGCACAAGACAAATTGGGTCTAGGATTGGGCTCTATGCTCACCTGAGGACCCACAGAAGCCACAACGGAGGACAGTCTTACTCGGACACGAGTGACCGCCGATGATGACATATACATACATATACATATATATATATATACATATATATATACATATATATATATATACATATACATATATATATATACATATATATATATACATATACATATATATATACATATATATATATACATATACATATATACATATACATATATATATACATATACATACATATATATACATATACATACATATGTATACATATATATATAAATATACATATATATATACATATATATACACATATATATAAATATACATATATATATACATATACATATATACATAAATATACATATATATATACATATACATATATACATATACATATATACATATTCATATATATATATACATATATATATACATATTCATATATATATACATATACATATATATACATATTCATATATATATACATATACATATATATACATATTCATATATATATACATATGTATATACATATATATACATATACATATACATATATATACATATATATATACATACATATACATATATATATACATATATACATATATACATATATATACATATACATATACATATATATATACATATATATATACATATATATATACATATATATATATATATATATATATATATATATATATATATATATGCGTGTTAACATTATGTGATCGTCTAGTTCGTACAAGTCTACATTTTGCTATTTTGCCCTTTGACTTCCACGCATGTCAAGTCCAAACCTTGGAGCACAAGACCCCCGTCTGTCCACTAATGCGTTGGGAACTAATCTCTCTACATGTACCTCTAACTATCTGACTACGTCATTAAGTTGATATTACCAAAGACACAAATCGGATAATCTACCTTTGTCACATTTGTGTTTGTTATGAAAACTAACACTCCTTTTCATCAAGTTAACATTTTTGGAAACTATTTCAACGTAAATGCTTTTATCTTTCGTCTTGATAAAATTTTTTCTGTTTCTATTTTTAAAAATATCAATAACGATCATGATAATGATCGTTCGGCTAACTTGGCGTTGCTCGGACCAACTACATAATACCAGGACTTGCTGCTACACTGGGTGTTCAACTTTTACAGATATTCCAATGGAGATATTTGCACACTCCATCTTCCTGTATATTGTATAGTAGTCATTCCTCAGCCCAAACTTTACAACTGGATGTAGGTGGATTGTTCTTATTCTGTCAACTGTGGCAGAATAGAAGTCTTGTACACATTGACCTGTGGCGTAATAGATAATATGCTAGCAATAATCAATTTTAAGTGACAGTCCTCTGGAGGTTGGAGGTTTAATTCTCAACACAGTTGATAGTAAGAATATAATAAAAAAAATTATTTAAAACTTTTACTTCCTGGTTGACGGAACGAGAAAAATCTATATCTGATGATTAAATTAAGGAATTCAGTTAGAAATTCTGTGCAGATTCCTGAGTTCTACATTCAGATACCTGAGTTTGATAAGATTCACCTGAAGAAGGTCGGATCTTACGTCAGCCAAAACGTTGTGAGAAAAACATACAAGATATAAACCGTAGTGAAAATGATTCAGATAACATTAATGTTCTATTGTTTGAACGTTTGTGTTGATTCAGCATTGCTATACAACATGTTTTTTTGTTGTTGCTGTTTTTTTTGGGTTTTTTTAATATTGTGCCGGAAGTATCATTACAATGTGTGTATGTTTAATTTTATCGACCATTTACATTTTTATTCCTTTGAGTGATTATATAGATAGGAGCCTCCCGTGTACTGTTTTGCCTGGAGGCTTATGATGCTGTCAATATGATTATAATACGGTTAAGACTTGCAGTATGGTTGAATTTTCTCTTTTGGCAAGATGCCACACAATTGTTGTCAATAGAAGTATTATCAACTGCGTGTCATATTGTCTTGTCTCCGTCATTTTTTTTTTTTTTATGTTATAATAACAATGATGAAGAGAATGAAAAACAGTTTTGCTAAGCGAAACTCTTTTCCTTCTACTTTTTTTCTTTTATCTCTTCTCCTACTTCTTCGTCGCCATCTTCTTCTTCTTCACAACTATTATTTGTTAATGTCAATAATAAAAACAAGGTTATATAACAATTATTACTGCTATTAATAGTGTACGCGTGCCATCAAAAATCATATCATACTCTTTCAATTTCTCTTGTTTTATTATATAACTAGAAGATGTACCCGGCGTTGCCCGGTATTAAATGTAACGTAAAATTCCTTTAAAAAATGAAGTCAAAGAACTGAAAGAAGCTGGGGCATGTGCATGCGAGTATGTTTTTTTCTAAGCAGTAAGTAAAAAGAAAATACTCCAGCTGAGATCGAAACCAAAACCTAAAGACAGTAAGTCAAGTACGATAACCATTACACGTCTTAAAAACTGCTTTCAAACCTCATGAAACAGTTGACAAAAAGATAAAATCCGATGACTCCTAAGTAGCAATTTTTCAATTTTGACCCCTTAGCAGCCCTTTATTCCGGATGAAAACCGATTAGCAAATTTTCCACGTGTCTGAATAACCTATAGACAAAAGTTCAAGTGTAGATAAAAAAATTCGTTGAGTATATAGGTTGAGAAGTGTCCTCACACACACACACACACACACACACACACACACACACACATTCTCACTTTTATAGATATACAGACTTAGGGTTATTTGGCAATTTAACTCATTGTACTCATCTGTCATGAAGTCATAAAAGTTGAACAAGGCGGTGATTGAATGAATTTAGAATGTGTATGTGTGCGTGTGTTTTTTTTTTTTGTTTTTTTTTATTTTTTTCTCTAAATTAAATGATGCTAATAATGAATAATGGACATCCAGAAAAATGTATAAAAATAATATCATTAAAAAATTTATTATATATATATATATATATATATATATATATATATATATATATATATATATATATATATAATAAAGCTGAATGTGTGTGTGTGTGTGTGTGTGTGTGTGGTCACGAATAGGCTCCTATATGGTTGACTATTTTAAAAAACTGATTACATATAATGATAGAAGATGTATCGAGACACAGGAATGGGTGTGTTTGATCTGGCAGAACGGTGGTTCATAAAAATTGTGGGGTCTGCGTTCGTGCCTGGTCCACAAAGTATGGAAATAAAAAATTTTAATTAAAAAAAATGTTTACAAGTGTTTTTGATATAGATGTACATAATAATACTTTGATAAGTATGTTTTAACTTTAATAGGGATGGTATAATAAAATTGTGGGGTTTGCATTCGCGCCTGGCCTCCATAGAATGGAAATAGGCACAAACTCTAATGAAGACTTCATATCTATCTGCGTAAGTATACTTTGATAATTATGTTTCAGTTTGAAGAAATATGGTATAATAAAATTATGGGGTGTTCGTTCGCGCCTGACCTCCATAGAATGGAAATATGTCACAAAGTTTAACAAGGTTTTTTAATATAGATCCACAGAATATTGTTATCAGTGTTTCAGTGTGAACAGGTATGGTATAATAAATTATGGGGCTTATCTATTTTATTTTTACTTTCATCATATTTTGCTTTGGTTTTGATATCCCCAAATTCGAAGCTATCTCTTTACAACCCTTTCATTTTCATAACCTGTCATACTTTCATAAATCAGTCCATTTGCTGTAGGCTGCTTTTGACCCCAGTCAACGACGAATACTTTTTCTAGTATCTATATATATATTTCACGATTCTTTGATGGTACAGAATTTATATATCACAGTCATGTAAAGAAGACTTTTATAATTCATGATTAAAAACGTTTTAAAAAAAATAAAGAAGATGGAAGATGGAAGAAGATAGAAGATAGATAGATAGAAGAAGATAGAAGAAGATAGATAGATAGAAGAAGAAGAAAAAGATAGATAGATAGATAGATAGATAGAAGATAGATAGATAGAAGAAGAAGATAGATAGAAGATAGAAGAAGATAGATAGATAGAAGAAGAAGATCGATAGAAAGATAGATAGAAGATAGATAGATAGGTAGAAGAAGAGAGATAGAAGAAGATAGATAGAAGACGATAGAAGAATAGATAGAAGAAGATAGATAGAAGATAGATAGAAGAAGATAGATAGATAGAAGAAGATAGAAGATAGATAGAAGAGAAGAGAAGATAGAAGATAGATAGATAGATAGAAGAGAAGATAGAAGATAGATAGATAGATAGAAGGAGAAGAAAAGAGAAAAAATTAGTTCATTTTATTTATATAGAGAAGATAGATAGATAGAAGATAGATAGAGAAGAGAAGAAGAGAAGAGATATTACAATTTCAAAAATACTTAAATGAAATGTGACTTAAAGAATATACTGCACATGTGCCCTTTTAATGTAAAAGACTCCAACCAAACCTTCAGTCCACAAAACTCCATCCCTTTGCTGCAGAGATTCAAAGATGCCGTAGGGCTTTCTTCTCTAATAGCTTCTTTCCTCGAATTGCTAACGTTTGGAATTCTCTCCCTGTCCTCTGTTTCTCTGACCGTACAAAGATGCAGAAGTTTAAATGTAATGTAAACAACATCTTGCTCTACAACTTTCCACTTAGGAAGACTCCGTAAGTATGGGTCCTAATTGACAGTAACCCCTTACTGTGCCTTGTTTGGAGTCAATGAAAATAAAACAATAAATAAAAATAATTTATCAACTTTCATAGTTAAAAAAAAAGAATGGAAAAAGTCTGTTTCCAATGCAGATTGATATTATCGATATTCTAGTGACACCAATATTGATTGATATTTGATATCTGGCATGTACTTTTAATTGTATAAACACCGCAGAGAAAAAAATGGCTTCTTTATGTGTATTTGACTATCGCCATGTGTCAACAGGATTGTCCTTTTCGTTTAGCGATTTTGGTGCAATCTGTAGAGATCTCTGCTGGCGAAATGCCAAACAAGCATTGACGTTGACGCGGACGCATAGGCATTTGTACGGATGCACTTAAGGATTGGTTTTCTTTTTCGAAAAAAAAAAAGACAAAATCAATATATAATGATCAAGAAGGAATTTGTAAGTGTATTGAATACAACTCGGTTAAACTACAATTCATTACTTCTATTTATTTACGTATTTTTTTATCCCCCCCCCGCCACCTTAACCCCACCTCCAAAGATTTATCAACTATTCAATTTCTATCTTTATAAAGTTAGGTATGTTTATATGTATATAAGTCCTCGCACGAAAGAGCAGGACACAAAATGTTTTAAATAATAATAGAATAACAATAACAAAGACTTTCGCTGGCGAGGACTACTATTGACTGTGCCCAGTTATACAGTTCTTTTGAAATTTTCATCTCTATTTTTCTCGTTATGTACTGAATATTTGTTAATGAAACCTATATGAAATATGTTCCTTATTAAATTTTAAAGATTTTCTATTCTGAAAGAAGTTTTAAAAAATTTAATCTGAAAAAGTTATTTTAAAGTTTTTGTTAAAAAAATCAGATTTTCTCATTATTCAGACCTGTATTACAAAGACGGGGTTGCAAAAAAAATAGTTGTGGTGTGAGGAGAAATACAAACTGAAACAGAGAGAATATTCCGACCTATGATAATACAGAGGGTGTTGCAAAAATGAGTTGTGGTGTGAGGAGAAATACAAACTGAAACAGAGAGAAGGAGAGTTTTAAAATATAATCTTGAAAAGATAAGATACAAGTTAGAAAAGCATTTCATCCAAGGCATGAAAATTGTTAAAAAAATGTTTTTACTATAGGCTTTAAAAATAAATGTACAAGATTCAATTTGAAATTTATTTATCTTCAAAGTGCACTTTTATAAATTTTACAAAGTAAGGTATAAAAATTTAATTTAAATTGAATCAAAAAATTACCTTGGATCTATTTTATGTAATGTACATTTTGTTGCAATTTAAAAACATTATCTTTCATCTAGCAATTAATGATATAGATATAAAGTTTTGAATGATTTTTTTCAAAAGTGCAACAGAATGTACATTACATAAAATAAATCCAAGGTAATTTTTTGATTCAATTTAAATTAAATTTTTATACCTTACTTTGTAAAATTTATAAAAGTACACTTTGAAGATAAATAAATTTCAAATTGAATCTTGTACCTTTATTTTTAAAGCCTATAGTAAAAACATTTTGTTTAACAATTTTCATGCCTTGGATGAAATGCTTTTCTAACTTGTATATTTTACGGTACTTGTACATTATAAGTGGATGTCTAAAAAAAATCAAACTTGTACACTTTAAGTAAAATCACTACTATATACTTACATGTCACGATTCCAATACAATTACTGATTCCAATTTTTTTATATCTCTTTTACTATAGAGTTGTTATTTTTTTTATATCTCTCTTAATATTTTACTATAGAGTTGTTATTTTTTTTTTCAATTTCCATAAAAACACATGTTAAATGTACAGGCATTTTCTCAAGCGTAAAAATACTTGTGTGGGACATGATCAGTTGATTTTAGTTTTACTAGTAGTTTAAAAATCAATACATATTTATTATTTTAGTATTTCAAAAATCAAATAAAACCAAAATTAAAGGAATTGCTTTTTGGCATCAGAAAATAGGTACAATTTTTTCCGATTCTAGTACCGATTCCAATACCTGTAAAATTTTTTATTTTCCTGATTCCTATTTCCAATTAATCGTCCCAACACTGAATGTAATATTTCAGATTTGCATTAATTTGATCCATAATCATTAGACACCAATTAAGCAAAAGTTCTTGAATGTTAATTTCTTTATAAGACATGTTAAGCTTAAACCTTAAATCTTAGACCTTTTCTAGAATCAAAATTATTTAATAGATTTTGATCAAAATTAGAATAAGGATTCTAGATATAAGTTTTAGCAGCGTTTTACTTTGATTTTTAATTTTTGTAAAGGGATATTTAGTTCTCTTCCACTGCAAGAACTGTGATACTAGGGTTTGAAAGTGGGATTGAGAAGTTAGCGCCCCCGAAGAGGAGCACTCTGACCTGCAAAGTGTGCCTGGGCAGCTCCGTCAGCATTCCTCAGTAAAGGCGCTTCAGGCGATTAGTGAAGAACTAATCTCTTCTCAAAGAGAGAAGACAAAGCTTAGGAGGGTGCACAGAACCACCATTATACTGCACCGGCTCATTACAGGAATGGTCTAATCTTTGTTGATTTTGAGGGTCGAGGATAAAAATCCCTAGTCGGCTTAAAAGTGTTGCAACAACTGTTCTGTTTGGGGAAATTAATGTTACTCATCTTTGTTTTTATATGAAAGAATATCACCAAAAAGACATCTCATTAACGTTTCTGAATTTTTAAAATAAGGATTAGTTATTTGTATTATTTGGATTCTTGTGACTACTGTTCTCATTTTGATTGGTATTTGTACAACGTTTCCATCGATATAACCTCTTCAGGTATATCTTGTCGAACTCAGGAATCTTTCTGCCAAACTTGGGAATTTGTAGCAGACGAAAATTGCAACAAACACAAGCAGGAGCGAATTCTCACGGCTGGAGATTTTGAAATACACTTCCTTCCTGGCTTGTCCAATAGGAAGCCAACTCTCAGTCACGTGACCGAGTTTATAAAACGTTAAACTAGCAACACACACACACACACACACACACACTCTCTCTCTCTCTCTCTCTCTCTCTCTCTCTCTCTCTCTCTCTTTCTAATTGGCTCTTGCTGGCAGCACAACCCTCCATTGAAGCACGACTTCGCCTGGACCCTTTGGCCCCGGGCTAGTGTGAATACAAACAAGCCAACATTGCTATCTCCACATGCGGTACATACATGTACTGTCTTTTCACCACATGACACTCTAATCTTCCCCCCTCCCCTGTCCATACATGGACACACGCTTCGACTACTAACTTCAACAAGTATCCACTAAACAGGTTTCTCTTTCAACAGACCTGTATAATCATGAACGTCTCTACACAGAAACTCTTCCCACAACTAACCCGTTTTCCTATTCTTACTACTTACTTAATTACTATTCTTTACTTAACCAATAAAGTTGTTTATTAAATGTTAGAATGAGACTTGATGTCATCATTTTTACAAGTCTTTCTGTCAAACTCGGGAATCTGCACAGAATTTCGAACGAAGCCCCTTATTCAATCCACGGGGTTAGCATCAACCAAATAGTTGTGAAAATAACACTCAAGATGAGAACAGTAGTCTGAAGATAATAAATAATGCAGCATCTTATTTATCCGCTTTCTCATGGACTTGTTGTAAACAAAGAAATGGAATTTAAAATTTCATTTGTGATGGGATTTTTAAAAAATATTTTCTCAGCTTTATTGTTTACATAGTAAAAACAAAAACATGAGATACGTCCATTAAATTTGTGTGTGTGTTTTTTTAAAACAGAAACGTAACCGACTGACCAACAGACTGACTAACTAATCGATTCACTGACAGACCGAGCCTTTCACAAAGATGCAAGGACACTTCTAAAAATATGAGAACAAAATTGTCGTCCGCCGTTTGAAAACAAAGCTAAATTATTCCTGTTTATTAACAAATTGCGTCTCGACTGTCATCCTTTGTTTTATTACTATGACATTTCTTTTACTTTGTCTAGGGGCGTGTGAGCTGAGAATTAATTTGTCTTCACAGGATTTTTAATGCTGTAGCTATATTGATAAAAGAGAAATAGATCTGTCGGTGCATTTGTGTGCGCCCGCCCCAAAAAGTACCTGACCCCAGACGCAATTCTACATCTACATGAGAACTTTTTTTTTTTCATGGAAATCGCTCGAGACAAGGTATGAAGCCACTTGATGTAAACAGCTAACAAGAAGAAAAGATGACTGTTGCAAAGGCAGGAGATGCTTATTGATCTTAGTCTTGAGGATACCAAGGTTGTAGGCAGAAGGAAAACAGTGAACAGGAAGAGAGTTGCATAACCTTGCAGTCTTTGGAAAGAAGCTACTGGAATAGGAAGCTGTATTACAATGAGGTATTAAAACAGCGAATTGATGGAGACCTCTAGAACAACGAGTTAAACGAGCTGGAACAAAGGAAGCAGGGAATAGATAAGACAATTCTGAAGAACACATGTTATAATAGTATTTATAGAAAAGACTGAGACTAGCAACATCACGTCTGTGAGGGAGAGGTGGTAGTGAAGAAGAAAGGCTGGGGAGGGGGCGATCGAATTACAGATAAGTTACTGCAATTTATCAAGAACCTTCAGATATTCACCAGCTCAAATATGACAGCAGTACTTTAGACATGGTCTTATCGTAGATTTGTAGAGATAGAAAATAACCTTGGATGTGAGAAAGTGTTTAGAGTGATAGAGAGAATTGATTTTACGAGAAGCAGAAAGAACAATGGATTTAATGTGTGGACTCCAAGAAAGATTCGATGAAAAAGAAAGAAAGACTAAGACGTTTTAGAGCCGATTACTCATCAAGAGCTGAGCCATCCATAAAAATCTTAGGAAAAAGGAACTCTTCTACGATTGAAGGGTAATTACTGAATTTTAGAGGGTCTAGAAGTGTAAGCCATTTTGAGTTTCAGAACAGTTTCAGACGGTTCGCTGTTACACACAAGTCCTGGGAGGTGACTTGTTTGTAGTAGACAGTTCCACAGAACAAAATATTCTTACCGTGTCGAAACCCGGGAAAGAACATATGAAATTGTTCCAGAAAAGGTTTAATATTTATGAAGCAATTCTGGTTTCTGATTGGTTGGTAGCAGAACGTGAATTTATTTGATTCGTCAGTTCTTAGCAGGATCGTTTATAAATAGAATCGTCCGACTGTGTGAGATCATACCCCATTAATAGGTCCAAAATATTGCAACATCCTCCCTATTTTTTATAATGGGGAAGTCCCTTGTGTTTGTTCTGCTCAAAAATAAATATATATTTTATATTCACTTAGACATAACAAAAATTAGAAATCATTTGGATCTTAGAATTTTAGCATTTAAAAAGACGCCATTTTTAATTGTGTTCAAACGTCAAAAAGGAAAATTACAGAAATTTTTTTTTTTTTTTTATATATAGAAATCTATATACTCTGAGCATAACCCCTAGGGTTTTCCACTGATATTCATGCAAAAAAGTAAGAGCCTTCTCATAAGTGGAACTTCGCTGGTCTGTATTTTTAATATATAGAAATCTATATACATACAGGGCAGTGAAAGAAAAAAAAAATTGTTCAGTCGAATTCAGCAACAAGTTTGGAGAAAAAACCTTGTAGCTTTATCCGTGTCGCCGGTTTTGTAAATACATCAGCGATATTTTGTTCTGATGATATGTAATTCAAAATAATGGATTCCTTTTTTATCTCGTTTTTTATGAAATGGTATTTTATATCTATATGCTTAGATTTTTGGTTGATTATCGTGTTCTGTGCTAAGACTATACTGGCTTGATTATCACAAATCAACAGAGGGATTAAACAAAACAAGCTACTTCTTACTCCAATCCATAGTAGAACCCAAATGAACTTCTAGATCAACTGCATATTATAACTGATCCAAGAAAGATGGGTGAGAATCAATATCAGAATAGAGAATGGCGTCATCAGCATAAACGTTAATTTCCTGAATATTATTCTCTGGAAGGTCATCTATATAGAGAATAAACTCTATTGGGCCTAAAATAGAGCCCTGAGGAACACAGACATTGATAGGGGGAAAAAAATGAAGATACTCCATCAAGAGTTTCTATTTACTTGCCTCCGCACAAGAGCAGAGTTAGACACCAAGGTCGGTTTTTAATGTGAGGGAAGGAACAAAATTAAAAATCGTCTATGTCATGAATGATTTCTCCTTCACTGACCGAGAGCAAAAAATTGAAGTGTAGCATCAGAACAGATACTGCACTTTGATCTTGGCCCGAAGGCCAAGAAATCTCTTATGGTGTTAAGAGTTATTCGCAAGCTTTGATCAGAAAGAAAAGACCGAATAATGTGAAGAACTGTATCACCAATACCATAATCCTGAAGTTTATGTAGAAGACTAGGATGCCACACTCTGTCGAACGTCTTTGAAATGTAAAACGCAATGACCCTACCCTCGCCTGAACTCATTCAGTTAAAACAGTAAATTGATCAGCTGTTGAACGAAAACCACGAAAGTCATACTGAATATCACTAGGGAACAACAAGAAGGGAAATAGGACTGAGACAGAGATTGAATAATTTCGAGAGAATAAAAGAAAGTTCAGCCGCACAACATTTGAGAACAACAACAGGAATCAAATCAGGACCGGAATCCTTAGATTTGTTAAAACCAGCAAGAATTCTAGCAATCATTTTAGGAGTGATAATTACAGAATCAAGAGTTTGATCAATTTTCAACGGAAAATCGGGAAGAACAGCACCAGAATGATTGATAGTAGAATTTTCAGCAAAAAGATGAGCAAAGAGATCAGCCTTATCCTGAGAAGATGAAATAGAGACCACTAAAAATAGAAGCAATAGAAGACTTGCCACTATTAATAACACTATTATAAATTCTCCAAAAATCACGAGAGCAGACCTTTTGAAATGAGATAGAGTCACAAATCCTTTGAGAATAGCTAAACTTAGCCTTTTAAATTTCTCTCAGGCCGTTGCCTCACGTCTTTCTCTTTTCATGCAATAAGTAATAAACTCCACCTAAAAGACGTGAGGCCTGAGAGGACGGGCCTCCTAGAACTGCATAGAACATCAGCTGTTCCTCAGTCAACAGGGAAAAGGCCATTTTAAAAATGGCATATACTTTGTTAGCGTTGGAGCCAAGGTATTTCTGGTATGTATTAAACAGCTTTTAGAAACTGTCTTGCAAACTAACCTGTCTCCGGCCATTATTTATCCCTTTTTCTCTCAAATTCATCATTATCACTTCCTCCTCCCCCCTGCCAACTGACCCTGCTGCTTCCACTGTTCTACACCCAAGAACTCATCCATTCTTTCAGCATAATCATACCAATGATGTTACCTATTCAGCATACATTCATCTTCAACTTTTAAGACTCACATTACACATCCATTCTCATAATCATTTCTTTCCATGCAACACATGTCTTCAACCCTCACTAGCCAGGTTTCACTTTCATACATCATCATACTGCGTACACATGCCTGATAGACTCTTCCCTCGATGGATAATGGTAACGCTCTGCTTGTTAGTAATCAATATTCATTGAACTTACTCCATCCACTCCTGATTCTTTGAATCATACTAGAACTTGCTCAGCCCTGTGCTCCAATGCTCCATTGGTATCACCAACGTAGGAAAATTTCTCAACAATCTCAATAAGTACTCCATTCCATAATTTTAACAACAAACTCTGATAAAGTTCAAGATTAACACCGTCAGGTAAATCATCCCTCCTTCCACTAACAAAAATGAGATTCTACATTTTTAGGCGATTACATATTAACATGCTGAATAAGTGGATAAAGTCTCGTGTTAACATTTAAAACAACTTTATTGAGTCGTCTTCAATAATGACAGAAGTTTCTTGAACTTATTCCATCTACTTTTAACCTTTACAATCAAACTAGCACCAACTCCTCTTTGTGTTCCAATGATACCACTAAGTTAACAAAATTATCCGTCTGTTTGTTCAAAATACCAGTTGTTGAGTTATCACTTGTAATCCATTCATAACCTTTATATTTTTATCCACCTTTTCCATTTGCCAATTTAACTACATGTATATTAATTGTTAGCGATGCGTTTGTCACTTTTCAAAGACGTTACTATCGACAAGATACACTATCCAATGCCGGGAGCAGCACTACAGCATTAAATATAAGATCGTTATTGATTTCTGTACATTCTGTGAAAATCTTAAGTAATTCCAACAAAAATTTGGCAAAATTATTGGCCTGCAAAAGATGTCAATGTTTTGGAAACCAACAGTTCATCCCAAAACAGATTTCAGCTATAAAGAAGACACACATATCGTTACCATATGGAAGTTTAAATAAATCGTTACCATATGGAAGTTTAAATAAATCGTTACCATATGGAAGTTTAAATAAATCGTTACCATATGGAAGTTTAAATAAATCGTTACCATATGGAAGTTTAAATAAATCGTTACCATATGAAAGTTTAAATAAATCGTTACCATATGGAAGTTTAAATAAATCGTTACCATATGGAAGTTTAAATAAATCGTTACCATATGGAAATTTAAATAAATCGTTACCATATGGAAGTTTAAATAAATCGTTACCATATGGAAGTTTAAATAAAATTAGTAACATGCAATAAATAAAGAATTTTTTCTTACTTTCATTCGTCCCATACAAGGCATATTGCTACTTGGAAGAGAATTCCAAAGGCAAGCGGTTCTAGGAAATAAGCTATCCGGATAAAAAAAAATTCTTAGAATGCAAAATAGCACCAACAATTACAGTATTGCATCAGGTAAGGAGGCATAAACGATGACTTTCTTTCATTTTATTATTGAACGTCCTATTTCGGTCACCTAAATTTTTATTTTTCTAAAATTTCTACTTGGCTCAGCTATATTTTTAGTTTTGTATATATAGATTTTTCTTTATTTCATACAATAACCATAAGTCATTATTAATAATCCTTTTAAAAATTTAAAGAAAAGAAATCCTACTTTGGTCAACTAAATCTTTACTTAAGTACATATTATATATTACATATTATCCTTCATTTTATACAATCACCATCATTAAAAAAAAACATGGTGGTCTCATAACAGTCAAAGTAGAAAAAAGTGATGATCTTATTACAGTTATAGTTGAAAAATGGTGGTCTTATTATATTCATAGTTAAAAAATGATGGTGGTCTTATTATAGTGATAGTTGAAAAAAATGGTGGTCTTATTATAGACATAGTTGAAAAATAATGGTGGTCTTATTATAGCGATAGTTGAAAAATAATGGTGGTCTTATTACAGTAATAGTTGAAAAATAATGGTGGTCTTATTACAGTTATAGTTGAAAAAATGGGGTCTTATTATAGCGATAGTTGAGAAATAATGGTGGTCTTATTACAAAAAAATTATGGTGGTCTTATTATTATAGCGATTAGTTGAAAAAATAATGGTGGTCTTATTATTATAGCGATAGTTGAAAAATAATGGCGGTCTTATTATAGCGATTAGTGGAAAAATAATGGTGGCCTTATTATAGCCATAGTTGAATAAATGGTGGCCTTATTATAGCCATAGTTGAAAAATAATGGTGGTCTTATAGTCATAGTTAAAAAATAATGGTGGTCTTATTATAGTAATAGTTGAAAAATAATGGTGGTCTTATTACATATCGATAATTGAAAAATAATGGTGGTCTTATTACAGTTGTAGTTGAAAAATAATGGTGGTCTTATAATAGCGATAGTTGAAAAATAATGGTGGTCTTATTAGAGTGATAGTTGAAAAATAATAATGGTCTTATTATAGTCATAGTTGAAAAAATAGTTGTCTTATAGTCATAGTTGAAATAATGGTGGTCTTATTATAGTCATAGTTGAAAAATAATGGTAGTCTTATTACATATCGATAGTTGAAAAATAATGGTGGCCTTATTACAGTTATACTTGAAAAATAATGGTTGTCTTATTACAGTTATAGTTGAAAAATAATGGTGGTCTTATTATAGTCATAGTTAAAAAATAATGGTGGTCTTATTATAATCATAATTGAAATAAAGGTGTATCTTATAGTCGTAGTGGAAAAATAATGATGGTCTTATTATAGCGATAGTTGAAAAATAATGGTGGTCTTATTATAGTCATAGTTGAAAAAATGGTGGTCTTACTATAGTGATAGTTGAAAAATGATGGTGGTCTTATCATAGTGATAGTTGAAAAAATGGTGGTCTTATAGTCATAGTTGAAAAATGGTGGTCTTATAGTCATAGTTGAAAAATAATGGTAGTCTTATTACATATCGATAGTTGAAAAATAATGGTGGCCTTATTACAGTTATACTTGAAAAATAATGGTTGTCTTATTACAGTTATAGTTATAGTTGAAAAATAATGGTGGTCTTATTATAGTCATAGTTAAAAAATAATGGTGGTCTTATTATAATCATAATTGAAATAAAGGTGTATCTTATAGTCGTAGTGGAAAAATAATGATGGTCTTATTATAGTCATAGTTGAAAAAATGGTGGTCTTATATTCATAGTTGAAAAATAATGATGGTCTTATAATATTGATAGTTGAAAAATAATGGTGGTCTTATTACAGTTATAGTTTAAAAATGGTGGTCTTATTATAGTCGTAGTTGAAAAATAATGGTGGTCTTATTACAGTTATAGTTGAAAAATGGTGGTCTTATTATAGTCATAGTTGAAAAATAATGGTGGTCTTATAGTCATAGATGAAAAATAATGGTGGTCTTAGTATAGTACTAGTTGAAAAATAATGATGGTCTTTTAGTACATAGTTGAAAAATAATAGTAGTCTTAGTATAGTCATAGTTGAAAAAATTGTAGTCTTATTATTGTCATAGTTGAAAAAATGGTGGCCTTATAGTTATAGTTGAAAAAATGGTGGCCTTATAGTCATAGTTGAAAAATAATGGTGGTCTTATTATAGTCATAGTTGAAAAATAATGGTGGTCCTATTACATATCGATGGGTGAAAAATAATGGTGGTCTTATTACAGTTATAGTTGAAAAATGGGGTCTTATCATCATAGTTGAAAACTAATGGTGGTCTTATAGCGATAGTTGAAAAATAATGGTGGTATTATTATAGTGATAGTTGAAAAATGGTGGTCTTATAGTCATAGTTGAAAAAATGGTGGTCTTACTATATTGATAGTTGAAAAATGATGGTGGTCTTATCATAGTGATAGTTGAAAAAATGGTGGTCTTATAGTCATAGTTGAAAAATGGTGGTCTTATAGTCATAGTTGAAAAATAATGGTTGTCTTATTACAGTTATAGTTGAAAAATAATGGTGGTCTTATTATAGTCATAGTTAAAAAGTAATGGTGGTCTTATTATAGTTATAATTGAAATAAAGGTGTATCTTATAGTCGTAGTTGAAAAATAATGGTGGTCTTATTATAGTCATAGTTGAAAAAATGGTGGTCTTACTATAGTGATAGTTGAAAAATGATGGTGGTCTCATCATAGTGATAGTTGAAAAAATGGTGGTCTTATAGTCATAGTTGAAAAATGGTGGTCTTATAGTCATAGATGAAAAATGGTGGTCTTATAGTCATAGTTGAAAAATAATGGTAGTCTTATTGCATATCGATAGTTGAAAAATAATGGTGGCCTTATTACAGTTATACTTGAAAAATAATGGTTGTCTTATTACAGTTATAGTTGAAAAATAATGGTGGTCTTATTATAGTCATAGTTAAATAGTAATGGTGGTCTTATTATAATCATAATTGAAATAAAGGTGTATCTTATAGTCGTAGTGGAAAAATAATGATGGTCTTATTATAGTCATAGTTGAAAAAATGGTGGTCTTATATTCTTAGTTGAAAAATAATGATGGTCTTATAATATTGATAGTTGAAAAATAATGGTGGTCTTATTACAGTTATAGTTTAAAAATGGCGGTCTTATTATAGTCGTAGTTGAAAAATAATGGTGGTCTTATTACAGTTATAGTTGAAAAATGGTGGTCTTATTATAGTTATAGTTGAAAATAATGGTGGTCTTATTACAGTTATAGTTGAAAAATGGTGGTCTTATTATAGTCATAGTTGATAAATAATGGTTGTCGTATAGTCATAGTTGAAAAATAATGGTGGTCTTAGTATAGTACTAGTTGAAAAATAATGATGGTCTTATAGTACATAGTTGAAAAATAATAGTAGTCTTAGTATAGTCAGAGTTGAAAAAATGGTGGTCTTATTATTGTCATAGTTGAAAAAATGGTGGCCTTATATTCATAGTTTAAAAAATGGTGGCCTTATAGTCATAGTTGAAAAATAATGGTGGTCTTATTATTGTCATAGTTGAAAAAATGGTGGTATTTTTATATTCATAGTTTAAAAAATGGTGGTATTTTTATAGTCATAGTTGAAAAATAATGGCGGTCTTACTATAGTCATAGTTGAAAACTAATGGTGGTCTTATTACATATCGATAGTTGAAAAATAATGGTGGCCTTATTAAAGTTATACTTGAAAAATAATTGTAGTCTTATTACAGTTATAGTTGAAAAATAATGGTGGTCTTATTATAGTCATAGTTGAAATAAAGGTGGTCTTTTAGTCGTAGTTGAAAAATAATGATGGTTTTATTATATTGATA
Source organism: Euprymna scolopes (assembly GCF_053919585.1). NCBI lineage: Eukaryota > Metazoa > Mollusca > Cephalopoda > Sepiida > Sepiolidae > Euprymna > Euprymna scolopes. Next base: position 49,521,911 of record NC_136497.1, read on the forward strand.
GTTGAAAAATAATGGTGGTCTTATTACAGTTATAGTTGAAAAAATGTGGGTCTCATTATAGTCATAGTTGAAAAATAATGGTTGTCGTATAGTCATAGTTGGAAAATAATGGTGGTCTTATAATATTGATAGTTGAAAAATAATGGTGGTCTTATTACAGTTATAGTTGAAAAATGGTGGTCTTATTATAGTCATAGTTGAAAAATAATGGTGGTCTTATTACAGTTATAGTTGAAAAATGGTGGTCTTATTATAGTCATAGTTGAAAAATAATGGTGGTCTTATAGTCATAGATGAAAAATAATGGTGGTCTTAGTATCGTACTAGTTGAAAAATAATGATGGTCTTATAGTACATAGTTGAAAAATAATAGTAGTCTTAGTATAGTCATAGTTGAAAAAATTGTAGTCTTATTATTGTCATAGTTGAAAAAATGGTGTCCTTATAGTTATAGTTGAAAAAATGGTGGCCTTATAGTCATAGTCGAAAAATAATGGTGGTCTTAGTATAGTCATAGTTGAAAAAATGGTGGTCTTATAGTCATAGTTGAAAAATAATGGTGGTCTTATTATAGTCATAGTTGAAAAATAATGGTGGTCCTATTACATATCGATGGGTGAAAAATAATGGTTGTCTTATTACAGTTATAGTTGAAAAATGGGGTCTTATCATCATAGTTGAAAACTAATGGTGGTCTTATAGCGATAGTTGAAAAATAATGGTGGTATTATTATAGTGATAGTTGAAAAAATGGTGGTCTTATAGTCATAGTTGAAAAATGGTGGTCTTACTATATTGATAGTTGAAAAATGATGGTGGTCTTATCATAGTGATAGTTGAAAAAATGGTGGTCTTATAGTCATAGTTGAAAAATGGTGGTCTTATAGTCATAGTTGAAAAATAATGGTGGTCTTATTACATATCGATGGTTGAAAAATAATGGTGGCCTTATTACAGTTATACTTGAAAAATAATGGTGGTCTTATTATAGTCATAGTTAAAAAATAATGGTGGTCTTATTATAGTTATAATTGAAATAAAGGTGTATCTTATAGTCGTAGTTGAAAAATAATGGTGGTCTTATTATAGTCATAGTTGAAAAAATGGTGGTCTTACTATAGTGATAGTTGAAAAATGATGGTGGTCTTATCATAGTGATGGTTGAAAAAATGGTGGTCTTATAGTCATAGTTGAAAAATGGTGGTCTTATAGTCATAGTTGAAAAATAATGTTAGTCTTATTACATATCGATAGTTGAAAAATAATGGTGGCCTTATTACAGTTATACTTGAAAAATAATGGTTGTCTTATTACAGTTATAGTTGAAAAATAATGGTGGTATTATTATAGTCATAGTTAAAAAATAATGGTGGTCTTATTATAATCATAATTGAAATAAAGGTGTATCTTATAGTCGTAGTGGAAAAATAATGATGGTCTTATTATAGCGATAGTTGAAAAATAATGGTGGTCTTATTATAGTCATAGTTGAAAAAATGGTGGTCTTACTATAGTGATAGTTGAAAAATGATGGTGGTCTTATCATAGTGATAGTTGAAAAAATGGTGGTCTTATAGTCATAGTTGAAAAATGGTGGTCTTATAGTCATAGTTGAAAAATAATGGTAGTCTTATTACATATCGATAGTTGAAAAATAATGGTGGCCTTATTACAGTTATACTTGAAAAATAATGGTTGTCTTATTACAGTTATAGTTATAGTTGAAAAATAATGGTGGTCTTATTATAGTCATAGTTAAAAAATAATGGTGGTCTTATTATAATCATAATTGAAATAAAGGTGTATCTTATAGTCGTAGTGGAAAAATAATGATGGTCTTATTATAGTCATAGTTGAAAAAATGGTGGTCTTATATTCATAGTTGAAAAATAATGATGGTCTTATAATATTGATAGTTGAAAAATAATGGTGGTCTTATTACAGTTATAGTTTAAAAATAATGGTCTTATTATAGTCGTAGTTGAAAAATAATGGTGGTCTTATTACAGTTATAGTTGAAAAATGGTGGTCTTATTATAGTCATAGTTGAAAAATAATGGTGGTCTTATAGTCATAGATGAAAAATAATGGTGGTCTTAGTATAGTACTAGTTGAAAAATAATGATGGTCTTTTAGTACATAGTTGAAAAATAATAGTAGTCTTAGTATAGTCATAGTTGAAAAAATTGTAGTCTTATTATTGTCATAGTTGAAAAAATGGTGGCCTTATAGTTATAGTTGAAAAAATGGTGGCCTTATAGTCATAGTTGAAAAATAATGGTGGTCTTATTATAGTCATAGTTGAAAAATAATGGTGGTCCTATTACATATCGATGGGTGAAAAATAATGGTGGTCTTATTACAGTTATAGTTGAAAAATGGGGTCTTATCATCATAGTTGAAAACTAATGGTGGTCTTATAGCGATAGTTGAAAAATAATGGTGGTATTATTATAGTGATAGTTGAAAAATGGTGGTCTTATAGTCATAGTTGAAAAAATGGTGGTCTTACTATATTGATAGTTGAAAAATGATGGTGGTCTTATCATAGTGATAGTTGAAAAAATGGTGGTCTTATAGTCATAGTTGAAAAATGGTGGTCTTATAGTCATAGTTGAAAAATAATGGTAGTCTTATTACATATCGATAGTTGAAAAATAATGGTGGCCTTATTACAGTTATACTTGAAAAATAATGGTTGTCTTATTACAGTTATAGTTGAAAAATAATGGTGGTCTTATTATAGTCATAGTTAAAAAAATAATGGTGGTCTTATTATAATCATAATTGAAATAAAGGTGTATCTTATAGTCGTAGTGGAAAAATAATGATGGTCTTATTATAGTCATAGTTGAAAAAATAGTGGTCTTATATTCATAGTTGAAAAATAATGATGGTCTTATAATATTGATAGTTGAAAAATAATGGTGGTCTTATTACAGTTATAGTTTAAAAATGGTGGTCTTATTATAGTCGTAGTTGAAAAATAATGGTGGTCTTATTACAGTTATAGTTGAAAAATGGTGGTCTTATTATAGTCATAGTTGAAAAATAATGGTGGTCTTATAGTCATAGATGAAAAATAATGGTGGTCTTAGTATAGTACTAGTTGAAAAATAATGATGGTCTTTTAGTACATAGTTGAAAAATAATAGTAGTCTTAGTATAGTCATAGTTGAAAAAATTGTAGTCTTATTATTGTCATAGTTGAAAAAATGGTGGCCTTATAGTTATAGTTGAAAAAATGGTGGCCTTATAGTCATAGTTGAAAAATAATGATGGTTTTATTATAGTCATAGTTGAAAAATAATGGTGGTCCTATTACATATCGATGGGTGAAAAATAATGGTGGTCTTATTACAGTTATAGTTGAAAAATGGGGTCTTATCATCATAGTTGAAAACTAATGGTGGTCTTATAGCGATAGTTGAAAAATAATGGTGGTATTATTATAGTGATAGTTGAAAAATGGTGGTCTTATAGTCATAGTTGAAAAAATGGTGGTCTTACTATATTGATAGTTGAAAAATGATGGTGGTCTTATCATAGTGATAGTTGAAAAAATGGTGGTCTTATAGTCATAGTTGAAAAATGGTGGTCTTATAGTCATAGTTGAAAAATAATGGTTGTCTTATTACAGTTATAGTTGAAAAATAATGGTGGTCTTATTATAGTCATAGTTAAAAAGTAATGGTGGTCTTATTATAGTTATAATTGAAATAAAGGTGTATCTTATAGTCGTAGTTGAAAAATAATGGTGGTCTTATTATAGTCATAGTTGAAAAAATGGTGGTCTTACTATAGTGATAGTTGAAAAATGATGGTGGTCTCATCATAGTGATAGTTGAAAAAATGGTGGTCTTATAGTCATAGTTGAAAAATGGTGGTCTTATAGTCATAGATGAAAAATGGTGGTCTTATAGTCATAGTTGAAAAATAATGGTAGTCTTATTGCATATCGATAGTTGAAAAATAATGGTGGCCTTATTACAGTTATACTTGAAAAATAATGGTTGTCTTATTACAGTTATAGTTGAAAAATAATGGTGGTCTTATTATAGTCATAGTTAAATAGTAATGGTGGTCTTATTATAATCATAATTGAAATAAAGGTGTATCTTATAGTCGTAGTGGAAAAATAATGATGGTCTTATTATAGTCATAGTTGAAAAAATGGTGGTCTTATATTCTTAGTTGAAAAATAATGATGGTCTTATAATATTGATAGTTGAAAAATAATGGTGGTCTTATTACAGTTATAGTTTAAAAATGGCGGTCTTATTATAGTCGTAGTTGAAAAATAATGGTGGTCTTATTACAGTTATAGTTGAAAAATGGTGGTCTTATTATAGTTATAGTTGAAAATAATGGTGGTCTTATTACAGTTATAGTTGAAAAATGGTGGTCTTATTATAGTCATAGTTGATAAATAATGGTTGTCGTATAGTCATAGTTGAAAAATAATGGTGGTCTTAGTATAGTACTAGTTGAAAAATAATGATGGTCTTATAGTACATAGTTGAAAAATAATAGTAGTCTTAGTATAGTCAGAGTTGAAAAAATGGTGGTCTTATTATTGTCATAGTTGAAAAAATGGTGGCCTTATATTCATAGTTTAAAAAATGGTGGCCTTATAGTCATAGTTGAAAAATAATGGTGGTCTTATTATTGTCATAGTTGAAAAAATGGTGGTATTTTTATATTCATAGTTTAAAAAATGGTGGTATTTTTATAGTCATAGTTGAAAAATAATGGCGGTCTTACTATAGTCATAGTTGAAAACTAATGGTGGTCTTATTACATATCGATAGTTGAAAAATAATGGTGGCCTTATTAAAGTTATACTTGAAAAATAATTGTAGTCTTATTACAGTTATAGTTGAAAAATAATGGTGGTCTTATTATAGTCATAGTTGAAATAAAGGTGGTCTTTTAGTCGTAGTTGAAAAATAATGATGGTTTTATTATATTGATAGTTGAAAAATAATGGTGGTCTTATTACAGTTATAGTTGAAAAAATGTGGGTCTCATTATAGTCATAGTTGAAAAATAATGGTTGTCGTATAGTCATAGTTGGAAAATAATGGTGGTCTTATAATATTGATAGTTGAAAAATAATGGTGGTCTTATTACAGTTATAGTTGAAAAATGGTGGTCTTATTATAGTCATAGTTGAAAAATAATGGTGGTCTTATTACAGTTATAGTTGAAAAATGGTGGTCTTATTATAGTCATAGTTGAAAAATAATGGTGGTCTTATAGTCATAGATGAAAAATAATGGTGGTCTTAGTATCGTACTAGTTGAAAAATAATGATGGTCTTATAGTACATAGTTGAAAAATAATAGTAGTCTTAGTATAGTCATAGTTGAAAAAATTGTAGTCTTATTATTGTCATAGTTGAAAAAATGGTGTCCTTATAGTTATAGTTGAAAAAATGGTGGCCTTATAGTCATAGTCGAAAAATAATGGTGGTCTTAGTATAGTCATAGTTGAAAAAATGGTGGTCTTATAGTCATAGTTGAAAAATAATGGTGGTCTTATTATAGTCATAGTTGAAAAATAATGGTGGTCCTATTACATATCGATGGGTGAAAAATAATGGTTGTCTTATTACAGTTATAGTTGAAAAATGGGGTCTTATCATCATAGTTGAAAACTAATGGTGGTCTTATAGCGATAGTTGAAAAATAATGGTGGTATTATTATAGTGATAGTTGAAAAAATGGTGGTCTTATAGTCATAGTTGAAAAATGGTGGTCTTACTATATTGATAGTTGAAAAATGATGGTGGTCTTATCATAGTGATAGTTGAAAAAATGGTGGTCTTATAGTCATAGTTGAAAAATGGTGGTCTTATAGTCATAGTTGAAAAATAATGGTGGTCTTATTACATATCGATGGTTGAAAAATAATGGTGGCCTTATTACAGTTATACTTGAAAAATAATGGTGGTCTTATTATAGTCATAGTTAAAAAATAATGGTGGTCTTATTATAGTTATAATTGAAATAAAGGTGTATCTTATAGTCGTAGTTGAAAAATAATGGTGGTCTTATTATAGTCATAGTTGAAAAAATGGTGGTCTTACTATAGTGATAGTTGAAAAATGATGGTGGTCTTATCATAGTGATGGTTGAAAAAATGGTGGTCTTATAGTCATAGTTGAAAAATGGTGGTCTTATAGTCATAGTTGAAAAATAATGTTAGTCTTATTACATATCGATAGTTGAAAAATAATGGTGGCCTTATTACAGTTATACTTGAAAAATAATGGTTGTCTTATTACAGTTATAGTTGAAAAATAATGGTGGTATTATTATAGTCATAGTTAAAAAATAATGGTGGTCTTATTATAATCATAATTGAAATAAAGGTGTATCTTATAGTCGTAGTGGAAAAATAATGATGGTCTTATTATATAGTTGAAAAAATGGTGGTCTTATATTCATAGTTGAAAAATAATGATGGTCTTATAATATTGATAGTTGAAAAATAATGGTGATCTTATTACAGTTATAGTTTAAAAATGGTGGTCTTATTATAGTCGTAGTTGAAAAATAATGGTGGTCTTATTACAGTTATAGTTGAAAAATGGTGGTCTTATTATAGTCATAGTTGATAAATAATGGTTGTCTTATAGTCATAATTGAAAAATAATGGTGGTCTTAGTATAGTACTGGTTGAAAAATAATGATGGTCTTATAGTACATAGTTGAAAAATAATAGTAGTCTAAGTATAGTCAGAGTTGAAAAATGGTGGTCTTATTATTGTCATAGTTGAAAAATAATGGTGGCCTTATATTCATAGTTTAAAAAATGGTGGCCTTATAGTCATAGTTGAAAAATAATGGTGGTCTTAGTATAGTCATAGTTGAAAAAATGGTGGTATTTTTATAGTCATAGTTTAAAAAATGGTGGTATTTTTATAGTCATAGTTGAAAAATAATGGCGGTCTTACTATAGTCATAGTTGAAAACTAATGATGGTCTTATTACATATCGATAGTTGAAAAATAATGGTGGCCTTATTAAAGTTATACTTGAAAAATAATTGTAGTCTTATTACAGTTATAGTTGAAAAATAATGGTGGTCTTATTATAGTCATAGTTGAAATAAAGGTGGTCTTTTAGTCGTAGTTGAAAAATAATGATGGTTTTATTATATTGATAGTTGAAAAATAATGGTGGTCTTATTACAGTTATAGTTGAAAAAATGTGGGTCTTATTATAGTCATAGTTGAAAAATAATATGTTGTCGTATAGTCATAGTTGAAAAATAATGGTGGTCTTAGTATAGTCATAGTTGAAAAATAATGATAGTCTTAGTATAGTCATAGTTGAAAAAATGGTGGCCTTATAGTTATAGTTTAAAAATAATAGTGCTCTTCTTATAGTCACAGTTGAAAACTAATTGTGGTCTTATTATAGCGATAGTTTAAAAATAATGGTGGTCTTATTATAGTCATAGTTGAAAAATTGTTGTCTTATTATAGTCATAGTTAAAAAATGGTGGTCTTATTATAGTCATAGTTGAAAAATAATGGTGGTCTTATTACATATCGATAGTTTAAAAATAATGGTTGCATTATTACTGTTATATTTGAAAAATAATGGAGGTCTTATTATAGTTATACTTGAAAAATAATGGTGGTCTTATTATAGTCATAGTTGAAAAATAATGGTGGTCTTATTATAGTCATAGTTGAAAAAATGGTGGTCTTATAGTTGTAGTTGAAAAATAATGGTGGTCTTATTATAGTGATAGTTGAAAAAAAAGGTGGTCTTATTACAGTTATAGTTTAAAAAATGGTGGTCTTATTACAGTCATAGTTGAAAAATAATGGCGGTCTTATTACAGTGATAGTTGAAAAATAATGGTGGTCTTATTACAGTTATAGTTTAAAAAATGGTGGTCTTATTACAGTCATAGTTGAAAAATAATGGTGGTCTTATTACAGTCATAGTTGAAAAATAATGGTGGTCTTATAATCATAGTTGAAAAATAATGGTGGTCTCATTATAATCATAGTTGAAAAATAATGGTGGTCTTATAATCATAGTTGAAAAATAATGGTGTTCTTATTATTGTCATAATTGAAAAATAATGATGGGGTTATAGTCATAGTTGAAAAATAATGGTGGTCTTATAGTCATAGTGGAAAAATAATGGTGGTCATAGTGGAAAAATAATGGTGGTCTTTTAGTTATAGTTGAAAAATTATGGTGGTCTCATTATAGTAATATTTGAAAAAATGGTGGTATTATTATAGTCATAGTTAAAAAAAATGGTAGTCTTATAGTCATAGTTCAAAAAATGGTGTTCTTATTATAGTCATAGTTGAAAAATGGTGGTCTTATTATTGATATAGTTTAAAAATAATGGTGGTTTAATTGATCTTATTACAATCGTTACAGTCAAAGTTGAAACATAATGTTGGTCTTATTACAGTCATAGTCGGAAAACGATGGTGGTCTCATTGCAGTCATAGTCAAACCTCAATATCTAATTTATATCACAAACCATGAGAAAATATAATGTTCTACAAATATTTTGTTTAATGTTCAATTTTTGAACGATTATCGAGGCTAGTCTATGGATCTATTGAGATCAACATTTTTTATTTCGTTCTTACTCAACAAGTTTTACATTACTTTTATTTTAAAATAAGAAGGAAATTGAACATATGTTTAAACACAAAAAAAAATTATTCAAGTAGGTAGAAGAGTAACTTTAGCCAGATTTTTTTGTTATATATTTAATTTTTTCAATCCGATTTCATGTGATTTCTTGTGTCTCATCACATTTATCTAGAAGGCAGATTCTATGACCACTAGGACGTCAATGACGGATGTAGTAAGGAATTATAAGGAGTGCCACGAATAGATGCACCATTTGCATTTGGGCTGAAGAGGAAATTGGATGTCAGCAATGCATACTGTTTAAAACGAATGGACATAACCAACTACATAGGAAGAAACTACTTAACACTCATTGACAATGAACTGACACGTTTGGCATCACCTAATATGACCATATGTAATGAGCATCACCAATCACTTAGAAAGTTTATTCTATGAGCATAAAGCATTTACTGAATTGACTTCGAAATCTAGTGGGTGGAGGTCTCTTTTCCATTTTACTTCTTTCTCACAGAAAAAAATGTTGTAAATCTATTTCTGCTCTATCATTATTTTCATGGTAAGTGCTCAACTAAGCTTCTATCTGTGGCCCCCCCCTCCTTGTAGAATATTTGCAGCAAACACTCGTCCAGCTATAACAACTAACAATTTTCCTTATTATCTATCTGTGCCTAAAACTAAACGTAAATCCCATGAGCAAAATTTATTTCCTAGAACTGCCTGTGGAAGTCTATACTGTTGAACTGTTTTCCAGCTGACTATAACATGGCCGTTTTCAAGTTCAATGTAAACAAGTTCTTGTTGAGCCGTCCTCTTAAATAATCAAATCCTAGCCAATTTCCACCACTACTTATCATTACGTCGTTATCTCACTGACCTTCTGACGCTCAATTACTGTTGTCCTTGAGTGACTTTGATAATTAGTGACTCCCTAGTAAAAAAAAACTTTTTGTATCCTGTATAAGAAGGATAAGGTAGTAATTGATGCATCAGTCGAGATGTGACATATTATGCAAAAAAAAAAACAGCAGAGTGATGAGTCATGTGACTTGCAACCACATTTTGTGCTGTGTCCTCGATGAAAATTGCGTTACCAATTCGCCTCTTCTTGTTTAGGTAATGTAAATTTCTACCACATTTATCACAAAGGCAGATACTATGACGGCAAAGACTTCAGTGATAGATGTAGTTAAGAATTACAAGGAGTGCCAACCAATAGATCAGTGTTCCAAACCTTTTTAACCTGGCAACACATGATTGAGATTTTTTCTTTTTTAATTTTTTGCAGCACACCTATCATAAAATATAAATATTAGCTACTCATAAAACCGTTTTGCAATTAAAAAAAAAAAAAAAGAAGATTATTTAAGGAGGATTTTTATTCATTTTTATTTTTATTTTATTATTATTATTTTTTAAATTTTATTCATAAATCACCGTACCCTGTACTCAATATCTGGTATAGAATAATAATGGTGAATGTTAGTAAGACAGCTGTGCCTGGTGATTCTTAACTACTGCTGCAATATGTGGGCGAATGTGAAAGAGACGCACTCTTAACTCTTCTTCAATATTTTTTAAGTCTTTCACAATATTTTATTTTTGATATTGTTTAGGTAAGAAAATACCAGTTCACATAGATATAGAGTTGAGAATTGCAGTAAGATTTTTGATAGCTTTTTAACTTAAAGTTGGAACTGAGCAGGGTAATCATGATAAAGAAATTAAATGTCTGTATTAGACGAAATGAAATTAAATGGCTTCTAGCTATTATCTCTTTGCAGCACACCAGTAATCGTTCTGCAGCACACTAACTTACCATGGAACAGTGGATGGGAACCATTGCAATGACTCCTCCACTCACGTTCTTGCTGTAGAGGAAATTAGATGTGAACAATGCATAGTACTTAAAAGGAACGGACATAACCAACTACAAAGGAAGGTGTTGCTTGATACTCATTGACAACGAATTGACATGATCTTCTGTCCGGTATCAGCCAAGATCATCATATGTAGTGAGCATCATCAATCACTTAGAATCTTTATTCTATGAGCATTAACTGAACCGGTCTCGAAATCTCGTGACTGAAGCCCTCTTTTCTATTCTAATTCCTTTTTCTCACAAAAGAGATTTTGCAAGTCTATATCTGCTGTATCGTTTATTTCATGGCAAGAACTCAACTGAGTTCTCAGTTATGGACCCCTTCCTGTAAAAAATTCGCAGCAAACACTCGTCTACCTACAACAACTGCTAACAATTTTCCTTATTATTATCTGTGTCTAAAACTAAACGTAAATCCCACAAGCAAAATTTATTTCCTAGAACTGCTCGCTTGTGGAATTCTATAATGTTGAACTGCTTTCCAACTGATTATAAAATGATTGTTTTCAAGTTCAATATAAACTAGTTCTTGTTTAGCTGTTCTCTTAAACAAGCAAACACTACCCAAGTTCCACTATTGTCGATAATCAGAGTGTTGTCTCACTAATGAACTGACACTAATTAACCCTTATCCTCAAGTGGCCTTCAGGTCTTGATAAGCGGTGATTCCCTAGTAAAAAAAAATGGTTGTTGATAATAATATTGGATTTCATTGGGAGCTCTGTCTAGCATCACCAAAAATGATAAGATGCAGCGAACATCACCAATCACTTAAAAGCTTTTGTGGATTTCCTAATGAGGAGTTCAATTATGGTACCGTTACACCCACATATACACGGTGCAATCATGTTAACATGCTGGTTCTTGTTCAATCACCAGAATTAAGAAATATTGAGCTTGGTTCATATCAGATGAGTGACTATTTAGGGATACCAGGCGCTGTATATTGGAGGATGGTGAAACCTTCCTGCAAAGATAAAATGTAGTCCTGAAGCTGATTTTAACAATTACTTTAATTGCTGCCATTTTTCTTTTCCCGTTTTGTTGAGATTAGATTCGCTGTATTCATCAAGTCAGTTTTCACAGGAACGTGTGAACTCAAAATATTTTTGACCAATAAAAATCATCCCAAATCTCCAAAAGTAACACATACATGTGAAAGTAGTAAGCCAAGCTGAACTTAGAAATTCTTATAAGGACTGTCAACAAAATTAATTTTAGCCAGACTTCACCAGCCGCACCTGAAGACACTCTAGAATGTTGCTCAACCATCATGCCTTTCAAGTCGCAAAAGAAAAGGACTCAATAAGAGCCTTTATCAATTTGTGCACATCTCTAGACACACTAACAAGAACAAACTAAACAAACGCACATAGATAATGCCACACTGCCAAATACTCACACACATATATTGCTTACATATGCATGTAACACTATGAACATTTAATTAATTTGTGTTTACTAATCTAACTTTCTTTACAAAACACGCAGCTGCACTTAACATGAAAATAACTTTTATTTACTTATCTCTTGTATAAAAATGTTTTGCTCTAAAATTAATATTTCTCCATTTTTCATTCACGGGATTGTTTGTTTTCGGTAGTACTTGATATCTGGTAAAACTTCTATATTCTTAGTGTTTTATTTGTTTCCAGTTTATTATTCACGTCCGTTAATCCTTCATTTTCGTAGTTCATTAAAACAATGAATTTTATACTTCATTTTATATTAAATGTTGGTGTAGTTCTTGACATTATTGTCGTCCAAAGATGGCCTCTACCAAGGCCAGGGATCATGCCAAATATTTGCATAAATATTGAGTGCTGGAGAATTATTTTATATCAGTTTTACCGGATAGTGTACATTGGCACATTCATATTATATTACAATAGAAAAATGCGAGCATGAAAAGTAATATGGTTAAGCTTAAACATGGAAAAGTAAAGGACTAGTTACTAAAACTGGAAAAGAAAAAGCAAGATATTCTAGTAAAAAATATAATAAATTTATAACTTAAAATATTGCAGCATTAAGAATTGATTATATAATGTTATAAATTGAACTTAAAAACAAATATTGTAATCCATGATTTTTCCAGGCTTCCAATAAATTCACTTGTTCTTTATTTAATTTCAGTCAAATTTTTTTACCCCCATAATCACATATGTAATAACAATGTACGGCACTCGTCTGCTACAATAAAATCCCCCCCAATTATCTCCCTTTCATGCTTTCATTCTCTCTGTTTCATTTGTTACTTCTCTTTTCGAGATAGCAGTGAATTAGTAGCAACAGTAGTCGCTGAAGCGACGTGGTTGCTATAGAAACCTGTCATAAAAAACGTCGTTCACCTCCTTACATACTTTTACAATTTGGAACACCAGAAAATTCGCCATAGCATTTGTTTTACTGAACGAAAATTGAAAAAAAAAATTTCACAATATAGCTGAGAAGGTGATCTATAAACTGTAATAATTATTTGAAATTTGGTCGAAAAATGAATGAGCGGTTAAGTTTTAAAGCAGTTCTAAATGACTAAAACTACCACTTAACCACATATTCAGACACTACCATGTTTGAATGATTTACTATTTGTTTGTTTGTTTGTTTGTTTGTTTTTTTAATTTGAGCACATTTAATGATATTTATTATCAAGAATAAGGAAAAATGAAAAAGAACGAATGAATAATAAAATAAACGGTCTTTGATTAGGAGAAAAAGACTAACTTTTATTTATTTACAAGGAAATTTAAATTCATAGACGACAATACAATGCAGAGGTTTAACGGATATGCACAAACTGAAGCAAATTAAGATATAATAATGAAATTAGCATTGCAGATTCACCTTTGTTAATTTCTACTTATATATAAAAGGTACTGTGTGTGTGTGTGCGTGTGTGTGTGTGTGCGTGTGTGTGTGATTTCGTTCCCTACAGACTCCAAAACAGCTGGATTGATTTTTTTTTTAAATTCCACACAATTGTACTTTATATATTTAGGAGCGTTCATTAGATAGGTTCTGTATCAGAATGCCTCTGATAAGTATCGAAAATCGATAATTGAAAAAAATCTAATAATAGAAGGAAAAGTCCAATCTTGACTAAAGTTAACATTCTTATGCAACTTAGTATCAGAAGTTTTATCACCGCACAATATAAAATCAACAGTAGATTCTTTGATAAGACTGGAGTGCATTCCAAATGAATGTTTCTACTTAGAACACAACTGAATTATGATACTTCACTTTTGCATTTTAAACTTTAATTTAAGACATTTTATACATAAATAATTTCATAAAATCAACAGTTGGTTATCTACAGTGCAATGTAGATTGCCATGTATTCTGAACTAAGTTATTGCTGGGAAGTATGTGAAGCTTCCTCCCACTGCACTAATAAAAAGTATGAGTAGGTGGAACATTTTTTGATCCTCATTCAATCTTGGGCAACGTCAGGTCTCACTGCTATATATATATATATATATATATATATATATATATATATATATATATATATATATATATATTGCGTTACCAAGAACATTGGGCTACTACCATCACCCTCGCACACAGAATTCCACCATGCGGTCATGAGTCATGAAAAAGAAAAAACAGAAAAAAAACAGACTCTACATTGATAAGGATATTTAGCATCGAAATATATCTGATATAAGCAAATAAATTTGTTTATATATTAAAAAAAATGTGTTGTTTTCAGCTTTCAAAACGTATTCATTTATATACGTAATTATTTTCAATATATATATATATTGTACTCTTACTTGTGTTAGTATGATCAGAGGTGGAGGATCCATATCATAAGATTTCAAGAAATCATCCTTCATCAGATATGTGTTCGACTTTCAAATGTACATATATATTATGGTTATCGTAAAAAAAAATTATTTTTATTTTTGCATCTTTTTTCACTTTTGACAGTAAATGACTTTATTTATCTCCTTCTTGTGGCAGGAAGATATGACACGAGAATTGGAAAGTGGGATTGAAAAGTTAACGCCCCTCCTCTCTCACCAAAAAGGACCACTATGGCCTACACAAAATGCCTGAGCAGCCTTGGTAGAGACGCCTCAGACGATTAGCAGTAAACTAACCCCTTCTCAAAGAGAGAAGGCAAAGGCTGAGAGGATGGACCTCTGAGAACTGCACAAGACTAGCAACACATTACAGTCAACAGGGAAAAGGTTTCAAAAATGGATTAAACTGTTCATTTTGGTGCCAAGGAAAATTTTTTTTTTACTATATTACTCCCTTCTTGTGAAAGAAGATAGTATAGTATGCGTTCGGTAGTCATGATACCATCCTCCCAGGCATTACCTTTGAAAGAGAAGAGTGCAGTGTAGTAAATACCACATTCATTCCAAATAAATAAATTTACAAGAGTAATGATGAGGAATTGGAAGATCTACAAATATCCAAAAAGAATGAAAAAAAAAAGAACCAAACAAAATGCTAACGTTAAAGTTAATAAGTCTCTCCAATCCTTTACTAAGTATGAGATCAAAGGGTTCAGAGGGCCTTACTAACGTACCTTATCAGCATTTTATTTTGGTTCTTTATTTTTCTTTCTTTTTTGGGTGTTATGGTCACACAGTCGGCAAACAGTCAATTAGTACAACTTTTCATTTTTTTTTCTTCTGAGTCCATGTTAAGAATGGATTTAATAATTTTCTCCAGCTCAGTAAGTGAATTCCTGGGTAAATGTGCTATGTAATTGATGTTAAAAGCGAAAAGAAGCGAAAAGAAAATGCAGATATTTTGAGGTAGTAGACAGAAGGAAAGTGGACTGACTTAAGAAAATTTGCATGCAAGATCTTTGACAAATGCAATCAATCCTCAACATAGCCAAACTTGGAGATTGTAGACTCCCAGGAAACCTTTGACTAAGAGGAATAAGATGATAAAATGAAGACGACTACGACAACAACAACAACGACGACGACGACGACGACGATGATGATGATGATGATGATGTATTTGATTTATAAAACAATACATAAACTGATTGTGTGAAATTTTATTATTTTGGAAAATGATTTAACAGTATTGGTGCAAACTAATTGAAAAACGACATGCTAAATGTTTTGAATTTTGTGATTTATTATAACGTTAAAATTTACTGCTGATATACTCATGGTAAAATATTCCTATTTTTCTGTCAGGGGTAACTTTTTCAATTGTTTGTAAAAAAAAAAAAAAAAGAAAGAAATTGTGACCTTTAAATATTTTTTTTCAAATGTTTTGATTTTTGTTGTGACCTTTGAACTTTTGTAAAAATCTTTTTTACCTTTCATTTTTTTTTGGTGATTTTTCAATTGTTTTTTAATGTTTCTATTATTTTATTCTCAAAACAATGCGAATTTTGAATATTTATTGTGATTTTTTTTTTTTTTTTTACTTTTTGACATTTTTGTGACTAATATTGTTGGATCATTCTACCGCTCCAGAAGGTATTTCACTCCCAATACAATCATTTACTTGTATAAGAACCAAGTGCGTCGTCGGACAGAGTATTGTTGCCACATTTGAGGAGTTGCTGCCCAGAGAACTCCTGTCTTGACAAGGTACAAAACTGGCTTCAGAATCTGATGTGCGATGCCCTTTTTTTCTCCTTACTATCTCTTTCTCACAGAAGAGATGTTCTGAATCTATCTCTGTTCTGTTATTATTTTTATGGCAAGTGCTCGACTGAGTTTCATCTATGGTCCCCCTTGTAAAACGTCTACAACAAACACTCGTCTAGCTACAACCATTATCAACAATTTTCCTTAATCTCTATTGGTGTCTAAAGTTAAACGAAGATTCCATGAACAGTTTCTTTCCTAGAACTGCCTGTCTGGAACACACTACTGCAGGGTTGCTTCCCAGCTGATTACAACATGGTCGTTTTCAAATCAAATGTAAACAAGTTCTTAAGCTGTCCTCTTTAATCATAAAATCCTACTCAATTTCCACCATTACTGATCATCATGGTAATGTCTAAGAGTGGTTGCGATAAGATATTTTGAAGATTTTTTTCACATCTTTTGAGTGTAGCAGACTTCTTTTAGTGATTTATATTTTGGATGACTTTTATAACTTCTAGGAGCAAAGTGTAGTATCTGTACTAATAGTACGCTTCATCTTTTCTGTCTATAGGTCAGCAAAGGAGAAATCCTTATAGATTTAGGCAATTTTACTTTTTGTTCCGATTTGGAGATGGATTTTCTCAACACTAAAATTGACCTTGTCTCTAACTGTCCTCGTGGGGAGGAGAACGAAAGTGAATACGCACTCTCACAACTTGTTCACTTGTCTTAAAAGCAAATATATTTATCGTAAATACTAAACGATTCAAAAGGATTATTACAACTGCAGTAATACTAACTAACACGGTCACCTAATATGATTTAGCAGAAGCAAAATTCTGGTTTTATTGTCACATGAAAAGTTTGTTACAATTAACTTAAGTAACGTGACTCATCTGGTACAAACGTTAGTTAACTAAATAATTTCTTTTAGCAGATATAAGGTCAGCCTCACCTTATGCAAGCCTCATCTTCTTTGCATGATTTATGTTCAGTCGCAGCAGTGGTTAAAAAATATTTTCTTGGGAATGAGTATGATAACAATATTGACACAAATTATGGAATCCGTGAGGCAAATTCCCACGAGACTGCTTTCTTGCAGACTACAACTTGGTCGTCTTCAAATTCAATGCCAACAAGTATTTGACATAAACTGTAAGTAATCAAATTTCTAAGAATAGAATTTATTTCCAAGTATTGCTCATCTGTGCAAAACATTAACACAGAACTGCTTCCCTGCAGACTAAAACATGGTTGTCTTCAAGTCCAATGTTAACAAATACTTGTCATAAATCCTTCTTATAACTAATGAAGTTTTGTTAATTCTGTTTATTATTTTCAATCCTCTCATAATATTCTTCATCATTCAACTGACAATACATCTTTCTTATTAAAATTTATTTTCAAGTGTCTTTTAGCCTTGATAAGCTAACTAGCAGGCTGGCTAGTGTTGTCCGGTCACAAAATACATAAAAATATAATATTTTAATTCAGGCAGATTTATTATTTATTATTAAAGAGCTAATTCTCTACTGATTATTATTCAATATATAATAATCATCCTAAAAGTTATATAAAAAAAGACTTGGGTGTCATCTGCTAGAATCGAAACCAGAACGTTTAGCGCTCCAGCCTTAGTCATTATTTATCTTTCCAGTATTGTTACCATCTGAGCTACCAACAGATGGATATGAAGGTAAAAAATTAAAGGACTTTAAGCCATGAATGTTTAATTTTGCGTATGTGCAAAAGTAACAGCAGGAGTAATGTTTTATTTGATTTACTCTGTCAAGGTCAACTGTTTTGTTTCAATCTTGGTATTTTAGCAGCAATTTTTGCCAGCTAAAAACCAAATTGAAAGTGTGCTATGGATCCAAATAGCTTCTATATCAAATTTTAACTCTGTAGACCAAATATTAAGAAAGGAGGTAGAGAGTTTTCGCATACACCAACAACGTCATTTTTTTCTGTCTGTCTGTCTGTCTGTCTGTCTGTCTGTCTCTCTCTCTCTCTCTCTCTCTCTCTCTCTCTCTCTATATATATATATATATATATATATATATATATTTCTGTGTGCTAAAATGTTTTCATCTTAATTTCTATACAATTATGCAGAATGTAGAAACTATGCATAAATAGAATTTAGCATATTAGTGAGATGAAACCAATCATCTAATAAAAACCATAAAAAATGAATAAGTAATTAATTAATGCTCACATATCCATGACTGAGTATATTAAGAAGTTCGTTTTAATAATTTTAAATAGAAAATGTAGGCTTTTAATATAAATGTCAGAGAGAAAAAAACTCAAATTTATAGGTATATATATTACTCATTAGTAATTTTTTTAATGATCATGTATTGTTTCAACATCAAATACCCCGTCCCACCCCCTCCAAAACAGACCTTACAAGTAGAGGTTAGTTGCAGCACAGTTGTAAAATATAAAATCCAATTTCTGGAATTTCAAAGTTTTATTTCTGACTTCTAGAATTCCAAAATATCTAACTGACTCTCTTGTTGCGTTGCAAGCCGGTAATAATCAAGATAACACGGTGATATGATTAACAAAAATATCTTACAGAAGACCACATCATTATTCTGGAGCCAAAATTGCCATCGGAGGA
Source organism: Euprymna scolopes (assembly GCF_053919585.1). Lineage (NCBI taxonomy): Eukaryota > Metazoa > Mollusca > Cephalopoda > Sepiida > Sepiolidae > Euprymna > Euprymna scolopes. Next base: position 49,540,649 of record NC_136497.1, read on the forward strand.
CAAATATCGAAAAATTTGCTAAAAACATTAATATCTTCACCTTCAACTGGATACTTTTTTACAAGGAGAGATCGATTTTTTTGCCGATATTTTTGCAAGTCATCCCCTCTTTTCGATTGACTAGCCTTAATTTAAACCTTCACCACTTCCGGTTTGATGATGGACGCAACGGTAAAGACGTCACATTTTTTTTTCACGTTCTTTTCCTCCTCTGCGGTACAGCTCCGAGCCTGCCTGCCTGCTATTTTTTTTCTTTTTTTGCTCGACACACGCCTTCAAAGACCCCGGCTAGTATAATTCTAAGAAGCAACCTCATGAATAACAATTTGAGGAACTTTACGTACTTTCACATGCGCACCCTATAAAACATTGATTACATTATCATAACAGTACATACAGATTTAGACTGAATCTTAGTATGCTTTGATCAAACTGATAAGTTCAGCAACTGTGCCTTCTTACTGATCTCCCATAATGAACATAGATCAACTGAATCAAATGCCGTTAAAAAGATTTTGTTAAAAAGATGATTGTATATTGTTGATAAAACTGTTCTCCAATATCATGCACAGTGAGAAGATTTGGTCAGCAGAGTCCTAATCTATACTCCTACAAAGTTGTTCTTTTTGTGTGTTTTTATTCATATTGAAAACCCTTTTCTCATGGGATGATCGATCATCTTTAGTAAACTATTACTTGTAATTATATTCATGCAGATATTTTACATGATTTATACTTGCGTAATATTTGTGTAAAAAGGTTATAGTAAACACAAACCTCTTTTTATATATATTTATGTATGCGTGTATATATTTGCTTAAAAAATTTTGCCTAACAAACTCCTCTGTCAGTTTTTGGACTACAGACATAAAACTTAATATATAGGGTATTCAAACCCATGCGAACTTTATATTTGGGATTTAACCGGAGAGAATCGGTGCAAAAGTGTGGAAATTAAAGAAATAGAATTTGCCAGGTGACGGTCGAACAACGGCATTACCAATATGCATACATAACATAATAGCTATTGGTTCATGTTTTAATTCTTAGCCTTGCAGCAAGCATGTCTTCATAGGTCAGGCATTAACGTCAAAGGAAAAAGTAAACTGTAAGCTAAACATTTTGGTTTCGATTCTCGATAGTGGTGCACAAGTCATTTTTTTTCTTTTTAAATGATTACTATATATATGGGTCCAATGTAATATATTAATAAATACGAAATCTGCATTAACCAAAATATCATATTTCAGTGTATTTTACGACCGGGCAATGCCGGGTGGCCTGCTAGTTTGTATATAAAAAGAGAAATTGTAAGAAGAAGAAGAAAAAGAAGAAACTGTGTTATGAAATCGTGTCTCATTTCCAGATTTGTTGATTAGTTAACAAAATATTGAAAGAACAACTTAAATCAAATAGAGTCTAATTTTCAGCCCGCATTTGACTAACTAATTGTATAATTTCATCTTATTCGGATACATGATTATTTTTAATAATATCATTTACTTAATTTTATTAAATCATTATATTGGTAAAATATATTTTGAGGTTTAAAAAGCACATTTATTTGTTTTGGGTGAGGATGACAAGAAAGGAAATCAGTGGATCAAATGCTGCAGATCTAACTAATAACAAACAATATAACCACAACATATGCATAACAAATGGAATCGAATTTTGAGCCAACATTTTTTGCTTTGTTTTTACTATTGGGCCAGCATCAAAGTGAAGAGTCACTCGAGGATAAAAGTTCATACAATGAAAATGATTACCAGTCGAAAGATCAGGAACACTATGGGAGTACTAACATTGAGAAATGTTGACATTTGATTTGAAGACAACTAAGTTGCAATCAGCAGGGAAGCAGTCCCACAATGTGTTCCACAGATGAGAAGCCCTTGCAAAGAAGCTATGTCCATGGAAATTCTGTTTGATGCTAGGCATATGGGGACAGAAAGGAAAGGTTTTCTTTACTGTGGTATCTGAACGATTTTTTTTTATTTTGCGAATTTGTGTCTAATTGTCTAATTTTTGTCCTTTCTTTTTTGCATTAAAGAGTAAGAGGGTATAAGGAAATACTAAGCTATAGTTGGCCAAGTGGATCTCGTAATTTTGAAAAACTTAAAGTAGTTGATGAGATACAAGATTAAATCAGAGATGGCCACCTGGAAAAGAAGAATTCATGCTGAGAAGACCTAAGGATTTACAAAATAAAACCAATTGAATAATACTTGTTTGTTGGAATCAGTTAATAAATCAATATTGTAAAAAAGATGTCCATATTCATCAATTTATCCCAATGCAAATACCAGCCATGAAGATAAAAGATTGTGTTGTACCCTTGAAAAGGGTTACAATATATGAGGCCATTACTCGAGTGGCAGCAACAACCAACATGATGGTAGAATGAAGAAAGTTCTATTGCAATAAAGAGTACAATGAATAGATAGACAGAGATTAGTAAGATAGTACTAAACTCAAAAGCAAGATATTGGTGACTGCAATGTTCACTATACATATGTAATAATTTGTATTAGTAAAGTCACATAGAAAAGAGGGGTTGTAGGATATTCTATTACAAACTTAATATCACGCTTCTGAACTTTTGAGATGAGGATTGCTTATTCTTATTATTTGGTTGGTTGGTTGTTTTTTGTTTTACGGCATATCAACCCTTTTCAAGTTATTTAATGCCGAATCCAGTGATTTTGAATAAAATTTTTTAATAGAATATATTTGTTTTTTTTTTTTTTCAAGTCAGTTTGTATTTAACCCATAGTTGGGATCCTAACAGGTACTACCACTCCGGGTCAGAGTGGACCTGGGAGCAATGACAATTAAGGGGTGGCTCCACACTCCCCAAAGCCTGTAAACTGGGGCCTCACCATCGGATATAGTTTATGGTCATATCCAGGACCGCTCTTATTATTTGGATTCTCTGGGCTACTGTTCTCATTTTGGTTGTCATTTTCACAACGTTTCAGTCGATGTAACTACCGACCTTTTTCAGGTGTATTTTGCCGAACTCGGGAGTTCAAAATTCCATCCAAATTCCCAAGTTCTACAAGAGGTTACATCGACCGAAACATTGTGAAAATGACAAACAATCCCCATCTTAAAAATTAAGAAATCGTAAGGACCTGTGGCACAGTGGTTAGAGTACTTGGAAAAATTCAATTGTAAAAGTAATATTCTCTTGAAGATTGAAGATTCAATTCTAAATGTGAACGACTGAAAAAAAACAAAAACAAAACAATTGCAAATTACTGAGGACCTCTATCCAATCATGTCTAAGAGAATGAGAGCATGTTACCCCCTTGTGAAGTAAATAAAGTGTTCTGTTCGAAATTCCATCCAGATTCCCGAGTTTGACAGAAACATTCCCGAGTTCGACAAGATACACTTGAAGAAGGTCGGAGTTTACATCGACCAAAATGTTATGAAAATGACACTCAAGATGAGAACAGTAGTCCAAAGAATCCAAATGTTACGTACAATTTTAATGATCAAATCCATCTTTATAATGACATACTCCTTTCTTTTCATTCATTTTATGAAGGCTAGATTTATTTTTTCTATTTTTTGTAATGTTTGACATTTCAACCAACATTACTCTCAACCATTTTCTTATTTTTTGTGTATTTTTTTATACTTTATGCTTTTTTGTTTGTTTAGCGCATGTAGAATCAATAATTGTTGACTTTGCCAAAGAAAGTAAGATTTATTGCAATAGAGGAGTTCAAAGAATGGATTGACAGACATTTGGTAATACATTACTAATCTCCAAAACAAAATACCAGTGAATGCACTACTCTTTCTCTCTCTCTCTCTCTCTCTCTCATATATATATATATATATATATATATATAGTTTTCGCATATATATATATATATATATATATATATAGTTTCGCATATAGTTTTCGCATATATATATATATATATATATATATATATATATATATATATATATATATATATAGTTTTCTAAAATTAAAAATATTTAAATGTAACATTACGAAATGATGCTTTCAAAAGATTTGACTAATTCCTATTCAATATTCTTACCAATTACATAAACACATTGAATCTGAATTTAATACAACCGTCAACAAGATGGACGTACAACTTATCTCCTTTAGCCCCTCCCCTCGAACTTAGCAACAGCAACAAAACAATCAAATAAACAAAGAAAAAATGATAAAATAACAAAGTCTTCTTTTATAAGGATGATAACAAGAATACCACTGAAAGTCTCAGAAAGGAAAATTTTTTAATGATTTTTTTCGTTTAATAAAGAATTATACAGCATTACTTAGTTTTTTTTTAACATTTTCAAATTTAACCATAATTTTTTATATTGCAATGTCCAAATAGAAAAAAATGGGTGTAGGATCTTCGATTGCCATAGTACACATTTAAATATTGTCTTTGATGAATTCATTGTTGCAGATAAATATATTGTATGTTTGTTTATTTGTTTGTCTTTTGATTACTTATTAGCGTCAAATAAAAGATTTGTAGTAAAATGCTTTGCTACTTTTTTTTTTTTTACACGGTAGTCACCACTTATCAGGGCCTGGAAGCCACTCAGGGATAAGGGTTATTGCAAGTACAGTACGTTAGTATGGAGATTTAATGAAGTGTTTACTTAAGGGGGCGGTTCATTAGGAATTTGTTAACGTTGGACTTGAAGACATCCAGGTTATAGTCAGGTGGGAAGCAAGCAGACGGAACAGAGTTCCACAGGCGTGCAGTTCCTAATGAACCGCCCCCTTAAGTAAACACTTCATCAAATCTCCACACTAACGTAATGTACTTGCAATAACCCTTATCCCTGAGTGGCTTCCGGGCCTTGATAAATGGTGACCACTGTGTAAAAAAAGAAAAAAAGAAAAAGTTCTGAGAAAGAAGCTTTGTTCATGGAATCTACGTTTTGATTTAGGCACAGATAAAGATTGGGGAAAATTTTTCACAGTGGATTCAGCTAGACGGGTGTTTTTCGTGAAAGATTGGCGAGGGGGGACCAGAGATTGGAGTTCAGACGAGCACCTGCCATAGAAATAACGATAAAACAAGGATAGGCTCGCAACATCTCTTCTGTGGGAGAGAGGTTGCAGGGTAGAGAAAAGGGCATCCCCTACTAAGCCACAAAGTCTATTTTGTACTCTGTCAAGGCAGGATAGGCTGTTTTTAGCAGCTCCTGCCCAGATATGGCAGCAGTATTCCATCCTTCGACGTACTCGGCTTTTATATAGATAGAGAATTGCATCAGTAGTGAGATATTTTCTGGAGCGGTAGAAGGATCCCACCATCTTTCCAGCGACTTTGGCAACAGACTTGATGTACGTGTTCCATTTCAGATCAGGAGTAAAGGACAAACCCAAAAGCTTGTCAAAACATGGGGCTTCTCCTAGACGAGAGCCATCCATTTCAATTGATGCCAGATGGGGATCAGATCGTTGATGATGTAAAGATAGGAGTTTGGTTTTAGATGCATTAAAGGTAACCAGCCACGTCTTCCCCCACTGAACCACGCACTCGAGATCAGAGGAGAGAGAATCAGAGAGAACTTTGTCATTTACAGCTTTTGATGTGTTGCTGTAGATGGTCGTGTCATCAGCATAGATGTCAACGAATGATTTAAGTATGTGTTTAGGGAGATCATTGATGTAGATCAGGAAGAGAGTTGGGCCCAGGATTGACCCTTGAGGAACTCCAGCATTAATACTGCAGGCCTCTGATTTTTGTCCATCGACCACTACTCTTATGAGCCTATCGGAGAGAAATGATTTAATGATTGAGAAAACATTTCCAGTTATACCGTAGCTGGAAATCTTGTGAAATAGGCCCTTATGCCATACCTTGTCGAAGGCCTTTGATATGTCAAGAGCAATTGCCCTAGAAAGGAAGCCTTTGTCAAGAGATTCACTAATCCTGTTAGATATAACCATTAGCACATCTGCGGTAGATCTTGCAGAGCGGAAACCATATTGTGTGTCACTAAGAAGGTTATTCCTGCTGTGGTGGTTGACTATTTCTCTATTGAATATGGATTCCAGCAACTTACTCATAACACACAGGAGACTTATTGGTCTGTACTGAGAGGGAGATGACTTATCTCCTGAATTCTTAAATACAAGGCATACTGATGAGGTTTTCCAGGGAGTCGAAAAGCACTTCTCCTTAAGGCAACGCTTAAACAGTTTTGTAAGTATGGGAGCAAGTTCTGGTTGAAGCTTTTCTAACATTATAATTGGGATGCCGTCAGGGCCAGTTGCTTTACTGGAATCAAGGTTCTTGATTAGTTTGGCGACCTCATGCACAGATATTTGCATGTTACCTACCGTGTTCTGTGTTATAGGAGGAAATATGGGGAGTTGATGGCCTTCGTTGCATAGGGTAGAATTAGCTGCAAAGTTCTTTGCAAATAGTTTGGCCTTGTCTGATACCGGCGACTAAAAACCAGAAGGGCAACACCCACCGCAAATATGAGTCCTTGGGTTAATTATTAATTAATTACCCTCTATAATGCAACTCTCCTGATTTACACATCATAACAAGAGCTAAAGTCAATACTTGTCTTTCCTCTATGTGCATCGATTATGAAGGAGAATACCCTCTTAAAATATACCTTCTGTCATATTGGGCTCTCATAAAACCTTTATTAATAATCTCTGATACATTATTTGTTTGGGTGAGAGTAGAGTTGGGGTTAGTTTATTTACTTATCATTTATTATTATTTTTTTTATATTTTGGCAATACCCACTCTGTATTTACATATTTACTTTGTAAGTACGATATGGCACAAAGGACAGGAAAGTGTGAGAAAAAGAACCATGCTGACCTCTAAAAACAGCATAGGGTACCCCATCAGCATTCCCCGGTAAAGGCGCCTCAGACAATTAGCAATAAACCAACCTCTTCCCAAAGAGAGAAGGTAAGGCTCGGGAAAGGGATCTTCTAGGACTACCCAAAACATATATACCTCAGTCAGACTAAAGACTATCAAAATAGTCCCTTGTATGATTTGGATTATTAAAACTACTGTTCTCATCTCGAATCTTATATTTGGCCGACGTAACCCTACACCCTTCTTCAGAAGTATCTTGTTGAATTCAAGAATCTTTTTGTCAAACTTGGTAATCTGCAGAGAATTTAAAACGGAAGCCTTTATTTAATCCATGGTCGTAGCATGCTCTTGTTCCATCGACCATGACTACATGGAAGTCTTAAATAATTTGCATTTGTATTCTTAATATCGCCCTCAACCTCTAGAAGAGTGTCACTTACAACTGAATTTTACCAGGTACTTTATTTTTTATGTCACGGGTTCTTGCAGATTCCTGAGTTTGACAAGATACACATAAAGAAAATTAAAGGTTACATCAGCCGAAACGTTGTGAAAATAACACTTAAGATGAGAACATTAGTCTGAATAATCTAAATAATACGATTTACCGATCCTCATCTACAAAATTCAGAAACACAATGGCTAGTTGCTGTTGGAGTGATGTTTGCGAACGTATTTTCCACTGACATTAAAGAGGAAGAATCATTGGACGGCGGTCTGTACATTGAGAAGCATAAAACATTCGTGCAATGGCGAATTTTAAAGACGAAATTGCTATTTTAAACCGCAGCATGACTGACAGAGAGATCAGTTGATTCATCTAAAAATATTTTGAACACATTTTTTTTTTTTTTAGTTTTAATCTTAAACTCTTGACAATCCTTTTTCAATGAAATTCTGTTCTTGAAATTCAAACAGTCAACTATTGTCTTCTTTTCATTGATATTTGTCAAGCACGTTTATAAGTGGTATTAAATTGGATACTTGTCCTCTCTTATGAGGTCAACCTAAGAATCACGTTGATCCTGTCTGAGTCCAATATATATCGACCTATATTAAATGCTGTGCATAAATTGTTGCATTGAAATTTTTATACAAATAGTAGACATACACGTGACATTTTGCGCCACCACCACCACCACTACTTATTCCACTTTGATTTCCATCAAACATTTATAAACTGTGATATATCTATCAAAACAATCTTTTTGTATAACTGGAAGTTACAAGTCTATTTGCTTCTGTTATGGTGTCGGTAAGGCACAATCATGTTGTCACACCGGTTCTCGCCAGATCATCGAAGTTAAGCAACGTTGAGCCTGGCCAGTACCACATGGGTGACTATTTGGGAAGGCATCGCGAGGGAAAATACCAGGTTGGGAAACTGGCATGGTCTATTCTTCTCCCAAGGGTAGCTGGGCCTCTCTTAAGTCGTGGTTGGCAACCCATCTAGTGATGACGTCATGATAAAAAATATCCTTGATAGCCCTGGCGAAGCATCAAGTATTACCGACAAGATTTTAATTACAATACAAACTCGTGTAATGAGTTCAATCTTGGCTGCGGCCACATGTTATGTTTTTTTTTTTTATCGTGTCAGTTAATTCACCTATGTCGGGAATAAATAAACTCATCCAGACACAATAAATACAGTTACGACTAAATATCGTGGCAGTTATTAATAGCAGTTATGGTCAGAGAAAAGGACATCTATTTTCTGTAACGTATTTTTGTTAATAGACTTTTGTTAATTATACCACTGTTTGTCTTGATTATTATCGGCCCTTCAATGCTGCTGCTGCTGCTATTATTATTATTATTATTATTATTATTATTATTATTATTATAATAATAAACAACTTACTAAGAGTTCTCATACAGATTATGATCAGGGACTGCTCACTAATAATAAACCGGTCGTGTTCCCTGAAGTCTGAGTGACAACAAGTCTTCCCAGATCTTCTAGTCTTTTCCCCTCTTTCAATAACCATTTCAAATGATTTAGGCTAAAACAACAGCAGTTTACCATTGATTTCTCACTGGCAATGACCATTGTTTTTTTATACTATATATGGTATTTCTAATACTCCACACATTTCTAGTGGAGATCTGGTTTGTGCTCTCCCTCCTTGATCTTTGTATCCTCCTTTACCATTCACGACTATTTTGTGTGGTAACTGCTGAAACTAGTGCCATTATTCTTTTTTTAAGGGGTGGGGGGGCAGTTTATAAAATTTTTAGCAATTTCAGTTCTCTTAGGTTCATGTGGTGGTGTTGCATTTTTTTTTCTATTGGAATTCTCATGTGACTGGTTAGTGCTCATAGTTTATATGAGTTGGTTTCGGCATTTGAAGATTTTCCTGAAGATTTCGGCTCTTTTTATTATTGCCATTCGTTGTATAGTCTCAGTTTTCTCTAAGATTTCAATTTCTCCCAGTCTTCTTTCCGTTTATTTTTGGGGGTGGTAGCTGTTCCTAGTGCTCCTATTATTATTTGTATTATATTGACTTTCTTCATGTCCCATGTCCCTTTCAGTTCTATGGCGAGTATTTGATTTGTTTTGCTGTCTACTTGATTCTCACCTTATGATCTGCTAAGACGACAAATTCTACGATTTGGCAGGATTTTTAATATTATTGTTATTATTGTTGTTATTATTGTTAATTTATTATTATTATTATTATTATTATTATTATTATTATTATTATTATTATTATTATTATTATCTAGCGTGTGTGTTCTTTTGTGTGCCATGCTTAGATCTTTTTCATACACCGAGTGGCTGTCGTTTAATTGTTATGACTTTCCATTTCATTTAATAAATAATTTTACAAAGAATTCTTCATGGGTCTTAGTTTCAGTTTCGATTATAGCTGATGGCACTCAAGTAACCTGTTTTGTCTTTTTATTAATCATTTTACCAAGAATTCTTCATAAGTCTTGGTTTCGGTTTCTGAAGGAATTCAATATATATATATATATATATATATATATATATATATATATATATATATATATATTTTTTTTTTTTCTTCATAAGTTTTGGTTTCGGTTTCCATTCAAGCTGATGCACCCAAGTCATATGAATATACTTTTTTTATTTTTGATGTCACAACTTTATAATATATAAGAATCGATAGAAAATTGACCCTTTAATAATATATGAAATCTGCATAAATTAAAATATCATATTTAAGCGTATTTTACGATCGGTCTACACTGGCCGTTCCTGCTGCCTTAGATAAATACTTTTGCAGTTTTAACAAAAGAGCTACAATAGTATTAAGGCATATCCTTTTACATCCACAGAATGCCAAGATCAATATATTATATATGAAAAAGTCCTCTGTGGAATTTCCACAGGTCCCGCTTGTTGTTGTTGTTGTTGTTGTTGTTGTTGTTTTAGAAGTAAAGAAACTTATTTTACCATCTAATTAGCATACGTGTTTGTGGTGTGTACAGACATACGTCTATATAAATTACATTATGACATTGAAAAATGAATCACTCTTTTCTAAATGTTTACAAAAACATTACGAAATATTAGAGAGTGGTTGAAACGACATAAAGTGAAAGGGGACAAGATATATAGACAGCTGGGTGAGATATGGATAAGTTGTTCAGTTAATTATAAATTACAACTAATTAGAACAATTAAAACAGAAATTTTCGTCAAACATAACTTAATCCCAGGACTAAATTCTATTTTAGCATGTATTTTGTATTATGAAATTATACAGTTGAAAAAAGCCGTAGGCCAACAAACATTGATGAACTCACATCTCTCTTTATGTAAAGTAAGATAGGTATATATATATATATATATATATATATATATATATATATATATATATATATATATATATATATATGTTTATATATTTGTAAGCATTAATTAATCGGTCATTATGAATTTTGTAAGCATGTGAAATGGGAGCAATATTTACTTTAATTTAGTTTTATGCAAAAAGGGATAAAAAGGGAGCAGAAGTCCTTCATGAATTAATAAATAATCATACGTGGCCGCTATATGTTCCTTGCCATTTGACCGGCACCCTGTTTTGGCGACTATTACAGTCGAACACAAATCAAGAAGTATTTCGATTATCTCAGTACTCTAAACTGCTTGCCTCATGTCACATCATTAGAGAGCCGGCTTCTTTAATATTACATTATACGTGTCCGCTTCTATGTTCCTTGTCATGCCTTTTGGTCGATGCTGCTTCACGTCCGTTATCATTGAACACAAATCAAGAAGTGCCCAGAAATTTTTTTTTTTCCCTTTCGGCTCTAACATTGCACGTGGGCGTTATGTCAAACAAATTCCAGTGTTTCTTGTTATGGTGGCCGACACCTTCCACCCTCCTAATATCAAGAATGTTTTCCAAATAGTACGTTATTATGTAGAAACTCATTCTTGACTTGAGATGAGCTTTCTTAACTATTCTCTCCCTACACTGTTTTCTTATTTTGTATACCAATCGTCGAGTATTTTTTTTTTTTGCGTGCCAGCATGCCAGATTTCAATACGCCATTTTGATTCGCCAAAAAATACACCAGTGTGCCAAATTTCATTCCGTCATAAAAACTAATTTCTACAGAAAAAAAAAACCCAACTTATTTTCACATTTTTATCTAGCGAATAAACATAAAGTAAATTTTATTTTTACAAGAATCTTTATGCCTTTATCTAGCCAATAAACATAACATTATGTATGAAAAACAACATTTATAATTTTTAAAGATCTAAATTAAATTCTAATGCACCTAAAAAAGAAAAACACAATTCTGCATTTTTAGGCGATTACATGTAAACAACTTGAAAAATTTAGCGGTAAAAATAAAATAAAACACCAAACAATAAGCTTCGTATATAAATTTAATGCAAAATGATGACATCTTATTGATCAGACAATGTTTTAAGGACATAAAACCAACTTTATTTTAAATCTTGGGAATGTTAATGTTCCAAATAAGACTTTAAAAGTCATAAAAAAACATACTCCTTTCCTACTACTAACCCTAAGTTTGGGTGGCAATATGAAAAATATGGCAATTACATGTGATTTTATGATTTTGCTGATCGGATTTAGAATTAGTGGTAAAAATTACTTAACTGCTTAAAAAGTTAGAATGTACCGGAAATGAGATCATTTTACATTACATTTATATGCACAACTGAACCTCCATTCTATATTCTAAAATAACGTTTTAGTGTGCTCATGTATAATTGCCTAAAAAAGTAAACTCTCATATGTTTGGAGTATTTTAAATGTAAATAAACGTTTTTTTTAGATTAACAAACTTCTAAATGTTTGCTATTTATATATTCTATCCAAGGTTTTGATAAACTTGTGAGATTTTCATCTATATTTTTCACTTTTGCCAAAACCAAACAAAATACAAGGAAACATGAAATATTTAAGAGGATGTGATGATCAGACAATATCAAGGTCAAGCTGCACCAGAAAGAAATGTCCAAGCATTTTAAATCTTTTGATATTAAAGTGTGAAGTCTCTAATAGGCACCATATGGCCGGTTATCAAATAGCTGCATAAAAGCTTTTTCAAATTTTTGATATTGAATAGGCAAGTGAACGCTAGAATATTTATTTTGCTTACCATAAAAACTAATAAAACAAATTCAATTAGGCTTGAAGAGTCAATGCTACATCTAGGAATTGGATATATTTTATTTGAGGTTTTCTTCATCAAATATGCTTGGAATAGCAATTGCCACAGTCGTGAAGGATTTCCAGTCATTACTTTTGAAGTCCTTCTGTCTATCCTCTTTTCAACTTGACACATTTCGAATCATTTCTTTTCAATTCTTTCACAATTTTCCCAATTTTTGTTTTGTGTTTATTTCATTTTTACCACTAAAATTTTCAAGCTATTTACATGTAATCACCTAAAAATGGAGAATCGTGTTTTTCTTTTTTAGGTGTATTATAATATTAGTTGTATTTTTTAAAATAACAAACATGGTTTTTCATGGTGCTCGGTAAAAATGGCATGGTAAAAATGGCATGGTAAAAATGGCAAACGTAAATAAATAGGTAAAATGGCACTTTGACAACGGAAAAGTAGGACCATTTGAGTAATGCGGGCTAAGCTCCCATTCCCCTAGTTTAAAATAGGGCTTAGATTTAATTTGGAAGAAGTTGGTTTAGTTAGGTTCAAATTCTGTAGAAGCATCGAAAAATTATTATAACGTTTGATTTAATAATTATTTTATCATAAATATTTATGTATAAAAAAGTTTAAATAATTTTTTACCGCTGACATATTTACCTAAATTCAATCTATTTTTTAAGCTTTGAAAATGGAAACTTAATTCAAAGATTTAATCGTTGGCAGCCACTGCTTTTAATTTTTTTTCCACCAAAACGATTTTTACTTATTAAAAAACATATTATCATACAGAAAATTGGCAAAAGTGAAATACAAATTTACATTTACAAATAATTAATTAAAGCAGTTTTTTAAAAATGAAATGTTCGGTTTGTTTTACAATAAACTTTAAAGCGTTTATTCAGTTAAAAAAAAAAACAAGTAGTGCCAAGCATTACATAAGAATAAGAAAAAAATGACCGCCATGATAGGCTCATATCTTTCGAATATCGATAATGATTTAAAAATAAATGATAAAACAAATTACTGGTAGAAATCCACCCAATAAAAGTTACTGACCGTGCTGAAATAATAACATTATTATTTAGAAAGATACCCTTAACATGAAGAGGAAGGTTTTTTTGTTAATTATTCTGTACTTTCACCTAACAATTTAATAAATAAATAAACTTGGGAAATTGAAACTCTCGCCGGAAGTTATATTACTGATAAAGTTTATATATCAGGGAAAAGGATCTGACCAAATACCGTTTGCTGCTAACTTTGAATAGTGTACTGTTCTGGTTTGCCAATGTTTATGAAATTATCATTGCTTTTGTTTTATTTATGTTTGTTTATGTTTTTCCCCAATTTGCAATTATAACTTTTTTGTTGTGAAAGAAAATTAGCTATTACTAGCAGAGAGACCCCGACGTTGCCCGAGATTGAATGATGATCAACGAATGTTTCACACTCCCATATTTTTATTGTCATCGAAATCGACGAAATCGTTCATTTTTCAATCAAATTACCTACTCTAGTTGGAAATTCATAACGGTGCACCGGGAGGTAGCTTCACATGCCTCAGTGACTTAGTCCACAATACATTGTAGTCTACATTGCAACGTAGATAACCTAATGCTGATTTTATAGAATTATTTTGTATAATGACTTGAATTAAAGTTTAAAACGCAAAAGTCAAGCATCATTGTTCAAATGTGCTCTAAACAGAACATTCATTTCAGATGAGCCACTATCACATAAAAATACCTACTGTTGATTTTATATGCCTGGTGCTGTGATAATGGCTTTGCTAAGATTATAAATTATGATGAACAGTCAAACGAATAGGGAAAGAGAGTGGATATAACAGCAATAAAGTTTTATAGTCCTGATCTCTACTTCTTTACAGACTTTTCATACTGGCTTGCTAAAAGAATTGGTCAAACTAACATAAAACATTTTCAGTTTTACCTTGAAAGACTAGCCCCACCCTACCTGTGAGCTCCCTGGCATGCTGGCATTCCAAAAAAGAATTACAGATTATTTTGCGTTAAATTTATATTCTAAACTGATCTTCCATTCTAAATACTAAAATGATTGCTTTTCTTCAAGATTTTTGGGATTTCACATTTTGGAATGGGGATTTAGCTGAGAGCTTTAATCTACAAATTTGTCATAGTCATCATCATTGTTGTTATTATTATTATTATTATTATTATTATTATTATTATTATTATTATTATTATTATTATTTGCATCTCGTTTTTGTTTTTGTTTCTTACAGCAGATGGAAATCAATTTAATAATCCATCAAATAAAATCTTAACTCATTTTGCCTATCAATCGTTGACTATTTTCAACTGTTTATGAAAAGCTTACAGTAGCATATTGTACACTAATGACAAACTGATAAAATTTTGTTTTGTTTTAAAACCCAAACAAATCTTTTTTTGTCTTACAATTTGCAATCAATTACAAAGACAACATTGAGAACAATATAAATGAAAATTACCTGAGGGTTTATGTATTAATTTGAAAATTTACAAAAAAAACAATAAATCTCTACTTAAATATTTATAAATTTAAAAAAAATCAGAATTGGGATCGGGAATCGTATCAGAAAATATTTTGGAATCGTTCCATCACTAATATATATATATATATATATATAAGGCTGAACGTCTGTGTGTGTGTGTGTGTGTGTGTGTGTGGTCGCGAATAGGCTCCTATATGGTTGACTATTTTAAAAAACTGATTACATATAATGATAGAAGATGTATCGAGGATCAGGAATGGATATATTTGATCTAGTAGAACGGTGATTCATAAAAATTGTGGGGTCTGCGTTCGCGTATGGCCCCCAAAGTATGGAAATAAAAAATGAAAAAAAAAAAACGTTTACAAGTGTTTTTGATATAGATGTACATAAGAATACTTTGATAAGTATGTTTCAACTTAAATAGGGATGGTGTAATAAAATTGTGGAGTCTGCGTTCGTGCCTGTACTCCATGAAATATGGCACAAACTTTAACAAAGACTTTTTATATCTATTAGCGTGACTATAATTTGATAATTATGTTTCAGTTTAAAGAAATATGGTATAATAAAATTATTGGGTGTTCGTTCGCACCTGACCTCCATAGAATGTAAATATGTCACAAAGTTTAACAAGATTTTTTAAGAGGGGTGAGGGTCCACAATAACACTTTAACTTTAATCTTAATTCACGTTAGATTTATTTATTTTTTAGTTGAATCATATTGTGTCGAATAAATTCACCTCATAAATTCACGTTCTTATTAAAGTGAAAGCCAAAAAAAAAAGTCAGAACTTTAGACAATTCTCGACACAAATTTTGCGCAACTCTGTTTTCTTCCTTCTCCACTTGCACATGGCACTCTTTCGAAAATAAATAAATGGATAAATAATAAAAAATAAGAACGTTACTTGTTATCGTATCAAAAGAAGGAAAAAACTCCTGCTCACGTGATTATGTGTCTTTTTAAAAACATTTACATAACCTTTTTATTTTTATTTATATATCTGTTTAAGCTTTTTTTTCTCAGTGTACTAGAAGGAATTCAGTTGATTACAACCCTTTCTGCATGTTCTTTACATTACAATAGTACAACCCTGAATCCGACGGCGCAATACTACACCGTTCAATACTGTAAAACTGAAACGAAGCTGTTCTGCTTGAAAAGGGCGCCATTTTCTTCTTATTCATATTTATATCGATTCTTTGCTTTAAAAAACTAAAGTAATTACGTTTTTACTTTTTTAATATCCCAGTTTGCTGTTTCGGATTATTTTACTAAAGTAAGTAAAGCTTCATTGTTTTTCAAAACTGTTTTTGTTTCTTTGTTTTTCGATATTTCGTCGATATTATTTAGTAAGAGTGTTTAGCAGAAAAGCCAACAAACGACTACCTGAAAAAATAAATATACAAGAAATAAATGTTACCATAGTCAGTAAAAGTTCAGTTCATGTTTTTTTTTGTTGTTTTGAAATAGTTTGTAAGGCTCTTTACTTGAAATAATTTCAGCGAACAGAAATTAAAACGAAATTTGAGGCGATAACTACTTAAATAAATTTTTATGTAAACTACACATGCCATAATCGAATATTCCTCAAGCACAAAATAACGGAAAACATCAAAATATATTTATAAATATTCCTTACGTTGACGGAATTCTCTTAAATTGTTAACACAGAATGCTCAGCTGCCCCTGCTTCAAATTGAAAACGGGGCTCTCCATTTCAAAGTCGCTGCCATTTTGATTTATTTTTAAACCGGTTCGTGAATTAAAAAAAAAAATTTTTTTTACAAACTACTTAAAAACACATACCAATGAACTTTTCTACCATAAAAGTAACTTTTATTGACTATGGTAACATTTATTTCTTGTATATTTATATTATTATATATATAACATTTTCTCTTTGTAAGGAAACATCATTTTGTTGATCACTCTTGGCTACGAATGAAAACAAAGTTGATATAAATAAATATATTTTTGCGAAAATTATCTTTACTTTCATCATATTTTGCTTAGGGTAAAATTTTTGAGTATCAAAACCTATTTCTTTACAACCCCCTCCTTTTCATAACCTATCATACTTTCATCAATCACAGTCCATTTTCTGTAGGTTGTTTTTTAACCCAGTCAATGACGGGTACTTCTGCTAGTATATATATATATATATATATATATATATATATATATATATATATATATATATATATATATATATATATATGAGGGCAACATCTTGTCAGACGAGTGCGCCTCTCTCAGACACTTAAAGTCCATGAGCCCTAACATGACGTTTTATTTATTTATTTATTTATTTATTTACTTTTTTTTTTGTCAACTGAATTAAAGGAATAAATTATAAGATGGTCAACATCATGAATTTTGGAATATAACTTTTTGTCATTTATTCTATATATATATATATATATATATATATATATATATATATATTATGGGATACTCTCTGGCTGTTTACTATATATATCTGCTGATTTGGACCTTATAGGCACTTTATTTCCCTCAATTGTTTTGTTAATTGCCGGTGGCCTTGAGATAGAATGTACACCTACAAAATCAACAGTAAATGTGTGACAAAGTTCAAATCTTCTGACCAGCAGTAATTATCACTTCCTACACTAATGATTTTGTAAGCATGAAACATTAGTGTCTGTAGGTTTAAAAATAATTATTAATATATATATATTTTTTTAATTGTATACATATGAACATATATATATATATGCATATGTATATATATATATATATATATGTACATATATATGCATATTTATATGCATATATATATGCATATATATATATGCATATATACAGTATAACTCCTATAATTTGAATATCCGCTTCGTTCAAATTAGAGAATGCTGTTCAAGTTTCGTGATAAAAATATGTTCTGCAGTTAACTTTAATTTTCTAAGAATTTAGAAATAATAAATGAAATTCATTGTTATATGATACTTCAAGTATATATTAAGTTGAGTTTACGATATATTGCAAGTAAGAATTGTTAAATATTATTACCAGGAACAAAACTCTTGAAAATAAATTAAATCTACTCTTACTTGTTAGGTATTTATTACCTCAGTTATCATCTACAGAAATCATACATTTATGTAAAATACAGTTTTTTTTATTTATTCATTGAATGAGTCTCATTGCAGTTTCTATTTTCATTGATTGAGCTCTCGGGCACTGCCATTGTATTCCGTAAGCGATCACGAAAATCTACAATTTCTTGGTTTTGTAGCTTCTTTATGATTATATCTCTTCAGAGTGACATTGCTTGCAAAATATAGTTGTCACTAAGTAAGGACTTTTTTCTAGAAATTTTATAACCGTCTCCATAGACTTTTCTGCACCATCCCATGATATTGCTTCATCAGAGTGTTCTTGGTTATTTACAATAGGGCCAAGAAAATGGGAGCTGTCGCTATTTTCATCACCATTACTGCCTTCAGGATATTGATCAGTAGTTTCCTCATCTTGTTGCACCCACATTTCAACATCATTTGCATTAAGTGATTTAAGAACAGCGTGGTTGTTCGGTAACCGTTTGGTTTCAAGAATTTTTTCTAGACCAGATGTATTCTTTGATTCTTTCAGTTCAGAAGCCTTTGACACTGAGCATAATTTACCCCATACTTTTGTTAATGTGCTTGCTCGAACTTGATTCCATGCACTTGTGAGAGAAAATATGGCATCTTTGCTCGTAAAATGGCGCTGAAAATCGCTTATACTCATGGTACTATTTATCATATTCATCATGAAATCATTTCTGTAGAAACATTTTAAGTTCCAAATAATTCCTTGATCCATAGGTTGGATGAGAGAAGTCACATTAGGTGGTAAGCAACACACAAAAATATTCCCGCAAGATGACACTAGTTCTGACTCAGGAGGATGTGCTCTACAATTGTCCAACAGAAGCAACCACTTTGAATCAAGTTTACCTAATTCAAGAAAACGCCTCTGGACAACTGGCACAAATTCTTGCAAAAACCATTAAAAACAACTGTTGATTCATCCATCTATTTCGTGAAGAATAATAGGATACTGGCAAAGGCGAAACTCCTTTCAATGGCCGGGGACACTTTGATTTGCCGATGACAAGAAGCTTAAGTTTATGAGTTCCAGAAGCATTAGTGCATACCATCACTGTTAATCTTTCTTTAGTTAATTTGAATCCTTTTATTTTCTGGTCCTCGGATCCGGCTAATGTTTTTATGTGTGCAGTCAGCACCAACCCTATTCAGGGTTTAACCGGCTTCCTCCAAAGGAGGAAGTTTCATGGGAGTATGAAGTTCACAAGCGGTCCCCAGTCGTATGTATATCCCCATTAGTGGAGATGTCGACGTTAGGTTTTTGCAACTTTTTGCAGGGAGGTGTCGACGTCCTCCTACATACAGCACCTGGACTTCCCAAATTGGTCACCCATTTTAGTTATGACCAGGCTCAATGTTGCTTAACTTTGGTGATTTGATGGGAACCAGTGTGTCAACGTGATTATGCCATACATAATAATATATAATGTTTTTGTGGGTAAGCACTTCCAATTTACGCCACTTTCATCAGCGTTGTAAACATCTTCTGGTGTTAAACCATAATCGGCAATTACCGTCTTGAATTTGTCACAATAATTTGATGCTGCATGTGTATCAGCAGACCGTTGTTCACCTGACATTGTTAATTGTCTTATACCATGTCTACTCTTAAAGCTCCTAAGCCAGCCTTCACTTAATTTCATATCTTCTGCGATATTCAACTCTTGCTTTAGCAATTAACATGGGCCCAGATATTGCTACACCTTTATTCCGTTTTGCTACAAACCACTCATGCAATATTCGATCGAATTTAACTAGCTTTGGTCTGCGAAGAGTCCTTCTTTTGACATATCTTTTATTTGAAGAGAAAGAAGCAGCCTTCAATATTTCCTCCTTTTTCTTTTTGATGTAAAACAGTGTACTTCTTCCAATCTTATAATCCCTCAATATAACGCTATTTTCAACTCTAGCATCTAATTTTTCTATAATTTGACGTTTTTCGAGTAAAGTCAGTGTCACTTGTTTTCTTTTAGAGTTGTAAGCCATTGTGATGGGTTGTTTTACACTATTTTAAATATAGCAATCTGAAAAAAAAAATTAATTACAGTTAGTGTAAATTAATTATCAATAGCTGATCTACATTAATTACATAGTACCAATATTAACATTTCTGCGCAATATCTGACTAAACCATATAAACAGTTTTACTGCAACTCTGCATCAAATATGCTAATACGATTTCAATAACGAAACAGTTCAAGTTTAGAGGAAGTCCAGGTTTAGAAGTCCAAATGAGAGGAAGTCCAACTTTAGAGGAAGTTCAAATTAAAGGATTTTTACTGTATATGCATATATATATGCATATGTTTATATATCTATATATATGCATATATATGTATATGCATATATATATGCATATACACTTG
Source organism: Euprymna scolopes (assembly GCF_053919585.1). Classification (NCBI taxonomy): domain Eukaryota; kingdom Metazoa; phylum Mollusca; class Cephalopoda; order Sepiida; family Sepiolidae; genus Euprymna; species Euprymna scolopes. Next base: position 49,561,136 of record NC_136497.1, read on the forward strand.
TGCCCGATATTATTCATACCCCCCCCCTTGAAAATTGAGTTTATTAGGTGTAACTTTGTAAGAATTTATTGCTTACGTCCATATTGATACATATTCTTAATAAACCTCTTCTGATCATTTTCGTCATTTTAAAATCTCGGGATACTTGTAATAAAAGAAATATACAGCTATTTATAAAATCTGCAATGTTCAAAAATAATCATACCCCCTTATTTTTTCAGTATTAATCGAGTTTCTGACTATTTGTTTCCTGTTTGATTCTTATTTTGAATGCTTTTATACAACCTTTGATTAATTTCATTTCTTTTTTTGCATTTTTTAGAAATTAAAATGATATCAACTGAAAACCAATAAAAGAATAAAAATTATTAGAATGGGGAAGAAAAAAGAGCTTAGTAATGATCTTAGGACTAAAATTGTGAATTTACATAAGGATGGTTTAGGTTACAAGTCAATTTCCAAGAAATTTGAGGTTCCTACAGCAACAGTACAGAGCATAATCAAAAAATTCCAGAGCCACCACACAACAAACAACTTGATTGGTAGAGGAAGGAAAAGGAAACTGTCTGCTAGAGCCACCAGGAATATTGTAAGAAGTGTTAATGCAAATCCAACCACCACTACTAAGGACATTTTAGAAAATCTGGAGTCTTCTGGCATAAAAATATCAAGGCAAACATTGCAAAGGACTCTGCATGAAAATGGTCTGAAAGGAAGAAGACCAAGAAGGACTCCATTGCACACCGGAAAACACCTTGCAGCACGTCTAAAGTTTGCTAGGACCCATGTGAATTCTCCAGAGTCCGTTTTCTCAAGTATTTTGTGGACTGACGAAACAAAAATTGAATTGTTTGGCCATATGGATGCTGCTTACGTTTGGAGGAAGAAAGGAGAAGCTTACAACCCAAAGAACACCATACCCACGGTGAAACATGGTGGTGGTAGCCTAATGTTTTGGGGCTCCTTTTCGGCTAGTGGTCCAGGTAGTTTGGTCAAGATAGATGGAACCATGAAGAAGGAGCAATATTTGGAAATACTCCAGAAAAACATTAGACAGGATGCGGAGAAGCTCCATTTAGGACCAAACTGGGTCCTTCAACAGGATAATGATCCAAAACATACTGCCAAAATAGTCAAGAAATGGTTTGAGGATAATCAAATTAATGTTTTGGAATGGCCTAGCCAGAGTCCCGACCTGAACCCTATCGAAAACCTCTGGCACATATTGAAAACTGAGGTTAAAAAGCGGAAACCTAGAAATTTGAGGGATTTGGAGAACTACTGCATTGAAGAATGGTCAAAAATCAGTGCTGATGCTTGTAAAAACCTTGTTGATAAATATCCAAAACGGTTACAGGCAGTTATTAAGAATAAAGGACATGCTATTGACTATTAGTAAGAGTGGTATGAATAATTTTGAACTAGTGCCATTATTGTTTTTCTTTGTATAATGTTTCAAACTTGCATAATTTATTTATTTGTTGAGTTTAAATTAAATGCTTATGCTTGATTTATTGTTTGAAATCCATTTAATATTGTCTACCTTCTGGTTTGAGCAATATTCTTATAGAAATCTCAAAGATCTGAGGGGTATGAATAATATCGGGCACAAGTGTATATATGTGCATATATATACACATATATATATATGAGAGAGAGAGAGAGAGAGAGAGAGAGAGAGAGAGAGAGAGAGAGAGAAAATTATTTTTTAAATAAATATTTATTGTCCATAATCGTATATGTTTCTTATTCATTTACAATCGTCAGCATGGCTTATAAAACTGTACCACTGGTCAAACAATTTGAACCCTCGACTCGAGTAACTCCAATCCAACAATTTTTTTACTCTTTGGCTACCGTGACGATCTTATTTAAATATATGAGAAATGAACCCTACATTTTATTTATGAATATAGTAAATCTCAGAAAGTGTTCAATCTGCCAAGGGAGAGAACTCACAATATTGCTTCATTAGAAACTTTTCATATTTCTCTCAAAGTTCTCGACTTGAACTAAACTTTATGAAGATAGATTTGAATAGACTAGTAGATAAACTGAAAGATAGGTAGGTAAGTATATAAGTTGAGGATATTGAAAGATCTATATGAAATACATTGTATTTTTCTTTCTTTGAATTATAGCGTTTAAAAAACCAGTGAAGAGGGCAGGAGTGTATAACTGTAACACAAATCGATGTCACTTCAATTAATAAAATCTAATGAAAAGTGGCAAAAACAAACACTGGCATAAATGGCTATTAACGTGAATGATTGATGGAAAACTAATTATTTTGAGGATTAATAAGTTTAATGATGCAAAAAGAAAGCATAACAACATACACTTATCCAGAAGATTAACTTTGATTAGGATTAATTGGATCAAGATTATACTCCCCCTTTCTCTCTCTCTCTCTCTCTCTCTCTCTATATATATATATATATATATATATATATATATATATATATATATATATATATATATATATATTAAGTAATGTGATTTATAATTTAAAAATTTAAAAAAAAATTTTTAAATTTAAAAATCAAATTTTAATTAAATTAAAAATCAGTTTTATAAGAAGGAACAACAACAAAGTCAATTATCTGTACGATCGTTTCAGAAATTCTTTTAAAAATAACTCTCTATCAAACCAAACTACTCTATCCAACTATATTTGGCAACTAAAAAATAGCAATATTTCTTTCAACTTAAAATGGCAAATAATTGAGACTTGCAAATCATATAAACCAGGAGATAAATTTTGTACATTATGTACAAAAGAAACCCTAAAAATTTTAAAATATGAAGATATAAAAAGCACAACCAAACTAGTAAATTCAAGACACGAGCTTCTATCATGTAATCATAAACGTTGGTTTAAATTTAATAAATATAAACCACCTTAAATCATTAAAAATTACTCATTAGTAAAAATAGATTAATTTTTTTTTTTTTTTAATAAATTAAGTTAGACCAATTACCGCCCTTAGACTCGTAAATCAAATAATAAATAAAGCCAATAACACATGACAATTATCTCCCCTTAAAAACTTGCAAAACAAATATTCTCTCTCTATATATATTAACTGTAGCGTCTTTAAATCAAAATATGCTAACGGAAACAATTTACTGCACGAGCGTCGCCCTTTTAAAATTCATCATTCAATAAAATAAAAAGCTATAGCAAACATCTAAATGACTACCTTAAATACAGTTCCTGATTTCAAAAAAAGAAAAACTAAAAGGTAACTATATCTATATATTTTTAAATCAAATTTATTATGTAAATTCAAAAAAATATATTTTTTTCCACTCATTTCTATCTCTAACCTATACTAATTTTCTTATAAATTTTAAATCCAAACCTTTTACTTCAATTTTTCAGATTCATCTGCCTTACTTTTAATGCTAGGTTTATTTTTGGTGTCTTTTCAATTCAATAGAAATCCTCCTAATTTGCTGATGAGGAGACCGTGCTTATCAAAAAAACTATGTATAATTGTTCTACGTGACTTCATGTATATCACAAATAAAAAGCACGGATTTCCGAAACGATCGTACAGATAATTGACTTTGTTGTTATTCCTTCTTATGAAACTGATTTTTAATTTAATTAAAATTTGATTTTTAAATTTAAAAATTTTTTTTTTAATTTTTAAATTATAAATCACATTACTTAATATTGAATTAGCTCTAGGACATTTAACTATCGAGCTTATTATATATCTAAATTACAACGAGCATTTCCTGTATTTTAATTAAACTAGTAATTTCACTATTACATTAAAATACACTTAGCTCTTTAGACTATTATTCTAATCTCCTTTAAATTATATATATATATATATATATATATATATATATATATATATATATTATTGTTTTAAGGGAAGTGGTGTTTGATCAACACTGCTGGGGAGCCATGATTTAATATACTGTTGTGTTTTTAAATCCTCGAAACAGTGTTTCATAGTAAACAACTAATGATCCCTTTAAGGACATTGGCACTATTGTTTGTAAAACTATTCCATGATACAGGAGATTAATTGACTTACTGACAAAATAATGTTACAACGAAGGACAATCTTTTTTTATATATAGTTTTAAAGGTTTTAAAGAAACTTCCAAGACTATATATATATATATATATATATATATATATATATATATATATATATATATATATATATGTGTGTGTGTGTGTGTGTGTGTGTGTGTGTGTGTGTGTGTGTGTGGAGAGAGAGAAAGAGAGAGAGTGTGAGATCACTGAAGTTAAGCATCATTGAGGCCAGGTCAGTATAAAAATGTGAGACCACTTGAGAATACCATGTGCTGTATGTGCTGTCTGCTTATCTGGAAATTGTTTCCAGTCGTCCTAGACTCCTCTTGTCTATTGATATAAGGCAGTGCTGACTCGGGAGGGGTGAGATTGGGGAGTGTGCAACCTTTGCTTAACAATTACATGAACAAGCACTCTTATAAGAGGTATCCAACATCATTTTCCTCTCCCCAATTAACCATTTAAATATGTTATGGTATATCCTTCTTGTGGTCTTTTTGTCTTACTGGATTCCAAGACAAGGATTTATCTAGTCTGGTGGAGTATCCATGTTATTACATCACTTGCACCATTCCTCGTGGGTTATCCATACTAAGGAGATCTTATTTGGGCTGTGAATATTATGTGATTTTGAATATTTAGTCACGGTTTACTTATAGTGAAAAATATCTGTTTGCCAAGGGTTGTCTATAACTACATTCTTAAAATGTCACTTTCACATGTTTCTCGGACATTTGCCATGCTACAGTTATCCATATAACAGTTACCTATGCAGCTTATCATCCATTTTAACCAAATGTTCATCCTAGTGCATCTGATTATGTATAATGTGCACTTCTATACTCGACAAAAATTGATTACTGTAGAACAGTGGTTTCTAGTATGAATGATTGCCAGTGAATGTTTAGGATCCTCCCTTTGACACGTTTGTTATAACTTTTGCAAGGTTTTTGTTTCATGTGTCAGCATTACGTGATCAAAGAGAATAAATAAGATGCATAAATTGTACAACTTAAGCTTTGTTTGTTAGTAATGGTTCTAGCAACACACAATTTCCAAACCTATCAAATATACATATTTTTATCAATTTTAGAACTCAATCTTGATCAATATTTTAGTCATAAAGAAAGGTAGAAGAGTTTTTTTTCACTTCCATCTACTCCTCTTGTCATCCATAACACCAGGATTAAATATTTAGTAAGAGCCTACCTTTTGAATCACGGGTTAAGAAAAAAAGGCTTAAGACATTAATAAAACAAAATTCAACCTTTGATCTCCATGTCAGCTTTTGGATAAACATGTATATTTGTTTAAAATAAATATTGAACTACATATTTTTAAAAATTAATTGCATATCATAACAGAAGATATAATAATCTGATTGCGAACAACCAATTAAAATAATTGTCTGTATTTTTGAGATGAGGTGTTTTCATTGATTGAGATTGTCGGACTGACTTCCTCATCTTGATTGTTATCGTCACAATGTTTCAGCCGTTTTGCCCTCCGGCCTTCGTCAGGTGTTTTGTATCAAACTGGGGAACCGTTTGTTAGGAGTCTCGAACCTAACCCTTTATTATTATTACGGGGGTACCGTGTTCGGACTCCAGCTAAACTCTGGGACATAGTTGCTGATTCTCTGTTTTGAATGTTACTTTTTCACTGCCTTTGTTCAGGATTGAACTCAGCACCTTTGGATAACTGTAAACTTTGATACAACGTCTAGGACCACTCGGCCACAGGACAATTCTTAGTTGTTTTTTTTTTAATGTTAAACCTATGTTGTTATTCAAGGTTTTCTCTCTCTATCAGAGGTGTCCAAATTGCATTCAGCTCTATGTTTGGTTTGCTCAGTAGGTTGTTATGTCCAAGCATGTGAGCTGTTTCTTTAAGTTTTCTCACTTTCCAGTGTCTCTCTCTGTTTATTATTTTTACTTCATCCCATAGGGGGCGATGGTCCCCACTCTCCATCCAGACATGGTTGGCTATACCCGATTTTTCCTTCTCCCCTTTAGTTACCGCTTTTCAGTGTTCTTCCACCCTTACTTTAAGGGGGCGGCATGTTTCACCCTTGTAAACCTTTCTGCAACTACATGGGATGGAGTATATGCAGTTTTTGGTCATGTTCTCCTCCATGCGGGGCTTCACTCGTACCAGGTGTCGTCTGAGTGTTGACTCGCTCTTGAATACCATCCTGATGATGATGAAAACAGAGAATCAGCAGCTATGTCCCAGAGCCTAGCTGGAGTCCGAACACAGTACCCCCGTAATAATAACAAAGGGTTGGGTTCAAGACTCCTAGCAAACGGTTCCCCAGTTCGATACAAAACACCTGATGAAGGCCGGAGGGCAAAACGGCCGAAACGTTGTGACAATAGCAACCAAGATGAGGAAGTCAGTCCGACAATCTCAATCAATGAGGATAGCAGTCTGCCAAAAATATTAATACACAAATTATGAAACTGCATCTCAAAGGATTTCAAAAAATAAAAAATAAATAAATAATATATTAAGAACAAAAGATGATTATTGAAAAGACAGAAGATGCCCATTGACATTAATCTTGAAAAGAGCAAGAATGTAGGTAGGAGGAAAACAATCAGCAGGAAGAGAATCCCACAAGCACACATTTCTTTTAAAGAATCTACTGTAATAATTATTTATTAAAATAGAGAATTGATGAAGACTACTTGATAAACGAGTTAAATGAGCTGGAACTAAAGAAGCAGGGAGTAGATCAAACAATTCTAAAGAACACATGTTATAATAGTATTTATAGAAAAGACTGAGACTAGTAACATCACGTCTGTGAGAAAGAGCAGTTGCAGTGAAGAATAAAGGGTGAGGGTGAATTAAATTGCAGATGCATCTCTGAACTCTCAAATGGGACAGAGATTCACAAGCCAAAATATGACAACATGGTCTGATAGTAGATTTGTAGCGATGAAAGGAAGTGACTTTAAAAGAATCAGAAAGAGCAATGGATCTTAATATACCAAGCCTAAGAAAAATTGAATGAAAAAGAAAGTTTCAGAATGGATTTTCCCTCAAGAGCAGAACCTGAGAATCTATGGAAGAAAAATTATCGCAAAATATATATAGAACAATATCAGTGCAAGAAGTTTGCTATGTTTAACTTTATTACTGACAGCTGCTAGTTGAGAGATTGCAATGTCTTTATGTTCTTATGAAATTGTCAAGCATTCTGACAAATCTTATGAGACAACAAATTTTACAGAGGGTTGTCCACTATGCTTCTTGTTTGCCAATGTCAAAGGCTTTCATCAGTTCCTCAAATCTGCATAGACCTTATGCCCAAATCGTTGCAGATTGGAAGTGATTGGAGCCCATGCACAATGGTAGAGAGAATATATACTGAAAAAACTTTCCCTTGAATCATAAAAGGGTTAGGGTTAGGATTAGATTTGGCAGCAAATTCTCTCCCTTTGGTTCAATGTGGAGGTGGAGAAGTGTCTTGTTACTTTCAACACTTCTAAAACCAATTTTTTTTTTTTCACTACCAATGTTCAGATCCTTCTTTTGCTTCAGTCTCAGAAACTTATCAAAGCAAAAGTCTTCCTCAAGAGAGACCCATTCTTTCATCACCAAGCCTGGATCTTTATTTTGCCCCAGTCGAAATGAACTCCTTGAGAAAACCCTTGCTTTCATAAGCTCCTAGGACTGACTGTCACTTTAAAAAGGAAGAATTATATTCAATCAGTTGCTACGATTGCTATAAAAAAAAAAAAATAGGATCATTTGAACACTACAGAAAGTAGTTGACTTGTGATGAAATCTTTATAAGAAACAGAGATGTCTTATTAAAGATGAGTTCAAAATCAACTGCCAAATTTAGTGGAGGATGACCTTTTCTATTCCCTTCAGTCTTTTTCTCACAGAAGAAACGTTGCTAGTCTCTCTCTTTATTCAACACTGTGGCAATTGGACAGAGATTGAAGCTTGACTGATAGTGTGGAACCTATTAGATTGGAGATCTTTATGAACCTGTAAGAGTTAGAGACTAGTTGTAGATGTGGCAAGGGAGAATTGTGGCTTTATAAAGATATATGATACCCTCTGATGTGAGTACTTTTCTTGCATGGTAAAGGGATCCAACCTTCTTTGAAACAGCCTTGCCAAGTTCCTTTATGTATTTGTTCCAATTCATATTGTCTACGAATGTTAAGACGAGGAGTTTAAAGAATGGGCTGATGGAATGAGAGCAAGTTACCCTCGTGGATAAAATAAAGAGTTCTACTTGAAATTTTTGTATGCATTTTCAATTTGCTAGAGATTCCAAAGTTCAATGAGATGCACTTGAAGAAGGTTAAAGGTTACTATGGCTGAAACGTTGTGAGGATTATAGAAATTAACTTTGGTCTGTTATCTTTCAGACACAATCAAAATTTAGACGTATAATAAAAAATAATTATGATAAACCTCTTTTAAGAAGCTTAAGGATTTATGTTTTTTCAGCCATTTTATCCATACCTAAAGAATATATACAAGACCAAACCTGTTAAATGTTTAAAAATATTATGAACTTCAAATATAAAATCCTTTCACTAAAATAAATGGAGTGAAATCCTTTCACTAAAATAAATAACTTTGAAATGTTGATATGCAAACAAACAATGAAAATAATATAAATTATCAATCTTTATCTAAAACACCCCCCAAATTTTTGTACTATCAACTTTTTAGCAGAGTTATGTCCCGTAAAAATAAAGACAATATTTCTTGACATAGTTATGTCCCTTTACTAAAGAGGTGCTATGTAGATGGAACAGTGTCTGAACGTAACAAATAGAAACAACAAAATGTTGCTATATGCAAAATGAATGGCTGATGCTGAAAATGTATAAACATATTGACACCTCCCTTTACTTAAAAATTCAATAAACATCAGGAAATTAACTAATTTTAACGAAATTCTCAGTATTTATCAAATAATGATCACGGAATATAATAAACCCATTTTTATTTTAATCTTAGTGGAAATGTATTATATTGTTTAAACAAAAATACCCTTACTAAAGTTATGGGTTTCAGTAGTAAAACAAAACAAAATAAATAAATAAATAAATAAATGAATTCATTTATGCTTTTTATGGAAATAAAGCAAATTGTAACAATAAAAAAAGAAAAATTAATTTTTCAGGAACATAATGAAAAAAAGTTCCCAAAGTCAGATTAATGAATTCGATATAACTCAAAGAAAAATTAATTTCTCCAATTATCGATATTGAATTTAGCATTGCTTATTTAATATTTTCACACAAAAAATTATAATTGCAAAAAATATTTCTTCTTTTTTTAGGTTATATTTTTCGCATAATTTTTATATATAAGATTCTAATATTTTCATTGCCTGAATTAACGTCTTACTTTCAGCATAACATAATTTTTATATAATCTTGAAAAATAAAAAGAAGTTGAAAAAAGTTAAAAGCAAAAGCACAGAAAAATGATTAAATTAAAAAATGGTAAAAATTATACCAATGTTCATGATAGGAATGTATGGATGCACGGCTGGAAAAAAAACAAAAAAAACCAAAAAACAGCACTCCTACCTCCCTCTAACTACCTGACATCATTTTCAGACAGCCTTTTGACTTTCTGACATTTTGGGCTTCCACAGAATCCATGCTTAGACGACCTTGTTTTGTTTTGTTTGAGCGAAACCAGGATCTCCCGTTTTGGGGGGCTAATCAAGCTATTTTTTGTACAAATAAGGTGTTTTTTTTGTTTGTTTTTTTTTTTTTAATTTAATTTAATATCTTAGGACTTTACTAATTATCTTTGAAATAGACATAGAAAACTAATATTTATCTTTCAAGGGATGTTTACAATGAATTCATTTAACTTCAAAATTGAGCTGAACTTGTCAGTTTCCAAATGTTGCCGTGAAAACATTTTTAATTAAACTTTTTTTTTCACGTGTACAAATATTTTTTTTTTTAAGAAATTAACTTTAGGTTTTAATCTTTCGAATACAATCAAAAGTAGTCTGAAACCTAAAAAAATATATTTCCCCACCATTATTGCCCGTACCTAAATAAATGCTACTAAAGGCAAGATAAGTTAACTAACTTGATAAGTTTTTGTGTTTAACTTATTTTAAAGTGCTTATTTCATTTTAAACGCAAGTAGTGCTAGGTCGTAAGCTAGAAGAAGAAAAAAGTGTCTGACATTAGGCAGTCATCTAATGAGTTTCGATAATCGCTCTAAAATTGAAAATAAAACAAAATTCTTGTAGAAAATTGTTTGCATGATTGATGATATTTATTGGGTGGGTTTCTACAAGTATTTTGTTCAATTTTGGATTTTTGAACGATTATAACGAGTTTTATTTTTATTTTCAATATAAAAAGATAACGAGGCATGTGAAAATAATTAACGTATTTATTTAAAAAGTTCAATCAAAGCATGATTGCATTCATCCGTCTATTAAATTGACCAGAATTGTTTCTTCAAAATGTTTTTGTTAAACTTACTTATCTCCCCTGCATTATCCACCATTGACCACGAGCGTCAAAATGTCTTTGTAAAATTTATTCTTTTATTATTATTATTTCTGTTATCTAGTTAATAATTTAAATTATCTACATCATAATTACTTGAGCAGTTAGCTCAAAAATATATTACTCTATTAAAATTTAAAATATATATTATAATATATAATATATCGCATGTTTTTTGTAAAACGTTCTTGTCAAGCATAAAAAGGCGCATGCCGTATAATCAAAGGGAAATTACTCTTTGAATTGAATCTAAGGGAGATAATTTAGTACTAAAGGTAATTTTGAGCCCTTACGTGAGTGTGTGGCTACGACGATGAGGTTTAATTACCGCGAATGCCTTTAATTTGCGGTAGCGAAAATTACATTGAATATCTATCTTTAGAGCGTTAAATGCACGAGGAATAGTCAGTGAGTGTGGACAGGAGAATTTAGAGAAAAAGCCACAAAATACAAGCTTGATATTGTTGTGATTAAATACTTGGACCAGTCAAAAAGAAAGCGAAAAAGACTTACAAAATCATGGCTTAAAGTTATCGAGAATGATCTCTGACACCAAGTACACATCAACATCTATGGTGAAACTCCAGACAAAACAATTGCAAAGCTTGAACATGCAACTGGAGATGGAGTACTATTAAGAATATCATCAGAAGCAATCTCTCAAGATATGAAACACATTACTTGTAATTATGATATTACTAACAGGCTGCCCGGCGTTGCCCAGACGCAAAATACACTTAAATATGATATTTTAATTCATGCAGATTTCATATATATTGAGCAGATTCTCTAATGATTATTATTTGTACCGAATATATATAAATTTTAAAAGTTAAAAAAGAAAATGACTCTGATGCCATCAGCTGGAATCGAAACTAAGCATTCAGTGCTCCAGCCTTAGTCATTATTTAGTGCTTCAGTTTTCATCGTTGCTGCCTGAGCTATCGCCAGATAGATAAAAGAAGGGCTAAAAATAAAGCGACTTTAAGCTAAAAATGTATGCATATGCATGCTCAGAAGTTAGTCAATTTACTCCTGCCAAGGCCAACTTTTTTTTTTTCAATTCTGACCAATGGGTTAAAATTTGTTTACAAGCTAAAAACCAAATTGAAAGTGTTCCCAAAATCCAAATACCCTATATATCAAGTTTTAAGTCTGCAAGTCAAATATTCAGTGGGGAGTTTGGTTGAGAAGTTTTGGACATACACAGACAACATTACTTATATATATATATATATATATATATATATATATATAATTAGATCATATGGAATCACTGGAAGAATTCATAATGTAATTAAATCCTTCTTAAGTAATAGAAAAATCAAAGTTGTCCTCGACGGTCGTACATCCAAACAATACGACATAAATGCGGAAGTACCTCAGGGGTCTATCCTTGGACCTCTATTATTCCTGATATTCATAAACGACCTCCCTGATAATATTGTTTCGGAGATGGGTATATTTGCCGATGACACCACTCTCTATAACAGATATGAGGGGAAAACAAATGAACACATATCCAAGAAAATGGCAGAAACACTAGAGGATGACCTCCAATCCGTAGTGGAATGGGGACAAAAATGGTTGGTCACATTCAATGCTGCTTAGACTAAGCTTGTTTCCTTCAATAACTACAAGAAACCTTCTCTACCACCAATAGCAATGGCCAAGAACACATTACCTGAAAGTACTTCTTTTAAACTCCTCGGCCTAACGTTTACAGGGAATATGAACTGGAATAGATACATTGAGAGCATTGCCAAGGCTGCTGCAAGGAAGGTTGGCTCCCTCTACCGTGCTAGAAAACTACTTACGCCTGACAGTATCCTATACCTCTATAAGGCAACCATTCGCCCATGTATGGAGTACTGTTGTCACATCTGGGCTGGTGCATCTGCTTCTTGTCTCTCGCTCCTGGACAGGGTTCAAAAGAGAGTCGCCAACCTGATAGGTCCTGAACTGTCATCTAGGCTTCAGCCTCTGTCCCATCGACGAGATGTTGCATCCCTCTGCCTGTTCTACAAATACTTCAATGGTGAATGCTCTGACGAACTGCAAACACTTGTACCTCCCCGACGTAACAACCCCGACAAACCCGACAAGCTACTAAGTCTCATCCCTTTACAGTAGAGATCCCTAGGTGCAAGAAAGCCTTTTACTCCAATAGTTTCTTCCCCAGAACTGCGGGTCTTTGGAACTCCCTTCCGGGATTCTGCTTTCCCAACTGCAATGACATGCAGAAGTTCAAGTGTAATGTTAACAAACATCTTTCTACTCATCTCCCTTCATAATGACCCCACTAATTAAGTCCCTGATAGTAGCCCCCTGCTTCAAAGTGGCACTGTGCCTTGTTTGGGGTGAAAATTGAATATATATATATATATATATATATATATATATATATATATATATATATATATATATATATATATATATGTATATGAACAAATGATTAATAAAACATGTTAAAAGACATCTTGAAAAAGAGTTAAAAACATATTTAATTTTAAAAAAGGAAGCACAAGATAAGTGGATAGGACTGTTGTTAACAAGAAAAATAGGGATGAAAATATACAATAATAATAATAATAATAATAAAATTGTAGTATCAGCATAAACTGGCACCACATAGTCATGAAGGGTCAAAGAGGATGGAAAGTCCGAGGAGAGAAAGCACTGATCAGACCTCAACTGGATGAGTATGAAAAGGGCTAAACTTTGGGAGAATTATTGCTACTCATGGTTGTTGCCAAGTAATCAATAGTAAACGGCTGCTGCGATAATGCAAATTCATTTGCAAAGGTTATGGAAAGAGGTGGAGAGTACAGGAAATCTGAGGAGACTTGTTGTTATCCAGACTCCAGGAAACACCACAGGTTGTTGATGGAGGCAGCGGAGAGTATGGAACTACCTATCCAAAGGGAGATGAGGACACTAAGCGAACCTGACACCTACAAATGGTTAGGAGTTTGGGAAACAGATACCATCAAATCAACAGAAATAAAAGAGAAAATTGGAAAGAATATCTAAGAAGAACAAGAAAACTCTGAGAGACTAAATTATATACTAGGAACCTAATAAAATGTACAAACACATGAACAGAATCATTAGATAAATCTTCTGAACTGTTCACAAGCTGAACTAAAAAAGAACTGAGGCGTTTTGACCAGAAGACCAGGAAACTTATGACCATACTCAATGCACTACACCTAAAGAATGATGTTAATCAACTCTATGTGAAAAGGAAGGATGAAGAAACAGGACTGGTGAGTATAAGAGTCTGTGAATGACACAAAAAAGTAATTAGAAAAATATATAACACAGAAAGGTTAATCAATGTAAAAATGGACGAGACAGAGAACAGAGAGATAAGTCATAAGACGAGAAAATAAAGTAGGAAAAGAAACAGCTACCCAGACGATTCATAAGGACAAAAGATGAGACTCATAAAAACACCGAGACATGGCTAGGAAAAGAACACCTAAACAGAGAAACTGAATTACTACTAACAGCCGCACAAGATAATGCGATCAGAACCAACTATATCAAAGTTAATATCGACAAAAAATATGAAAACAGCAAATGCAGACTCTGTGAACAAATAGACAAAATGATAAACCACATAAGTGAATGCAGCAAACAAGCCGAAAAAGAATATAAGAATAGATACGACCAGATGGGGAAGGCAGTACACTGGGAACTATGCAAACAACTGCATTTTAAACACTCAAACAACCAACAGCAGTACTTAAAAAAAGAAATCATAAGATCCTATAGGCCATTGGGTACAAATGGATAAATCCATCCAAACAGGCAGACCGGATGTCATAATAATTAATAAGAAGGAAAAATCCTGCTAGATCGTAGATTTCACCATTTCAGCAGACCACAGGATGAACATCGCAGGAGACTGAGAAGGGAAACAAATACATGGAACTGGCCAAAGAGCTAAAAGAGATATGGAACATAAAGAAAGTTAAGATAAACACATAGGAACACAAGGAACAATCTCGAAAATCTTTGAAAAAAGAATGGCAGGAACTGGAATCAAGAGGAATGTTGAGAAGTTACAATGCATAGCAATAATGAAAACGGATGAAATCTTAAGGAACCTCTTAAATGTGGAGACTAATCCAGATAAGCTACAAACGATAACCGACCATATAGAAACTGCAACTGAAGTAAAAGAGAAAGATAGAGAAACACCACATGGAACTACGAAAAAAAGAACTGCAAAATTATAAGTTAATTAACTCCCCCTCTAAAAAAATAGTGTTGGCACAGACTGGCATGGCACCAAATAGTCGAGGAGTAGAGGAGGATGGAAAGAATGAGAAGAGATCATTAAACAGGCATCCATTGAAGTGCAAAGAGGATTGGGACCTTAGGGAGGTTTATTGCTCACATGCACTAACAAGAACAATGGTAATCCAATGCACACACATACACAATGCTGCACTGCCCAATACTCACATACATACAGGGTGCTGCAGAAATATCTCCCATATTTGGACATGCGATCTTCCCAGTTGCAATCGTGAAGTTTCTCAGCAATCATTAATTTGTATGGATGGAACTGCATATCAGTGAGTAGAATTCTTCTGTTCGATCAGGCAATCCCAAGGCCAAAGCAGACAGAAAATCTCACAGCTAAAATACTTCTTCAAAAATATTTATACAGTAAAAAGATATGCATCAGTCCAAACCATATTGCTTGATGAAGGTGCCTGAAAAAATGGCAAGTTATAATAACTTGCCATTTTTGATAAATGAAAACATCATTGGCACTTGCATACGTTCATCAGCAACATAGAGTTGAAAGTTTAAAATGTGCGATATATTTGTGCCACCCCCTGTATAATGTATTCATACTATGAACATTTTGACGTGCAACTACTCATCCAACATTCTCCACCAAACATGCGTTTATTTAAATGACTGACAGTAACATTTATATTATTATCTCTTGTATAAAAAATTTTATATTATAAAATTTCGTTTTTCTCCATTTTTCATTTATAAAACTTTGCTTATGTTTTAGGTATCACTTGCTAACTGGTGACCCATTCATAACATTCATGTTTTTATCCATCTTTTCATTCGCTAATTTAACTACGTGCATATTAATTGTTAGCGTTGTTCATCACACTTTTCAAATACGTTAATATCATCAAAAATACATTATCCAAAGCCAGAAGTGGCTCTACAAAATCAAGGTTATTTTATTCTAACTACTAGCCTTTGCGATAATTATTCAGTTTTAACATTATAGTCGATTAGATTGTTTTCTTTCAGACTCAATTTCAACTTATTAATTTTCAGCTTCTTCCATCTTTTTTTTTTTTATTTATTTATCATATTTTTCAGAATTGATATACTTTGTTAAAATTTAATTAAAACGTGTATATCAATTGGATCCAATCCACTTAAATGACTTAATTACCTTAATTTCAACCAACAGATCTAAATATTCAAGGGAGGTAAGTAATAAAACTTATCGGCTATTATTCTATTTATCTCCCCTTAAATGGTTTGTTTAAAGAAGTGTTTATCAACCTTATTCTTATTTAGTCCTTTATGATTCTTTATGCCAAATTAAATTATATACCCCGCCCCCTTCAACTTATCTCTCAACAATACATCTAGAGAAGCATCAAAGTATTAACTCCAGTTGTAAATCAACAGCAAAAAAAAAAAAAAGTTGAATATATATTTTGAAGAAACTCATTTACTTAAAATAGCCAATGAACGCTTTATTAGCAAACGAGTAAATTACAATTAAATATGACAATTACAGATAAATTAACAATTATAATAGAAAAATTTGAAAGACAAATTGATGAAAACATAAAAATAAAAGAGGAATTTTAAATCTAAAAAATAATCCAAACCAAAAACAAATATTTTTCATATGAAAATATTAAAATACCAAAATAAGTTATTCAATCAATTTAATATTTAACCTAATAATGAAATAAATATTTTAATTTTAAAACATACTCATCTACTCATGTAGAATAAGTACCGTGGTATCGTTAGAATTTTCCAGTCAGTTTACGTGAAACACCAAAAGATGCCAAAGCTATGAAATCTGTGCAAACATGATGAGAATTAGCAGCGAACCGAATGTTAACGCATCCACCATGAGAGACAAAATGAAAAATCGTCTTTTGCACATGGCTCCACGCATCGCTTCCGCTTGGGAAGAAAAAAATAAGATAACCACAAAATAATTATCGACTAATGGCAGAGCTCTGCGCCTAAAATAAACACCTCAAATATCACAGTCACTGGGAGCCAGTTTGCCACTATGAAACGAGTGTTTTTAGGGAATCAGGAGAGAGGAGGAGAAAGAAGACAAAGACGCCGGGCTGCTAGCGCTGATGAAAGAAGTCACTCGCTTTCCAGTTACAAGCCAGGACACGCATCACCGACAGCAAGATGACCGGCCTACCCTAACCCTCTCCATCGTCCAAAAGATAAGTTACATTTTACGAACATTCATTCCTTGTCAATTCATACATACCTACAAACATTTTACGAACATTCATCTCCTTTGTTAAATCACATTCAATCCTACGAACACTTTGCCTCTCCTAATACAAATTGTTGGTAGTAAATAAAGTCGGTTCTCAACCTTCAATATTCGTCTGTCTTTAATTATATGGAGTCAGAATCTACATACTTCCAACGTTATTCATTTCATGTATTCTTTGTTGTGGCCTCTATGGCATCCTTTCCCACCCCTAATCCCCTTTTTATAAAACCTTGAGTTTTTGTTTTATAGCAGCGAAATGTCTATTCATATTACACTTGAACTTCTGCATGTCAGTACAGTCAGGGAAGCAGGGAGACAGAAGGGAATTCCAAAGTGCAGCAGTTTGAGGGAAAAAGCTATTTAAGTAGAAGGCGTTATAGCATTTAGAAATGTCCACAGCATAGGGGTAGGATTTTGCTGATTGTCGAGTTTGTCGAGGGTATTTACATTGAGGGGGTATTAGTGCTTTGAGTTCGTCCGAGCACTTTCCATTAAAATACTTGTAAAACTGGCACAGAGATGCTACATTTCGGTAATGGGATAGAGGTTGGAGTTTTGCCAACAATGCAGAACCTATTAGATTGGAGACTCTTTTTTGAACCCTATCTAGAAGCCAGAGACTAGTAGTAGATGCACCAGCCTAGAAGTGGTAACAATACTCCATGCATAGGTGAATAGTGGCTTTGTAGAAATGTAGGATAGTTTCAGGTGTAAGTAACCTTCTAGCACGGTAGAGAAAGCCTAGCAGCCTTGTCAATTACCTCAATGTGTTTGTCCTAATTAATGTTGTCTGTGAATGTTAAGCCTAGGAGCTAGTACTAAAAAACAGTGGAGAGTATTGTAAATCTGAGGAAACTTGTCACTTGGAATCTAGAAACGTCACTTGTTTTTACTAGTTAGAACTCCTATCTCGTATGTATAGTTCAAAATATATGTATTGATAGTAGGCTTCACCTGCTCACTATAGCTTTGGAATTTAATTCCTATACATTACTTGAAATCATTTCAACGATACTAATTGATATATGATGAACGCTCCCGTTAATTTCGACATATCAGTTTCTGCCACAACAAATAAGTTGCTCGGAAATCCACACAAATGATTTGTTTATAGTAGTGAAGGCTTTGTGTAAAACCAACCACACTTTTTGGTATTACTGCTAACCTTTGTCGGTGCAGACAACTGCGATGGAAAAGAGTATACAGTAAACTGCAGGTTTTTACATCAGAGTTTCCTGCTCCTAGATACATGTCTTAATGAAGACCGGGGATGCATCTCTCCAAGTGAATTAATGCGCCCTCAGATACCAACTTGGAAATTTCTATGACTCGCCGCAGTACATACAGCACATAGCCTTCCCAAATGGCCACCCATATTGTACTGGCCAGGCTCAACGTTACTTAACTTTAATGATCTGGCAAGAACGTGTGTGTCAACATGATTGTACCGTATGATATATATGATATATATATATATGATATATATATATGATATATATAAATATATGATATATATATATGACATATATATATCATATATGATATATATATGATATATATATATATGATATATATGATATATATATGATATATATATATGATATATATATATATATCATATATATATATGATATATATATATATGATATATATATATGATATATATATATATGATATATATATATATATGATATATATATATGATATGTATATATGATATATATATGATATATATATATGATATATATATATGATATGTATATATGATATATATATATATATATATATATATGATATATATATATGATATATATATATATATATATATATATGATATATATATATGATATATATATATATATATATATATATATATATGATATATATATATATATATATATATATATATATATATATATATATATATAGTGACCGCCAATTAATCGAAATCTATGAAAATCCGTTATTTCTGAACAACTTTTGGTTTTATTAGAAAGATAAATCCCTGAAGTTTATCATGTTAAAAGCAGAATACTATAATACTTTTCTATAACTTTTAATAGAATTTTAAGTTTTAAATTTTTCAGAAAAACGCGTTTAACCCAGTTTTTGCAGAATGTAAATAAAAGATTATTAAATTAAACACATTCAAATTTCATTTCAATCTTCGATAACAAAGGCACCCTGAGAATTTTCTTTTTTTGTTTGTTTGTTTTTCTACACTCATTCACCCTTCTACCACAAAACGAGTGTATGCTTAATGGATCGCTTAGACTTTAAGGGGCCGAACAAGGGACAAATGAGGAAGGGTGGGGGTCTGAAGTCCCCGAAATATATTTATACAACGAATATGAAAAAAAAAGAAAGTTACGCACATGTAAAATGTATTCTTTACCTATTAATCGGTGAACATTTTATATTGATTAGATAGTTACTTGACTTTAAAAACAGACTCTGTTACAAAAATCAAAAACACTCCATAAATCTGGCGGTCACACTGTAACTCCTTGAACAAGCATAATCTTAATCCAGAGCACACAAAGTCTAAGACTAAATCCAATAGCAAACAAAACAAAAAGAATAACAATAAATTAAGGCAGAAAAATCCATATGATTCAACCCGCCATACAGCTCCAACGTAAAAACTAATATACCTAAGGAATTTTTAAAAATAATTGAACAATCTTTTCAACAACCCCATAGATACAACACTATATTAAATAAAAATTCAATAAAAATCTCTTACTCCACTATGCCTAACATAGCACAAACGATAATAACATCAAACAACTCTAAAATAAGAAAATCCCAGGCCCCCCCCGCAAACTCCACCCACACTAAATTGTAATTGCCTAAACAAACAATCTTGCCCCTTAGGAAACGATTGCATCCACAAGGACGTAATCTATTCATGTACAGTCACTGAACTCCCAACCACAACAGCAAGTGCAACGGATGTAACACTAAAATATCGTACTCAAAACACATTAACTACTGAACCAACAGCATTAGAGAGCTCCACTGACTCCAACTATGCCAACCCCATAAATAAGACACATGATAACACCCAAGTCACTCAGGAACCCCATCCTGAATACGATTCGAACCTAATCATCCCGTCCCCCTCTATAAGTTCATTCAACACCCATAGTAGAAACTCCGACAGCTTAAACATCATTAATGCAAATGTAAAATCCTACACATATATCGGCGCATCGGCAAATCTAATTAAACTGAGAATTTTCAACCATATAAGCTCCTTTAATAATGAAAATCCAAATAGCAATAGAAGCACCTCCCTAACAACTCTGATTAAAGACCTCCAATATAGGAATATTCCATACTCGCTAAAATGGGATTTATTGAAAAAATCCAATTCATACACCCCTAAATCCAAATTCTGTAACCTTTGCACTTTAGAAGCAGTTGCAATAATACCATATCCTAAAGCCACGATAAACACCAAAAATGAGCTTATTTCGTTATGCAAGCAAAGGAAAAAATTCAAATATAGCCAGCTCAAAGCCACTTAAGCCACCATACCTGAACTAGTTTTGGCATATTGCCCCCATATGTATAAGCATGAGTTCAAGCTTGTATGAGTGTATATGTATGCACGCATGAGAGGGTGGATGTTGCATGCGCTGTAGCAATGTTAATATTTACGTATGTCTATATGTGTTCTTATACATGTGCATGTTTGAGCAAGTACATGTTTGTACATGTCTATATATGCTTGGCTGTATATATATATGTGTATATATGTGGGTATGTGTGTATATGTATATATAAGTGTATATGTGTGCGTGTATATATTTATATATGTATATATATATATATATGCTTGTTCTTGTCTCCATTAACTTCATTTCCTTATATATGAGGATGTATATATATATATATGTGTGAGCTTGTATACGTTCGTTTTATGTTGAGTCTATATACATAGGATTGTGCGCTGTAGTGTATATATGTATGTATGCACGTGTGTGTGTGTGTGTGTGTGTGCGTATGCATATGTATGGTTGTTTATGTGTGAGTGTGTACATACATATATATATATATATATATATATATATATATATATATATATATATATATATATATATATGCGTGTGTTTATGTGAGCATGGATATTCAACAGAGTTACACATTTCAGCTGAATATTGGTACACTCTAACTATCTATATCTCCCTAGATCATAAAAATGTTGTTGGCAATGGGGGAATACACCTTTCTCTATAATAGAATCGCCAGATAAACCCGATCATTTGTTGATGTATATATATATCTTTAAACGTAGGTGATCACTCTCTATATTCATATGTTATGTATCAGTGTGTGCACCTTTATCTCTTTCTAGACATAACACTTATGTAGTTGTATATTTGCTGTTAGGAGTATGAATTGCATCCTTGTACTTGATTATATGATGTTCGGCCGTGCTTATGAGCGCAGTTGTACACTTGAGTATGCGCCGATACTTAATCGCCCGGCTGTATAAATAGTTCCCTTCTTTAATATGCGTGTTTGCGTTATGATATGTATATATGTAATTGAGTGCACATATGCATTTGTATAACGATGCGTATGTATATAAGCATGTATTTATGTAAGCATGGTATGGATCAGTGTTTGTACGTAAGTGTATACTATCTATATGTATATGTGGATGTCTATATATGTATATGTACGTATGTATGAGTGTCTGTGGGTATATATGTGCTTATATTTGCACTTACGTTTAGGTGGATATACAAGTAATCAATATATAAATAGTTTAAATTAACCACGTATGGGCGACCACATACCCAGCCCCACATTTAAATCAACTCTCCCCTTTATAAAAATATTTAAAAAAATATATAATTAACCACAGTATATAAAGCACTCACTCAAATATCAATTCCAACTCAACGAACAACTAAACAAACTCATCCATAGATCGCCTCCAAACAGATATATATATATATTTTAAATAAAATTTAAACAAACATAATTAAACTAGATCAAGCTACGACAACAAACGTATTTAACGTATTAACTAACATCTCAACTAACCAAGTCACCTTTAAATATACACTCCAAATTAAAATAAGGCAACTTTAAACTCACTTATTTAAGTAACCCTCCAAACATTCCATATTTTCACACCATGTTTCGTCTCTATCTCCACCTCATCAGCTCACCCATCCACAGCAAAAACAGCACCCCCACCCCCTATCACGCACACTCTCCATTGAAAATCACAAGAATATCCGTTTCCAACCTGAACTTAAAATCAAGAGATCAACCCTTTTAAAGAATACTAAAACACAATTCCCCCTTCCCCCGCCGAAAAAATTCCATTAAGAACCTGTATGCTCGCCCAACTTTAACCCTCCCTCTCTCTCTTTACCCTCTCTACTTCACCCCACTTCCTCTTTCCCTCATCTAAAAAGCTTCCTTCATCCAATATAAACAAGATAACGAACTATCTTTCTAATAGACTCATACCTCAAGCAAGCCGTTCCAAGGTACTCTTCCGAATATCATCACCAGGATTATTTTGCTATCTTTGGTATTTTCATTACTACACTATTGATTCCGAGGTCCATTGCACACTTAATTCAATGCTCAAATTCTATTACTCATGGGGATAATTACAATAGAATGGTATATTCACCCAATTTTGATATACTTTGTCAACACTGAGAAAGCATTTGGACCACAGCAACTAACACACAGTCAACGCAACAATGAATAAGGCTGCCTGGTATACTTTTCGAAATATCAATAAGGAGCAGTACGCTTTCGCTATATGGGAATATCACTTTCTCCCATGGGCCTATTTTCTGCCCACCTGGATTTATAACCCCGAACGACATTGGACTCCTTCCGATAATAGACTACCCAAGTTGTATCAACTTCTCTTTTCGTATAATTTTCTCCATATAATTATCCACAACCACTCAAAAAACTATTTTCAATAATTGTGGCTGAAAAGCAAAATAGCGTCCATTCACAGCTGAACATTTTGCTAACTGCATTTCATTTCCTCTGATGATATGAGCCATTGTTGAAAATCCATGGATTAAGGAAATTAAAATAACCCCTTCTATATATTCCTTTTGTCAAGCAATAAATTCTTAAATCGAATATATGTCTCTATATGTTGTTTTTTCAGAATTTAAAATTGAACCAAAAAACTTACTATATATATATATATGTATATATATATATATATATATATAAGTTATAAAATATATATGGCGTTTAAGCAACACTGAATATTCTGGCGTTTCATCCACTCTAGGACTCTTCAGGCTTATGTGCAAATTTTGTGGTTGTCTGTCGTTTTTATATACGCACCTTCTATTGAAATTTTAGTTAGCAAATCATCAGTTTCTAGTATCCACCGCGCCCTTCCTATCAGTCAATGAACATGCATTTATTGGACAAAGGCCTATTTGACCTCTGGTTGACCTGTTCCTTTGTGTGTGCTCTATTTAGCCTGGATATTTAGTTTTTTGACCTGTTTTAAATCTAGGTTATGTTTTTTTATGTTAGTTTATATATAAATATATATGTGAACATACATATATGCACATATATATAAATATATATATATATACATATATGTTTGATCGTTTATGTATATTCATGTTTATTTAATTTATTTATGTGTTTATTTTCTATTGTTTTTGTTAGTTTTAAAACTATTTTGTATCACTATCCTAGAGTAAATTTTATCTTTTGAACACAGTTGTCGCTATTTCTCTTCTACAGTTTAATAGATATTGGGGTTCTTTAAAGTACAGGATAGCAAATTTTTCATGAAGGCATAATCTACATGGATCGTCTTAGTCATCCACATACAGTACTGTTCCACAGCTCATCAGTGCGGCTAAACAGGCAACTACCTCAAGCCAGGATTGAAACCTGATCATCTGTACGACTATGCTCTCAGCGGCTGCTGTGTGAGTCATGAGTTTAACAACTATGCTCGATTTGTTTACACTAAGAGCATCGCTTATACGCTAATGGTAATTCGTGTATCACTTCTCAACTCAAGATGAGGAGCATTATTATATATATATATATATATATATATATATATATATATATATATATATATATATATATATATATATATAACTGTCATCTAAGCTTCAGCCTCTGTCCCATCAACGAAATGCTGCATCTCTCTGCCTGTTCTACAAGTATTTTAATGGCAAATGTTCTGATGAACTACAAGCACTTGTTCCCCCCTGACAAACCCGACAAGCAGCTAAATCTCACCCCTACACAGTAGAGATCCCTAAGTGTTAGAAAGCCATCTACTCCAACAGTTTCTTCCCCAGAACTGCTAGACTTTGGAACTCCCTTTCGGGATTCTGCTTTCCCAACTGTACTGACATGCAGAAGTTCAAATGTAATGTGAACAGACATCTTGCTACTCATCTCCCTTGATAATATCCCTGCAACTTATGTTCCCGATAGTAGCCCCCTACTTCAAAATGGCACTGTACCGGGGTGAAAAAATTGAATAACAAAAGAAGACAAAAACTAATCCATAAGAAAGCATGGCAAAACAAATTAGTAAGAAAAAAAAAGACAAAACTAAAACTCGACTCTTTTGCATTCAATTACACAAACTCACTTGCACATATCATTGCCTTTCACACAGAATCAACACTGTCTCCATCATAATGGCCCTCTCTAATGCCAATGACTTACATGCTATCAAGTAGTAGAAATCTTCTCACACCCCAAACTCAACAAGACACAACTAAATCCAAGGACAAAATCTAACCTTCAACTCTCTTTGATATATGTGTCCATTGTTTTCCTGTGCATCTCATATCTAAATAATGGTCTTGGATATGACCTTAAACTATATCCAGTGGTGAGGCCCCAGCTTGCGGGGTGTGGGGAGTGTGGAGCCACCCTTTAATTATCATTTTTCCCAGGTCTACTCTGACCCGTGTGGTAGTACCTGTTAGAGCCCCAACTATGGGTTAAATAGAAACCGACTTGAAAACAAAAAATATATTCTATTGAAAAATTTTTCTTCAAAATCTTTGGGTTCAGCATTAAATAACCCGAAAAGGGTTGATATGCCATAAAATAAAAACAACCAAACTAAACTAAATAAATATGAATTCATTAATGCTAAACATATTTCCTGTACATTCTATTTCCCTCATATTTTCAGAATATCCTTTCGTTTTTCTCTATTAAACTCTAAAAGTATTACTCGTCGCATTTCCTTAAAAATAGTTTTCTTTCCTTTCCACGTAATGTGGATAAATAAGCAAATATCAGTGATTATTCTGGTTGCCACTTTTGGCGACATTTAAAATTAAAGAAAATACATAAATATCTGTACGATGTACGTACCAGTCAGAGGACGAAGACGACAAATTTAAAAAATCACGTCATTTGATCAAATATTTTTTTTTATTCAAGAAAATCAAATTTTACTGTTTCATTAGGGATAAAAAAAAAATGAAATCAACGAATTGGTGGACAAAGACATACAACCCTAATGCATGTGAAAACTGTCAAAATTATAACTGATTACCTCCCCTTATGATGTTCTCTAGCGAAATATGACCTTGTCTGTCACTTATGTAAAAAACGGCAAATTTGCTTTTTGTAAATATATAAAAAAAACTACTCGATCAATTTTTGTGATTTTTGGAATATAAAATCTTCATTCTGTGACAAGTAGGTACAATATAAAAGTTTTTCTTCGTTTTTGTTGTTTATCCCTATAAGTGCCAATCTGAATAAGCACCCAAATATCTAATATCCCCATAAATTAATCCACTTTTCATTCATTCAACAGTGCTTAGAGAAATTGTGTTTAATATTAACAGTGGTAGTAGGAGTAATGATATTAAAATGTTTAATCCATTCTATTATGAGGCACCCGGCATCGAAATGATTATTTTTGCCAACTTTATGGATTAAATACACAAAGCTCTGAAACAACAGCACCAGAATAATTGATAGAAGAATTGTCAGCAACAAGATGAGCAAAGAGTTCAGCCTTATCCTTAGATGAAATTATATAATCACGAATCCTTTGAGAGTAGCTAGAATTAACCTTAGAAATTGCTGTTTGGCAGGCATTGCTAACTCTTCTGCGGGATTGCCTGGAAGCCTCAGAACCATCTCAACGATACTGATTGAAGTAATGATTACGATGGGCAATGGCAGATCACAAACAGATGAAAACTAGAAAGGAGAATGAGGTTTGGTTTAAAACTGACTACGAGGAATGAAGGTATCAATTCCAAAAAGAAGCCAGTCAGTAACCTTCTTAGCAGCACCATTTGGATACATACCAAAAAATAGGACACCGGGGAACGTCACATAGAAAGCTGTAAAGTTCACCACAATCAGCCCTCCTGTAGTTAAATGTCTTCATATGGAAAGGACGATCAATTAAAGACTTTACAGAAAAATCAATCTCAACATCAACAACAGCATCATCGGAAGAACCCAATGGATGCAGAGGAGAAAATAGAACATGGCAGTTTTATGAAAATATTATTTTCAGTGAATTTTTTTATAGCTTTTTTAATACTTAAAAAATTTTTTGCTAGTCTTTCATTGGAAGGATTATTGCCCATAATTAAATGAAATTTTGTTTTATGCAAACATTTTTATCAATTAAATATTAAGGAAATATTTCTTTTCTATTTGAAAATCTTCATTGAATTCTGTTTCACGAAAGAAATAATTATTTTTCATAGGTATGAAAAACCTTTTTCCAAAAAATTAGAAAAATTATTAGATATGGCATGATTGTAATTTATGAAAAGAAAAAAAATTAGGCAATATTCTCTCCTACAATTTATAAGTTTGATTGACTTGTTTTTATGTAAAAATTAAAGAGGATTTTTTTTCATTTCCCAATCTTAAAAGTCAATGTACCAGATCTTTAAAAACATTAATTACAGTGTTCAGGATCTTTGAAATAGTGATGCCAATTCTGAATACTGCCCCAATATTCTATGGAATACCAATTCTGCAAACCAGACAAAACTTACACGAGAAACACTCGTCTAGCTGAACACTATCAATAATTTCCCCCACTCTTTATCTGTGCCTAAACCTAAACGTACATTCCATGAACAAGCTTCTTTCTTAGAACTGCACACCTGTGGAACTCTTTTCCATTTGCCTGCTTTCCGGCTGACTACAATATGGTCGTCTTCAAGTCCAACGTAAACAAGTTTTTGATGAGCTGTTCCGCTTAAGTAATCCAATTTACCAAATTTCCACTACTAACAATTACTACGTCACTGTCCTATTGACCACTGTACACTTATTAACCCTTATCCTCGAGTGGTCTCTAGCCTTGATACGTGGTGACTCCTTTGTAAAAAAAAAAAATTGAAGGTAATAATCAAAATGAGAGTAAAGCAGAATGATTTGAATAATGATAATCAAAACTTATCTAATACATTCCAACAATCAATATCTACTGCCAAGATAGCGATAAAAATGTGATTAAAAATTCAAATAACTTTAATAACGATAATAATGAAAGCTCCTCTAACAAATTCAGACATTTAATTTTATAATGAAATAAGAATTTTTATTTTATGAAATATATTCCGGCAAGTATTACCATACAATCTGTCAAAAACCAAATCTAACTAATCACACTACTTACTGATTCATTCCATTATTAATTGTAATTTGACCTCCATTTTCTTACCACTATGAAAAAATTGCAGAAAGTTGACACGTAACATATTTCTATCAAATCTTATTACTTACTTACATGCCAGATTATCAGATGATTAAGAAAAGATACTGATATAATTATTACTAACTAATTTACAAGTCATTTTGATTAAATTAAAATCTCTAGAAAAAAGTGATGCCTCACTATAGTTCTATTTTTGTAATAATATATCTTAAGCAGTTCTCCATATTTGTTTATGAACAAGTTTATTTTTTAATTCGTGGGGTAATTCGAACTAATATTCCACTGACTATTTTGTTGAAGGAGAGCCTCATTCTAATTGCTTATGTGATGAGAAAGTTTTTGCTAATGTGAGGGTTGATGTTTTCAACTACCGTAGAATTTCCACAGGTTCTGCTTATTGTTGTTGTTGTTGCTGCTGCTGCTATTATTATTATTATTATTATTATTATTAATAATAATAATAATAATAATAATAATGATAATAATAGCAGCAGCAGCTAGCTAGTTGAGGGAGGTCAAAGAAAGGCTACCAGGAATGCAGCAGATGAAGAACGTTGAGTAACCATTGATAACGTGAAGGCTGGTATATGAAGAATGACAAACTGGGAGGCACCTAGTCCAGATGGAGTAATGGGCTTCTGGTTCAAACAGTTCCAATGCCTTTATTCACCTATAGCTGCTGCCCTGCAAAGGGTCGTAAAGTTAGAAGATGTCCCTGATTGGCTTGTTAAGGGAAGGACAACACGAAATTTTTTTTTTACACAGTGATCACCACTTATCAAGGCCCGAAAGCCACTCAGGGATAAGGGATATTGCAAATACATTACGTTAGTGTGGAGATTTGATGAAGTGTTTACTTAAGGGGGCGGTTCATTAGGAATTTGTTAACATTGGACGTGAAGACATCCAAGTTGTAGTCCGGAGGGAAGCAGGCAGATGGAACAGAGTTCCACAGGCGTGCAGTTCTAAGAAAGAAGCTTTGTTCATGGAATCCGCATTTTGATTTAGGCACAGATATAGAGTGGGGGAAATTTTTCACGGTGGATTCAGCTAGACGGGTGTTTTTCATGAAAGATTGGCGAGGGGGACCAGAGATTGGAGTTCAGACGAGCATCTGCCATGGAAGTAACGATAAAACAAGGATAGGCTCGCAACGTCTCTTCTGTGGGAGAGAGGTTGCAGGGTAGAGAAAAGGGCATCCCCCACTAAGCCACGAAGTCTATTTTGTACTCTGTCAAGGCAGGATAGGCTGTCCTTAGCAGCTCCCGCCCAGATATGGCAACAGTACTCCATCCTTGGACGTACTTGGCTTTTATATAGATAGAGAATTGCATCAGTAGTGAGATATCTTCTGGAGTGGTAGAAGGATCCCATCTTTCCAACGACCTTGGCAACAGACTTGATGTACGTGCTCCATTTCAGATCAGGAGTAAAGGTCAAACCCAGAAGCTTGTCAAAACACGGGGCCTCTCCCAGACGAGAGCCATCCATCCCAATTGATGCCAGATGGGGATCAGAGCGTTGATGATGTAAGGATAGAAGTTTGGTTTTGGATGCATTAAAGGTAAACAGCCACATCTTCCCCCACTGAACCACGCGCTCAAGATCAGAGGAGAGAGAATCAGAGAGAACTTTGTCATTTACAGCCTTTGATGTGTTGCCGTAGATGGTCGTGTCATCAGCATAGATGTCAACGAACGATTTAAGTATGTGTTTAGGGAGGTCATTGGTTTAGAAAGATCCTCAAAGGGAACAGATGCCAGCAATTATAGACCAATTACATGTCTTCCACTAATGTGGAAACTGTTAACTGGAATCTTTGCAGAAAAAATTTATGAACATCTTGTGAGTAATGATGTTTTCCCTGATGAACAGAAAGGGTGTTGGAAAGGCTCGAGGGATACCAAGTAGCAATTACTTTTTGATAAGGCAGTAATACAGGATGCAAAGAGGAAGAAAAGGAATCTGAGTGCAGCACGGATTGATTACAGAAAGGCTTACGATATGGATCCTCATCCATGGATCCGTGAAACACTATTGATGATGAAGGTTGCTAGGAATGTGGTAGGGCTTTTGGAGACAACTACGGCTCAATGGAAAACAGTGCTGACAGCAAACAGAGAGGTACTGGGGCAGGTTGGCATTAAATGTGGAATATTCCAAGGAGATTTGCTATCTCCACTTCTTTTTGTAATGATAATGATGCCACTGAGCATCCTCTTGAAGAGAGAGAAACTGGAGTATAACTTTGGATCTGGTGAAAGACACCTCAACCATCTACTGTTTATGAATGATTTGAAGATATTCAGTAGAAATGAAAAGGAAATGGAGAAACTGGTAGAGCTTGTAGGGACATACTCGGAAGACATAGGAATGGAGTTTGGGATTAATAAATGTGTGGTGCTGGTGATGAAAATGGGAATAAAGGTTCATTTGAATGGAATAGTGCTGCCAAATGGAGAAATTATGAAAGAAATAGAAGATACAGGTTATAAGTATGTTGGAGGGTGTAGGCATCATGAACAGAGAAATGAAGGAGAAAGTCAGGAAGGAGTATCTTAGAAGAGTGAAACTAATTGCGAAGTCGAAATTGTATGGAGGAAACCTAATGAAAGCAGTGAATGCAGTGCGGGAATTTTAGAATAGTCTGACAAGGAGTTGCATGCCATGGATATCAAAACAAGAAAAGTTTTAACAATGTTTGGTATATTCCACATTCAAAACAGCATAGCGAGGCTATATAAAAAGAGGAAAGACGGTGGGAGAAGATTGAAAAGCGTAAAAGATTGTGTTAGAACTGAGGAGATGTCGTTGAAGGAGGATGTGGTTAGAAGTGAGGAGTGGATGCTTAAGGTTGTGACCAATGAAGTGGAAGTATGTGAAACTAAGGCTGATTATGTGAAACGTATGGGTAGAGAAAGGGTAGAGGAACTGGCTTGGAAGAAAATGCATGGAAGGTTCTTCCAGGATATAGCAGAAGTGGCTGATGAAAGATCATGGCAATGGCTTAAAGCTGGATATGTGGCTAAGAGTACTGAAGCTTTTGTTTGTGCAGCACAAGAGCATCCATTAGGAACACGATTGTTCAAAAAAGTAGTTCTAGGAGAGGAAGTTGCTGCAGAATGACGGATTTGTAGTAAGACCTCAGAGTCAATTGTGCACCTTGCAGCAGGGTTTAGTGGATTAGCCCAGAGAGAGTAAAAGACACAATCGCATGGGGCTCCAGATATATTAGGAGGTCTGTAAGAAGGTTTGTTTGAAGTGTGCTGGAAAGTGGTTTGAGGAGGTGCCTGATGAAGTGAGAACAAGTGATGATGCAAGGTAGAGGTATGGTGGGACAAAAGTGTCATAACGACCAAGCAATTGGAACATAATCATCCAGATTTGGTTGTCATTGTCAAGGTCTCAAAAAACTGGCAGATTATAGACTTCTCAGTATCCTGGGATAGGATTGTGAGAGAGAAAGAGAACGAGGTGGAGCAATTATGAGGTTAAAACACAAATAATCCTGATCATAGTAGGTACGCTAGGAGTAGTATCAAGTCGTCTGGAAGGACAATTGAAAAAAAAACTATGAATCCCTGATGTTTTAGGCGGCCTTCAGACTTCTGCTATTGTAGGTACCACCAACATCCTTAGGAAAACCCTTGATCTTTGAAATTCCTGGTTTGAAGCCGGGATTGAGAGAAATCCTCTGGAAATGAATTTCATCCCTTTCCAGGGAGACGTTGATAAACAAAGAAGAAAAAAAAAAAATATTATTATTATTATTATTATTATTATTGTTATTATTATATTATATTATTATAATATTATATAACAATATTATTATTATTATTATTATTATTATTATTATTATTATTATTATTGGCTCACATGGAGCTTTCACACAAGTCAACAAAAGATCTGATTGGAAACCTGTGGTGTTCTCTGGAAGCTGAGTGAAAACAAGTCTCCCCAGATGTCCAGCTCTCTCCGCCTCCTTCGATAGCATTTGCAAATAAATTTACGTTATCGCTACCGCCTCTTACCATTGATTTCTCGCTGGCAGTGGCCATTGGTCTATACTGGAATTTGAGTGGCACTAAGCCTCCTCAAGGTTCCAGTTCTCTTCGCGCTTGTCCAGCGGAGGTTTGGTCAGCACTCTCTCCTCAGTCTTTCCATCCTCCTTGAACCTTCTCAGCTCTTTGGTATCACTTTTCTTTTGGAGGGGGCGGTGATGAGACAATGCGAGGGGATGCATGATGGAGGTGTAGAACTTGTAGATATGCAGCTTCAGTGTTCTTCATCCCCTGTAACGCTTCTGCATTATATTATATTCTTGTATTATTCTCTGCATTCAAGGGTTTTCCTTATTTTTTTTATTTTTGCAGTTATTCCTCTCATTCCAATTACTGCCATTCTTTTTTCAAAGTTTTTCGGAATTGTTCCTAGTGCTCCTACTATTATCGATATTATTTTGATTTTCTTCATCATCCAAATCCCTTTTAACTCTCTGGCTAGCTCTGTGTATTTGCTTCGTTTCTCCTTTTCTTTCATACTCACCCTGTGGTCACTGGGACAGCAAAGTCTACAATTTGACAGGGTTTTTCTTTCTTGTTAATTATTACGACATCTGGTCTTCTTGCTTGACTGTGTTTGTCTGTCTGTATGTCCATGTCCCATAGGATTTTGTGGTTCTCGTTTTCCAGTGCTGTTGCGGGTTTATGCTTGTACCATTTGTCTTTACATTCCAAATGCAGCCGTTTGCACAATTCCCAGTGCACCGCCTTTCCCGCTTGGTCATATCTGTTTTTGTATTCCTTTTGGGCCAGTTTGCTGCATTCATTTACTATATGGTTTATCGTTTCGTCCCTTTGTCCACAGAGTCTGCATTTGCTGTTTTCTTGTGTTTTATCAATCTTTGCTTTGATATGGTTGGTTCTTATTGAGTTATCTTGTGCTTCAGTTATTAGAGATTCAGTTTCTCAGTTTATATGTCCTTTTTGCATCCATGTCCAAGTGTTTTCGTTATTCTCATCTTTTGTCTTATGAATCTTCTGTGGAGTTTTTTCTCTTTCCATTTCTCTTTTCTCGTTTTGTCATTTGACTCTGTTTTCTGTTTTGTTGTTTTTTCAGTGTCTCTCACTGCTATAATTATCCTTTCAGTATTTTGCATTATGTATTTTTCTAGGTCTTTTTTTGTGTCCTTCACACAGTCCTCTATACAGATCAGTCCTCTCTCGCTGTCTTTTCTTTTCATATAGAGTCTGTCAATATCGTCCTTTGGCTGTAGTGCATTATGCATGGTCATAATTTTCCTGGTCTTCTGGTCGAGCTGTCTCAGTTCTTCTTTTGTCCACCCTATAAACAGTCCAGAGTATCTTACTAGTGATACTGCCCATGTATTTATACCTTTTATTAGGTTTCTGCTATATAATTCCGTTTCCAGGAGTTTTCTTGTTCTCCTGAGGTATTCCTTTCCAATTTTCTCTTTAATTTCTGTTGCTCTGATGGTGTCCGCTTCCAGAATTCCCAAGTATTTATAGTCATCTTGTTCCCCTAGTGCCTTCATTTCTGTTTGGTTGGGTAGTTCCATGCCTTCTGTCGTTTCCAGTTTTCCCTTTCTTATAATTAGTAGTGCGCACTTTTCCATTCCAAATTCCATTTGGATATCTTGGCTGAAGATCCTGGTAGTGTTAATTAGTGTCTCTAGCTCCTTTTCGGTCCTTGCAAAAAGTTTCAAATCGCCCATGTACATCAGGTGGTTTATTTTTTCCTCTGTATTGGAGAACTTGCATCCGGCTTGGCACTTTCTCAGAATACTATTCAGATTATTATTATTTCTTCAAAGTAATTTCAACTTTTGAATATTTTAGTTCGACTATTTATTTATTATTTAACATCCGGCCAATTCTCTTGATTTTAAACATTCAAGTTGTACCTTAACACTTTTGTAGAATTGGAAAAAAAAATGTCTCGTCAATCTGATTATGCTATTTATGGTGACTTTTCATTATGATTCTATGCGTTCAAATAACAACAGGAATCACTTTGACTTTATTACATTTTCCGTTTTAGATCTTGATTTTTATTCCTGTTCTTTCTCCTGCACTATGGTATCGAAGAGGAAAGCTATGTCAATGGGCGAGCAAGTTTTCTTGTTTTTGTTTAGATTAAGTCAAGTTTGGAATGTTCAAGAACCTTATCAGTTTGTATGCGCATGTCTCAAAGAATTTTGACATTGTCATTCTCCTGTATCATGTCTGGTTTATGCTCATACTCTAACGCAGTTATTACGTGTCAACACTCAGGACCCACACATTGTATGTAGACATTCGCAAGGAAACAAAGACAAGGGAAGAATTTGACTTACTTTTTTTCAGTTGAGACATTTATTTACAGATACTTCTAGAATAATACCTTATCTCTTGTTTAAAAGGCTTCTCGTACTCTAATGTTCTTAACAAAACTCTGGCATGTCGAATACATGGTATCTTTGTCTGGCCATGTTTAGGACATGTCTTTCTTTATTGCTCTTGGGTCACGTGTGTAACATGTCTATTTCTGTCCTTCTCGGGATGTTTTTCTTTTTTTATAATCTTTTTCTGTCCTTCTTCCTTGCTGTGACGTCACCTCGTACACAGCTCAGTCATTTGCATATGTTGGCTGTCGTACAGCTGTTGTTGCTAATGCTGCTGCTGCTGCTATATATGTGCCTGCACTCTGTTACAACACTGCTTCTCATTGTGGGCTAATTCATATATTCTAGTGTAGTACCTAATCGACATTGTGATGTCCCCATCTTTGATAGTGATGTTGTGCTAGCATAAATCATTCTGATACGATATGCACTAAGGTTTCTTCCTTTTCAGGATACAATGTGCACATCGAGATTCTGCAGTTTTGTCAATGTAGTGTTTCCTGGAGCTGCCATTAAGGTGCTATCAGTAGATCTTTTGAAATCTCCTCTGATCAACCGATTCCAGCTGTCAGTATCTCAAAATTCAGTATTTTTTAAGAATACGCTATATAGTTTCTTTCCAAGTAATTTTTCCCTCTCTTTTGCAACCTTTGATTCATTTTCACTCCATTTCTTTGCACTCTGTCTCTTTTCACTTAACAAAGAAGAATCTCATTACTTTCAGAATTATGTTTAGATAGACAACCTTCTTCTATATTCACATCTTCAGTATTAAGTAAACCTCAACCACTTCCTGTCTAGGTAGATACAATAGTTTTGCATCACCTTTCTTTGCAACAGCTTCATAAATTGTAACCATTTTTTGTATTTTTGTGTCCAAACATTTTAATTCATCTTCATTCCAGTCAAGTATACTAGCAATGCATCGGATGATAGCTACTGTTCTGCCATGATGGTATAGATGTATTGTGGAGGTGCAATTTAAGAATACCCCTTATTCTTCTGTTGCATTCAGTTTTGACCTGGTTTTTCATTTCCTTGCTTTTAATCTTATCTGCTTCCAATATTCGCAAGTATCTTTTTCGTTCCTCTCACTGTCAATATTCTTTTTATCAAATATGTTGTTGGGATTTCAAGTTTACCTCTTTTATTTGTATGTTGTCACTAAATAATTTGACCGCATCCATGAGAGTAAAGTTGGTTTTTATTCTTTCCAAAAACTTTAAGGTCATCCTTGAATAGTAAATGGTTTTTATTTATTTGCTTCTCCACTGAGCAAATTAGGCACAAGTCCGTTTTTTAATGTAGAGAGAGAGGGAGGGGGTGGGAAAAGGGGACCAGCTCCCGATGGGTGGGAAATGGGAGCTGGATAGTGACAATTGGTATGAAGGGTTGCCCCTACATTGACCAAGGTCTTATATGTGGGATTGCCGCCACAAATGGTCTTTGCTTGCAGTATCTGCCGGAACAGATGGTATTTATTTGCTCCCCCACCGAGCAAATTAGGCACAAGGCCAGTTTTTAATGTGAGGAGTGAAGGGAGGGGGAAGGGAAAAAGGGGACCAGCTCCCGAGAGGTGGGAAATGGGAGCTGGTTAAAGGTCAAGCATGTGGGGTTGCCCCCACATCTGGTCTTTGCTAGTCATAGCTAGTCCTAGCTAGTCATAGCTTGCAGTATCTGTCGGAACAGATGGTATTTATTTGCTCCCCCACTGAGCAAATTAGGCACAAGGCCGTTTTTAATGTGAGGTAAAAACCAGCTCCCCTAAAAGTAGGCAAAAAGGGGGCACTCTGGTTACCAAAAATAATAATTGTCCCAGTATAGAGGGTTTCCCCTCCATTGACTGGTACAAATTATCTTAAGTGCAGTATCTGTCGGAACAGATACTACACTTTGATCTTGGCCAAAATGAATAGTAAATGGTTAACCATAGGAAACCTTTTCCAAACCCATTTTTAGAAGCTCAAAGAAACCAGACATTCGTCACTAGTTGATTGGAAAGTTATACGATAGACCAGTACATGTAGAAATTTAGACGACTGTATGGATTATGCCTGCATGAGAAATTTAAAATTGTAAACTTAAAAGACCCCCAAAATCTTTTAAACCGTAGATGAAAAATATCAAGAAATTGTATTTTTTTTCTTTCTATGTTTCGTCGGGATTCAAAAATCGTTTCAAGCTCTAAAAGGTAACACGTACATTCAAAAGAGTAAGCTGAATGAACAAAGAAAGAAAAGGAGTAGTTTTTGATACTCATGCATCAGTCCCTAAAGTAAATCTCTACAACAAAGTAAATGCAACAAAAAAATAATCGAAAAGCTTAGCTTACAGGAAACAGGCGTACTGTAAATAAATGAAGAAAAGTAAGAAATGAGTTTAGCAAAAGTTTTAGTGGACATTTTTTTTTTGTTTGCTTTTACATGTGAATCGTTCGAAAATAAAATCTGAAGCCTAATCTGCTATTCTCGAATAAGATCTTAATTCTAACAAAAAGTAATCTGAATTAGCTAAATTTCTATGGAAAGCTTTGATGGTTTTATTATTTTGTTGCTACATTAATTGTCTCATGTTAAAAATGTGAAACGAACTTAAAAAGAATAAATTTAATATATATATTATATATATAAGTATTAATAATGAAGTGAGTATGTGATATGAAAAAAAGGGAGCGGTCCATTTTTTAATTAAAAAATATCCAATATATAACAGAGCAAAAGAGTATCATGTAAAATTAAACAATGTTCATAGCATTTTTATGCCATGAATAATTAGGCCCTGGTTTTATTGGAGGCGGGAAAAGTAGATATTAGGATGCAAATAAAAATAGTTGCTACCTTCTCTTTGGAAACCTGACATGGAAGAAACAGCTTAGCAGAGAAAATATAAAAAAGGTTTAAATGAAAACTAAATAAACATATATTTTCTGGAAAACACACATAAAAACTCGGCCTAATTGGCTGGTGGACAGATTAGCATAGGAATATTTTGTCTGCGGAAAAACCATTAAAAAAGAACATTTTGTTATATTAAAATCAAAACAATCATTGCATTAAAAAATTAATGGTTGATTAATAAAACTAATAAAATAGATAACATAATCACGTGGACACACCAGTTCTCGCCAGATCACCAAAGTTAAGCAACATTTAGCCTGGTCAGTACAAGATGGGTGACCATTTATATGGTTATGTTATATGTTATATTTGCGTTAAAGTAAAAGTTTCTATGGCATGTGATTTTGCACACGTCCCTTTTCCTTTTTAAAAGGGCTGAGTTTTTTTTTTCTTCAACATTTCGTTACTAACAGCTCTTATGTTTACTGCTGCTACCTGCTATTTGCTCTCATGTTTACTATTTGCTCTTACGTTTATTATTGGCTGTGAAATTAGTTTGGTAAAGCCTAGTAAAGAGGTTTTGGTCTGTCTTCCGTTCTACGATAAAACACCACAATTTACCAAACTAATTTTTTATTTTCCTCATGGAGAAGATAATTCGCCTGGATAAATTTGATGTTTCCTCGGCAGACCCTCAGGCCAACAAGCTTTGGAAATTATGGTTCCACAACTTTAATTACTACTTATCAACTATCGCTTCGTTAAACCCTGATAAGCTAGAACTTCTCTATTTAAACATCGGTCCCTTTGTTGCTGACGTTATCGAAGGTTGCTCTAGTTTTAAACATACCATAGAATTATTGAAAGGCGTTTACAACAAGTCTCCAAGTGTTATTCACGCTAGACATCTGCTTTCCACGCGTTTGCAACAAGAAAGCAAGTCTGTTGACCAATACCTTAAGGCCTTGAATCGACTTGCCACTGACTGTTGTTTTAAAGACGTAACGGCCACCATTTACAGGGATGAATCTGTCCGTGATGCATTCATTCGTGGTCTCCGGTCCTCATTGATACGTGCTAGGCTCCTTGAAACACACACTCACAGAAGCTACTCAATGTGCTAGGGCTTTAGAACAAGCTCACTCTCGCGCGGAATCGTATGCCTCTCAGATTGGGGCAATCGCTGTTACTTCTACTACGGGAACTAAAAATGTGCTGGCCGATTTTGCTGAGGAAGCCACTTGTATTTCTAAAAATTATGTTCCAACTGATTCTCGAATGGAGTTTGACTCTGTACAGTTGTCTGCTGCCCTTCCTGTTCGCGGCAAAGTTAATTAATAAAAGGAACTTTTTTAAAACCAATATGCAAATCAGTTACCCTTGTGACTCTAATATTGCATAGTATATAAAAACGATAGTGTTTCTATTGACTCAGCTGAATTAACTTGAAATATGGCGGTCTGACTTTATTGTTTGTGCGATAAATTAACCCAGTTTTCACAGATATTCATTTAGATAAATCTTCACACACATTCATATATTTGAGTACATTAGATTACGATAGATATTGAGCTTTTGCATTAAATGGCCTATAAAAGTGTTGATATGCCTTAAAATAGACAAATCAAACCAAATCAAATACTGTAATCTGTAATAGATTAGAACATTGATTCGTGAGCTCGTCAAACCTGAAAAAGATATTAGCTGGTATAAGCTACTCTCTTTCTTTCTTCATTCATTCAGCTTACTCTTTCCTTTTCACTTTCTTTTTTCCCCTCTGTATTGAAGGAATGGAGATTCACTAAAATCAATTCCTCACAATGATGCAACGAGGCTTCCACCAAGAATATTATTTGACAGTATTCTTGAAAATGATTCCTGCTCATTTGAAATAACAGAATTAACAAGATTGAGTGAAATAAATAAAAATACTTTAATAAAAACAGCTAACTCGACAACTCAAAATCAGCGTTCTTCTGGGCGACAAAATGGCATGCTTTGACTCTCCATTGATAGGACAACAAGAACCAGCACCCAATCCAGGCTGTGACACATTCTAAGAAATACAACTAGTGCAAAAGTTGTTCAAGCACAACTGCTCTCTCCCAGCTTCAACCTAACCCAAAAAGTAAACACACTGACACACAAAAGTGAACCTTTGAAAACGAAATTAACGTGGTTCTAACACTCGTGTTTTTTCTTCATTTAAGAACTTTCAACTTTCCCAACTTTACTCACTCCAAATATATTTCACTTCATTATAAAAAAGTTAATGTATAAATGTGTCCTGTTCGTTAATTTTATTTGCTATGTTTGTTCACAACACCTTTTTGTTGAAGTTAGCACTTGCAAAATGGTGACCTGTTTTCAATATTCATAATTTCATGTTTTTTTTATTCATTTTTATAACCAAATATATTAAATTTTCAGTGTGGTTATAGGCAAATTCCAAAAATAAGACCGTTGTCTAATACCCTAGTCAAGCCAGGAGTCATGCTACAGATCTACATTTAGGCACAATCTTTCAGCATATTTTACATCCGGGCAATCTGTTAGTTATTAGCTGTTTTCTAATATTGATGAATGTTAAATTTAAACAGATTTAAAAACCAGAAAAATTGAAAATAGCATGAAAATCGCATTATTTTTTTTATTGCACCCATTATTTCATTTCTTCGTTTTATTTTTTCAAATTTTCTAAATTTTGGATTATTCAGCCAACATAAAATTGCAGAGAAAATATTTTGCCTAAATTTAAAGCCGTTGAAAACTAGCTAGCAGAATGACAAAATTAACTCATGATTTTGTTTTTTAAAGTGGCAAGTTCCTTAAAGCTGTGACCTTGCAGCTTATAAATGTCTGTAATTGTTGGTTGGCGTTTCTGTACACCAATTGTTTGCGAGTTGCAGTGTATGAAAATGACTGCCGGCCTACATGGTGGCAAGAGAATCGAAATAACAATAGAGAAGATGAAGACTTACACAAAAGAATGACATGCAACGAGAGGGAAGACTGGCAAATGGTAAAATTGATTCGTCAGTCATTGTTACTCAAAAACTGGGGAGGTTTGGCAAAACAAAGGGAGAAAACTCTTATTTCCTTTCTTGAGTGAAGCCATTAATATCTGCTAAAAATTAGATTAGATCTTCAAGTCAGTCAATTATCTTTTAATGTTCAATTCATGAAATTGAGCCACAAAGGGAATTGCCACTTTTGCAATAATTCAGAAAACGCAACGCTTTATGGCTTTTCAATTGCGTCTTGGAAAAACACAAACTATGTAATTCGATAATTTATAAAAAAAATATGGGCTAGGATTGAGAGAAGAAATTTTTTTTTTGAGAATATTGATTATTATTTTTGAAATTCATATCGCATCAAATTAATTTCTAGAATCTAAATGAGTTATTGAATGCAGTTCTACTTGATTCGGCAACTATACACTGCCTTTCTGAATTTTTGAGATGAGGATTGGTTATTCATATTATTTGGGTTCATCGGACTACTGTTCTCATCTTGGGTGTGATTTTCATAACGTTTCGATCGATATAACCTTCGACCTATATATATATAAGTAATAAGTAAAAACATTAATATATATATATATATATATATATATATATATATATATATATATATATATATATATAGGGGGAAGAGGGGAAAAGAAACAAAAGAAAAGAGTAATAAATAAATAAATAAATGAATATTTGCGAGTAGTGACCCCCTTCTTCCTTCTCCAATTCAAACGTAAACCCCTACCAAGCACCCCCTCCCTCACACACAACAGCACTAGCAACGAGAACTCTATCACCACCTTTAACACTCTGCCTTTTTCTTCCCCTTCGTTCACCCCTCTCTCTCTCTCACTGTGTAAAATCCGAGGCGACAGGAAGTAGTAGCAGCAATGCGAAAAGAAGAAAGAGAGAGGAGAAAAATCTCTATACAGGTGAAACAAAAAGAAAACCCAGGTCTTTTTGGAGCCAACACCACGAAGGAACGGATGGGAAAATTCCATGCGCCGCCATGCTAAAAAGCAATGGAAGGAACCAGTGACCAGATATGATGGACAAATCATCTCCGTACTGTTTTGAGGATAAAATAAAGGACTTTCTTTTGCTGGCTAACTCAAACCCCCATGAATAGAAACTTAATATTCAACCGCCAGAAAAAATAATAAATCGACAGGGAAGGGATATCCATGTGGAATGATGTAAATGATGTCATTGCATACAAGTTTCGGGTCGATGAGATAACGTCGACGAATTGGAAAAAGCCTGCACAAGGCAATGTATCTGCGTTCACGGACTGTTAAAAATAGTAGAAAAAAATTAAATAAAATAAAAAGCACAAAAGAGAGAATCTATGCTAGCCATACGCCATATCCCATCGGCAGTTAAGTACCCCATTTCTAATACGCCAGCTCCCAAATCCAACTCCCACTCCCATCCATGTTTATTTTTTTTGGACTGTTATTCCAGAACGATATTCATATCAAGTTGTTTTCACTCTATCCTTTTTTTTTGTTTGATTTCATTATTATTATATTTTTTTTGCTTAATTTCTCATTTGCTCGCCTTCACCCCAACCCATTGAGGCGTTACATTAAATTTCAATCATGTGTTTAATAAAGCCCTTTATGATATTTTATCCACGTGTTGTCATTCTTGCTTTGCATTTGAATTGTTAAAGGTTAAATGAGTTATCCATGAACTTTAGATAACGTGTAATTCTAGGGCACAAATCTGCACCCGACGCATTTAGATATTTTTCTTTTTTTTTTATTCTGTGTTATGATAACGTAGACTGAAGCGCCATTTTAGAGTTGAAGATTCTAACCAGGGATGATCACCCCAACTTAGCATCTCCCAGCTCGTAACAATATATATATATATATATATATATATATATATATATATATATATATATATATGTATATATATATATATATATATA
Organism: Euprymna scolopes; assembly: GCF_053919585.1. Classification (NCBI taxonomy): domain Eukaryota; kingdom Metazoa; phylum Mollusca; class Cephalopoda; order Sepiida; family Sepiolidae; genus Euprymna; species Euprymna scolopes. The sequence continues at coordinate 49,603,168 of NC_136497.1, forward strand.
ACTACTTAATTTAGTAAAAGTACATTCAACAATAAAAAACACAGTATGAAAACAACACTAGCGAATAAATACTGGGAACTCAAGGAAAGCGGACATTCGCCGGTAGTCGAATGGAAAATAATAAGACAAGGTACCATGTGTAGGGACCTAGACGACCCATGTAGATTATGCCTTCATGAAAAATTTGCTATCCTGTACTTTAAAGAACCCCAAACATCTATTAAACTGTAGAAGAGAAATAGCAAACAACTGTGTTCACAAGATAAAATTACTCTAGGATAGCGATGCAAAATAGTTTTAAAACAAACAAAAACAATAGAAAATAAACAAATAAATAAATTAAATAAACATGATTATACATAAACGATCACACATATATGCATGTATATATATATATATGTATATATATGTGCATATATATGTGTGTGTACACATATATATATATTTATATATAAACTAACATTTAAAAAAACTTAGATTTAAAACAGATCAAGAAACTAAATATCCAGGCTAAATAGAGCACACATAAAGGAACAGATCAACCAGAGGTCAAATAGGCCTTTGTCCGATAAATGCATGCTCATTGGCTGGTAGGAAGGGCGCGGTGGATACTAGAAAGCTGATTGGCTAACTAAAATCTCAATAGAAGATGCGCATATAAAAACGACAAACAACCACAGAATTCGCGCATAAGCCTGAAGAATCCTAGAGTGAATGAAACGCGGAATATTCACTGTAGCTTAATCGCCATATACATTTTATAGCTTACCATATATATATATATATATATATATATATATATATATATATATATATATATATATATATATATTGCAATTAGGAAGGGAAGACTATTATGATTCATAATTAAAAGTAAATTTGTGTATATATATATATTCCTTTAATCTTCTCTCCAAAAAAAGGGGAAAAAGGGGAACAGGAGAGGAAAGAAAGAGAAATGGGGAGCCAGCTGACCGGTTTCGACCCTCGCTTCTCAAAGCTGTATCGACGGAATTTTTAAAACAAAGAATGAAAAAGCGATTAAAATTGCGTTTTATTCAATTTATGGTGAGAAAGAAAAGTGGGGAAAACGATTAAAATAAAGCAGTGTTATGGTCGAATATCCTAGAGATAAATCACGTTCAAACCCAGGAGGCATTTCCTTTGCTTGCAAAGGGAAGGTTTTCTTAGTTGAACGTGAATAGTCTCCAAGATCTTAAGGTGATATAGTGAATGAGCACGACTAAGAATAGAAAAAGAGTCTGTGCTAAAGTTTGCTGCACAAGACGGGTTTTTAAGTAAATGATCAGTAATTCAGGATCCGTATGTGTTAGTAACAACGTCCGTTGCCCGGTGGGTTCCATTCCTAATTTTACTGGGTACATGTTGTTGGATTCTTCCACCTAATCTTAATGTCGTTCGACCCAAGTAGTTGACACCGCAACCACATTCAAAATTGTAAATAACGTTACTATTATGGTGGTGGGGGGGGTAGAACGTCTTTTCGAGAAGATGGTAATAAAGTTCTCGTAGAGAACACAACATGCACATTAGCAGTAAAATAACATCCATGAACTGCTGAACTTATTTGTTTGGCAAATTTCTCACTTACTGTACCCAACCAAGGCAAACGAAGATAAATTGGACATTTGGCTACTATATTCTCTTTAATTCAAGAGAATTCACCCAATTTCTTTTGAATAACTGACCTAATCACATCTAGTGGGTACCCGTTTTTGGATAAAGTATACGTAATTGTTTCCAATTCCTCATCTAATTTTAACTTGGAACAAATCATAAGGGCATGATGTGTTAGGGTCCAAATTAGATTTATCTTGCGTTTTTTTTAGGACAAAATGAATCCCAACGAGTGTACAAACCTGTAAATGTTGGTTTGCGGTATATAGATGTATGGAAACTAGATGGCGTTTTTGTTACCAATACATCAAAGAAAGTTATGGATAAATTGCACTCTTCCTCATAGGTGTACTTTAATGAGGGATGCATTCCATTGAGTAGGGAGAAAAAGGTGTTTGCTTCCGTTTGGTTATTAAATAAACAGAATGTGTCGTCAAAATATCGGAAGTACACTAATGGTTTTATGGGTCCAGATAGTAAGCGCTCTTCATAAAACCCCACAAAAATATTCACCATGGTCGGTCCAAGTACTGACTCCATGCCCACACCATCTTTTTGCCAATACATAATATTGTTGAAACTAAATTCCACAGATGTCGTGGTAAATTTCATAAGTTCAATAAAGATGTTTTCAGGAATAGGAGGAGGTGATATCCGGCCCCAATATAAAAAAATCTGCACAGATATCTATAGTTTCCAAAACAGGGACACAAGTAAAATATATTTATATATATACAAATTTACTTTTAATCATGAATCATAAAAGCCTTCCCTTCCTAATTGCAATATTTAAATTTTGTATTCCTAAAAACATTATGAAATATATATATATATATATATATATATATATATATACAGAGAGAAAGAGAGAGAGAGATAGAGAGAGAGAGAGAGAGAGAGAGAGAGAAGTTAATATATAGTAATAATTCGTAATAAATAGTGATATTTACTACTAGAAATAAAAATAGGTTTAAGACTCCTAAAATTCGTATTAGAATTGTCTGCAAGAACCCGTGGCACAGTGGTTAGAGTACTTGGAGAAATCAATTGTAAAAAGTGATATTCTCTTGAAGGTTCAATCCTTGGTGTGGGCGACCAAAAAATACAATTGCGAATTACTTAGGACCTCTATCCAGTCATGGCTGATGGAACAAGAGCACACTACCCCCGTGAAGTAAATAAAGGGTTCTATTCGAAATTCCACCCAAATTCCCGAGTTCGACAGAAACATTCCCGAGTTCACACTCAAAATGAGAATAGTAGTCCGATGAATCCAAATAATAGGAATGCACTGCCTATCTGTTATGATTTAGATTTCATTTTATTCAGTGATGCTATATGTGTTCTCTTTTTTCTCTCTTCCTCTCTCTATCTGTTGTTATTGTTACATAATAAGAACCCTACATCAGTAGCGATTAAGTTAGATAATGTGAATTTTGAAAAGGGGCACATTTAGTACATGTCAGGATAACCTTAATATGCCAACAGAATCGTGGAGGCAGAGAGAAGAGATCAAACTTCGTAGACAAAACAAGAGTTTAACGACGACGAATGATGAATGATATCACGTTTTTTGAGCAAGAAAAAACTAAGGTTGTTAAATCAGTTTCTCGGTGGAAGTCATGCAAACGCACCACAATAATGTATAAAAGCAACTTGTAATCTAGACGAATCCTACTTTGATGTTTGTTTGGTTGCATCACTCATTTCGTCATGTTAGAAAGTTAAGTTTATAAAGTAAATAACTAGCTACAATAACATTAGTCTCTCTTTCATAAGTAAATTCTCTCTAAATAAAACCTTGCAGAAAACTCAATGAACGTCTCCTTGTGTCTTTCATGCATGTAAAGAGTTTTGTTCATCAGTTAAACAGAGGAGACGATCGATGGCAATCCATGAAATGCAATGAACAGAAACAGTGACAATGGAGCGAAAAGACCAGCACGCATAAACACTACCCACTTGTGTGTATACACTAAGATTTGTTCTGTAATTGCCATGATCGCACCAGAGGTAAAGCACATACACCCTTGCATTACCATAAAAATGCAGTGGTCTGAGCGGTGACAGCAAAGGCGAGTTCTACTACATGGGGGTGGCGAGTGTGAGCCACCTCACATCCAACTGTAAGTTTCTACTGGGGGACGGCTACTATATGATGCTACACAGTGGAGTGTATACAGTAGATGTCTCCACTGGACGATCTGTGGACAGTTGAATATCAAATGCAGCATATACCGAAAAGAACAGTTGGAAATAAGTCATACACCATCTGTTGTTGCTGTGCAGTCCCTATAGCTACGTACCTAGAAAACGGAGCAATGAAACCTGACATAGTGATATGGGACTACAAGGAGGAAGAAGCAACCTTAGTAGAAGTTAGTGTCCCCAATAATGCTGGATTAAACAGATCTGAAAGGGAACAAATAATAAAATACCAAATATACCCGGTGAACCAAGTGCAAAAGAGATTCAAACAAATGCACTCAAAGGGACTGTCAGAATCTTACAAAAATCTCTTGGTTGGAATTAGTGGGTGAACGTTTGGCATCTTTCCAGATGTCCATCCTCAGCTGAAACAAACTAAGTTTTTTTTTTTTTAATTGTGTATTGAATATATGTGCCATACTTACTGCGGTGAAAATAAAAATTAAAAGTGTTAGGAATGGATGTGTCAGCACAACATAACTATTAATACTTTGTGGATTATGCCCGAAGACGAATATTTGTGCGCATGTTTGTAGCATATCGATAACAGAAGTAGGGGGAAGAAATGTTAGTACTCACAGTTGACCTGACGTAGACATTTATTTACAAAGAGGCAACACATAGAATGATACAAAATACATCTTTCTTAGTCCGATATTACTTGAATCTGTTTGTCACAACTATCTCGGACAGAAGTAATATTTGTCCGTCTTCATTTCATTGAATCAAAGTCATTCATTTAATGGCGACCACCAGCGTTTGCCTTGTGCCGTTCTCATGTCTCCACATGAGAACTCAAATAGCAGAATTAAAAGAAGAGAGGTAACTTGGCTTGAAACAAAAAAGGAATTAGCTCTCTTTGGCTGTTAGTAAAAAGAAAAAAAAAGCACTTCTGAATCCAAGGGCCATTTTGTCCCTACTTCTTTGTCTACAACTCTGCTCACATATTGTTTTTAAGTGAACCCAACATCAGGCAGCAGTCATACCAAGACTCCGTCATTTAATACAGTCACACTCAGTATCACTCGCCAGAATCCAACCACTGAAAGGTCATCTTGTGTAGACCCAACTCCATTATATTAAGAAGACCTATCCTTGCCACCCTGACAACATCTACTTGATTACAAATAATTTGTGCTCTCCCTGTCGAATTTAGGGTAGTTGTAGGGTTATGGGAGGATATGTTTTAATTTGTAAAAAACAAAAAAACAAAACAAATAATAACAAATAATAAAATCAAATATAGTGTTTATTTAAAATAAATCCGTAAAAATCATAACAATTAAATACGGTGAATTGATTTGCCTTGTCACTGCTTGGAAAATCAAGAACCATGCACACACATTTTAGATATTAAGAATATAAAGGAAAACGGAACTACATACATTTTCGATTTAGAGGAAGAAAGGAAGCCAAATGGAAATGCAGCATAAACAATAAATAATATAAACAAAAATTAATACTTTCCCCAAAAAAGAAACAACGACGAAGCAAATGGAAAAAGGAAGTAAAAAAACAAACAAACACTTAAACTTGTTGACAAGAATATTATAAGTGGTTCTGGTGAAAATCTTGATAACAGGAAGCCTCAAAGATCAAGAATTCTTACATAAAAGGAAATGACATTTTCAAGATAATGGTCGAGAAGAAACTGTTATTTGAAAATCGGGAAAGCATCAATCAATATTCATTCATCTTATATATAAAGTAAGGCACAAATAGCATTTAAGCTGACAAATCAAAATTTCCTTTTGGGAAGCCAATTTTCATTCGTTATTGTTGTGTCATGTTATTGGCAATGCAATAACGTACTTCACTGCAATTTTAAAAATTACTTAATCTGTAAGTATCAGATTACTTGGTGTAATCATTTGAATATAAGGAATTTTAAGTGATATATAAGTTTCAGATTAAACATTGGTGAGGAAGCTTTAGCTGCCTCGTGCCTATCCCACTCCTAAAATAGCAGAAGAATCTCCAAGCCAAGTGAAGGCAAATGTCAATGCTTAGGATTATTAACATATATAAGAAAAATAAACGTACACGTTTCCAGTGTGCTTCGCAATATGAAAAAGGGGAGCTAGTTGGGAAAGGAACTTCTGTGAAAAGGAGAAAGAGTAAAATGAAAGAAAGGGAGAAGGAAGAGGGAAAGGAAAGAAACACTCTAAAATGTAAGCTTAAATGTTAATCAACAATGATGAAAAATATTTCCTTTCTTTTGTTGAAATTGAAGAAAAAAAAAACGCTATCTCAACTTAAAGTTATTCTGGTGTTATTAGATTAGGCAATGTGAAGATATTCTTCCTAACTTAAATGACCCAAGCATTGTTCTTGTTTTTTTTTTTTTTTTGCTTTTTCCTTTGAAAAAATCAATCATGTCTTGCAAAGCAAAAACAAGGCAATAATCTTTCTCTACAAAACAATCAAACTAAACGTCATAAATAAATATTTGAAGATATAAACAACTTGAAGCATCCAAATTTTTACCAAAATAATTGAACCCGAAAGGGTTAATATGACTTAAAACAAAACAACCAAACCAAACACAAGGAATAAATGTTTGAAGGTAAAAAGAACTTGAAGCATAAAAGCATTTTCCAAAATTAGTGGATTTGACATTAAATAACCTGAAAAGTTTGTAAAACAAAACAACCAAACCAAACACCATAAATAAATAAATGAAAACATAAACGACTTGAAGTATATAAACTTTTTACCAAAAATATTGGATTCAGTATTAAATAAACCGAAAAAGGTTGACATATCGTAAAACGAAACTGCCACTAGGACACAACCAAATCAACTGAAAGTTATGTATGGTCGGAGGTTTGGTAGCAAGATATATATATGTGTGTGTGTGTGTGTGTGTGTGTGTGTGTGTGTGTGTGTGTGTGTGTGTGTGTGTGTGTGTTCTTATCGTATTTCCAAGCTCTAGTGACATTTAAATGGTTGGCTTGCAACACAAAGGATTTCGAGTCAATAAAACATTAAAGAAAATTCAGTGAACGTCTCCTTGCGTCTTTCGTGCATTGTGTTGCAAGCCAACCATTTTAAGGCTATTAAAGCTTTGAAGTCCAATAAGGACATTTAAATTGCAAAACCAGACAAAGGCTTTGGAGTCATTATCCTCGACCAAAGCGTTTATATATATACATATATATATATATATATATATATATATATATATATATATATATATATATATATATATATATATATATATATATATATTTAAACGACTTTTTGGATTTTTGGATTTTACCGTTATTGAATATTTTACCCTTCACCAGACTATCCATTCACGTGAAATCACCTTTTTCTTCACTCTATTCCCTTTGCTTCACTATTTGTTACCAAGTAAGATCTATGACTTACTTGTCGTTTCATTAAATACTTTTGCAAGCAAAATACGATCCCATATTTTGCTAAATCCAACCTCTGATGAGAAGGAAAGTATTTCTTCGAAACTCCGCAGATTAAGGACTATCCACTTATTTTGTGCTTCCTTTTAAAAATTAAATATGTTTTTAACTCTTTTTCAAAATGTTTTTTAACATGTTTTATTAACTACTTGTTCTTTATATATATATATATATATATATATATATATATATATATATATGATGATTGCTGCATCTTTTCAGATGATTGCCGTCACATTGAGTTCTCCCAATCTTGTCGTCTATGCCATCTCAGATGATTCTGCACTCCTGCCGCAGATTTTCACATCTTGAAGCAAATGTGACATACAAATTGAGCAATTTCCATCGAGTTGACTTCCTCTGGAGGTTGAAGGGCATTCCTATGAACAATCACATGTCTTCTCAGACCAGCAGTAAACTTGCAAACTTTGCTGCATGCTAAACAGATCGTTTGATTCGGAATAACAGGTGCAAAGTTGACCTGAACAGGAGTTTCGTGCGACTTAGGGTGGTTGAGGTAGCCAGCTTTTGACAAAAGCACTCGTTCACAAGTGTCGCATTTCCAGCTCTGTGTGTCATGATTAAGACCGTCAATTAAACCTTTACGAAGCTCTCACTTCAGATTTCTTTTCTCTAGAGCATCACAACTTTCATGTACAAGATTTTGCCACTTTGGCCTTTGCAGAGTAAGTTCTTCCCATGTGTCAATGTCGATTTGTAAGACTTTCAAATTATTCTTTATAGAGTCCCTGAACCTCTTCCTAGGCTTGCCATTTTCCAGCTCCCTGTAAAAAATTTCATTCAAACCAAGTGGCCCACCCAACGCATGTGAGATCTGATTACAAGGGTATCAACACTAGAGCAACATGCTCTCACAAGGACTTCAGTATCGGGTACTTGTGCTTGCCACTTGATGTTTAAGATACGTCTCAAACATTTTTGGTGAAATCGTTCAAGCCATTTAATGTACCTTTGATGCAATGTCCATGTCTCTGATAAATACAACAGTGTGGTTAGCATACAGGTCTTGTAAACGCAGATCTTAGTCCTGTCTGTGATGCCACGATCAGACCATACTCTCTTCTCCAACCTTCTAAAAGCTACAGATGCCTTCTGAATTCGCTTGTGGATTTCAGTGTCGAGACAGCCATCCCTCGACAGAGAACTACCAATGTACACAAATTAATCAACTACCCCCAGTTTAGCACCACAGACCATGATGTTCAGCTCCACGTATGACTGGCCTGGTGCAAGAGTGAACATCACCTTTGTTTTAAAACAGAGTGATCCTCAGACCAAAGGCAGTGCAGGAGTCAGCAAAGCTATCCATTACATGCTGCATATCAGTCTTAGTATGCGACAAAAAACAGCATCGTCTGCATACAGTAACTCGTTGACCAAGACAAGATGTAGATTGGTTCTGGCATTAAATCTTCTAAGATTAAAAATGCGATCTGTGGTCCGAAACTTTAACATGACACCCCTATCGCAATCTCGAAACACATGAGCAAGTAAAGCAGCAAAATATATAGAGAAAAGAGTAAGGGCAGGAATATCACCTTGTTTGACACCATTGTCAACTGGGATTTCATCAGACATTTTTCCGTTAAACTAGACTCAAGCTTTCATGTTCCTTGAATATTCTAACAAAGGTTGGAGGACACCCTACTTTTTCTAAGATTAATCAGAGAGCATCCCTGTTAACGGTGTCAAATGCTTTGGTTAGATCCACAAACACTTGATACAGTTGTATCTGTTGTTCAATGCATTTCTCCTGGACTTGTCGGGCTGAAAAAATCATATCCATATTTCCTCTGCCAGACCTAAAGCCACTTTGTGACTCTAGAATAGCATTAGGACAAACATCTTCCAGTAACCTGTTTAATAGAATATATATATATATATATATATATATATATATATATATATATATATATATATATATATATATATATATATATATATATATATATATTCTATTAGAGAGAATGAGAGAGAGAGGGGGGGCATTTAAGAAATGAATTTACAGTTGGAAAAATGTTTAAATCCAGCTTCAAAATGATTAAATATATGTTCAATGTTCGCTGATTATAAACAATAAATTTTAAAAACGAACTATATTATCTTCACAAGAAAGTCCGCTTATTGTAAGAAAATTAAAAAAAAAATTGCGTAATTGAAAAGAGAATAAAATACCAATAACATCTCGCTTGCTTGATTGACTTTTCGTTGTAGGAAAAAAAAACTTTCCAATTCTTTTACATTTAATTAATTTGGCCATTTCTATTTTTAATTTTATTTATTGAATTTTGTTTCCTTTTTTTATCGATTAGTTTTCCGTTCTTCTCAAGTAGTTTTGTATTAGTTTCTTATTGATTAGTTTCGTTTCAATGATTTCAAGTAGGGAATATAAATTAAATTTCAAAGCGATATTGAGCAAACAAATTTAGCTAGTTTTAAATGAAAGGTTATTTGTCATCTTTCATGTATGTATCAGTTCAGTTGAGAGAAACGCATCTACAAAGCAGCTGGTATCTTGCTCCAAAACGTGACGTAATGTCATATCCTCTATCGTTCGACTATATTTTGTTTAGGGATTTTGACCTGCTGGTCTCCGCCTCAAATCACGCCACGCGTCTATGGGTATAATTTGGTTTACAACTAGGTCATTCTGACATGTACTAATGTGACCTTTAACTTAATCGCTACTTACGTAGGACCCCGTCATATGCAAATATATATTAAAACTGTATTAATGAAAGTATTTAGATAAGTATATTAAAATTGAAAACGGAAGCCTTTTTCAAAGAGATTTTTTTTTTTTTAATTCTAAATCTTAAATTTTTTTGAATAAAATTCTATCGTAAGAATTGATTAGTATTGCGCCATTTTTTTTTATTAGACAAATAAACGAGCATTTTAAAAGAAATATCCCGTAATGGCGTTATCCATTGTGTTGTCTTGGCGGTTATGAATTCAAATTCTGGATGTTAAACAAGGAAGCACGGTGGATACTAGTATTTTAAAGAGACAGCTCGTTTATTTCAAAGCCTTGATAGGTTAGAAATACTAAAATTGAAATTAGAAACCTTTTTAATGCAAGAAGAAGAAGAAAAAGAAGAAGAAGATGATGATGACGACGACGACGACGATTAATAATAATAATAATAATAATAATAATAATAATAATAATAATAATACCCTAGAACAGGAATGTAAGAGAGAAGGAGAATGAGAAGTGGAGCAATTATGCTCCATTGGCCTTGGAGATAAGGCGTATACACAGGGTTAAAACACAAATAATCCCGGTCATAGTTGGTACACTAGGAGTAGTATCAAGTCGTCTGGAAGGATAATTGAAAAAACTACAAATCCCCGATGTTTTAGGCGGCTTTCAAACCTCTGCAATTATAGGTACCACCAACATCCTTAGGAAAACCCTTGATCTTTGAAGCTCTTGGTTTGAAGCCGGGATTAAGGGAAATCCTCTGGAAATGAATCTCATCCCTTTCCAGAGAGACTTTGATAAACGAAATCAGAATTACTACTACTACTACTACTACTACTACTACTACTACTACTACTACTACTACTTTAATCTAAAACTTTTTGGAATCTACCATCTGAGTTGACTTGTTAAAAAAAAATTAAATAATAATCCTGACCTGAAACGGAATACGTACATCAAGGTCGCTGGAAAAATGGTGGGGTCTTTCTACCGCTCCAGAAGATATCTTACTGCTGATGCAATTCTCTATCCATATAAAAGCCAAGTACGTCCAAGGATGGACTACTGCTGCCACATCTGGACAGGAGCTGCTAAAAGCAGCTACCCTACCTTGACAGAGTACAAAATAGACTTCATAGCCTAGTGGGGGATGCCCTTTTCTCTTTCCTACAACCTCTCTCCCACAGAAGAGACGTTGCGTGCCTGTCTCTGTTTTATCGTTATTTCCATGGCAAGTGCTCGTCTGAGTTCCAATCTCTGGTCCCCCCTCGCCAATCTTTCATGAAAAACATCCGTCTAGCTGAAACCACTGTCAAAAATTTTCCCCACTCTTTATCTGTGCCTAAATCAAAACATAGATTCCATGAACAGAGCTTCTTTCTTAGACGTGCACGCCTGTGGAACTCTGTTCCGATTGCCTGTTTCCCACCTGACTACAATTTGGATGTCTTTAAGTCCAATGTAAACAAATTCCTGATGAACCGCCCCCTTAAGTAAGACACTTTATCAAATCTCCAATACTAATGTACTGTACACGCAATAACCTTTATCCCCGAGTGGCTTCCAGGCCTTGATAAATGGTGACTACCTTGTAAAAAAAAAAAAAAAGATCTTGCATCGCAAAAGCCTTTTATTTTCAATTTTAATATTTCTCACCTATTAATGTTTTGAAATGAATGACCTATCTCTTTAGATAAATATGTTTCGATTTAACCAACGGTGGTAAAATAATATCGTGGGATCTGCGTTTGCAGTCGGTATCCACAATTTGGACCTCCACAGTGTGGAAATATTTTTAAACACGGCAACTATATACAACAGATGAAAGATAAAATTGTGGAATTTTCACGGGTCTCACTAGTTTTATTTAATTCAGATTAAGAACAATAATCGTGTAAAACATTGGATGATGCAATTTGATGGAACTGGATGAATTCAGAAATAATGGTAAAGAAAAAATTAAGAGGGCATTTTGTGGAATTATCAGATGAATTTATGTTTATGAATTTTTGAGGTGAGGATTCATAATTCGTATTAATTGTATCATTTGAACTACTGTTTTCATTTTGAGCATTATTTTGACAACATTTCGACCGATGTAGCTTCCGACCTTCTTCAAGTGTATTTTGTTAGGCTCGAGAATCTTTCTGTCAAACTCGGAAATCTGCATGGAATTTTGAATGGAACCGTTTAATTAACCCACAAAGGTGGCATGAACTTGTTATGTCAGTCATGACCAGCTAGAAAGACTAAGTAATTTGCATTCTGAGTATCGCCTACACTGAGGATCGGACCAACAACCCTCAGAAGAGTGTCAGCTACAACTGAATTTTATCAAGTAATTTATCCATTACACCATGGGTCATTCAAAATTCTGTGCAGATTTCCGAGGTCTAACTAATAAAACAATGATTTTTAAATAAAATTCGACTTTATTCATAAACATTCTAGGACAGTGTTTCTCAACCTTTGATGACCCGTGGCCCCCTTACTGAGTATCTTAACACTCGTGGGCCCCTGCACTTGAAAAACAACAAAAAAGATTTTGTTGCTTGTTTTTAGTTATCCTAAAATTATAAATCAAAATGAAAATTCTTCTGAAAGTGACACACTTGCTGCTGAGCTCGTGTGACGGGACCTCTTATGTTTCAGTTAAGTCTTGGAACAAATTAGGCGATTTACATGTGAAACACGAAAATTTCAGGACATGAAAGCCAAGCCGGAAGCAATTAATTTCATATCTAGATGTTTCACTGTATATAAACATGACTTTTTTCATAGCTGAAGTATTAACACCTTATTTATACATCGGAAGTTTCTGCATTTTGAATTACATTTTTCCGGCGTCCTCTTTTGCTTCCCGATCGAAAATCCATGGGGAGGGGGGGACATGAGCTTTCGGCTGAGAAACACTGTTCTAGGGTGATGCACTGATTCCAATGTTTCTCTAACAATTTGATGCATTTTTTTTCTTTTTTTTTTTGTAAAACGATTTGTGTTTGGTTTCAAAATACGCTTCCATTTTAGATATTAGTTATTCATTGAAGTGAAATTGCCTTCCATGGAGTAATTTTTTTTCCTTTGGAGGTCTACAAACAGCTAGTAGTCACTAGAAGGCAAATCTAGAGAATAGGGTGGTTACAGAAACAATTCGAAGCACAATTCATGTATTTTCGCCATCCTTGTGATCAATGGTGCACTGTCTTGGTAAAAAGACCACTCCTTTTTTTTTTTTTCCTTTAGCGATTCCTTCTTCAAAATAGTCCTGTATTTGATGTTTTTGCAATTGATGGTTCTTCCTTTCTCAAAGTAATCGATGAAAACGAAGGTCTAAACTTTTCCTGCTGATGTTCGCATCTTTGGTCAATTTAGACTGTTCCACTTGTTGCTCTTTACTCAGCTGACTGCCGATTTGACTCTGGAGTAAAGTGGTGGATCCATGTTTCATCCATTATCAGATATTGATTTGATAAAGTATCTCGTTTTTGTTGCATTGGCACTGTTGTAAATTATGCTCTAAATCAACGAAGCATTAATTAAAGAGTCGTCATTCAAATGGTGAATTCTGATTGTAATGTAAGCATGGATGCAGGCGAAATGACGTCATCAGGAAAGGAACAAAAGATTATAAAAAAGAGAAAGAGAATGATCACAAGAGAGACGAGGATAATGTTCGCGATCATGTGTGAGGCGTGAAGGATGCCCGAGAAGAAGATCACGAGAGAGACGAGATAACGTTTGAGATCTCATAAGAGACGTCACGGCTGTACCAATGAGGAAATAAATGTTGTTGCTACAAAGAACAAGCGAATTGGAGTTATTTCCTATTCTCTGTCTTTGTCTCTTTTGTAATTGAAACTGCACGCAACGTGTGTTGGACCGTGGGCAACGGTACGAGATATCTTCAACTCCCCTGCTATCTCATGCAACTTCAATTTACAATTATCCAAAAACGAGTTTGTAGACGTTTTTTTATGTCTTCCAGGACAACTTCCGAATTTGGTTTACCTGAGCATTCAGCATCATCTATGTCTGTACAGCCGTGTTTAAAATCAACATACCACGCCTTAACCATTGTTTCTGATCGAGCAATGTCTAAATAACAATTATCAAACCAGTGGACTGCTTAAACAGTATGCTTTTCATCAGAAAGCAATGCTTTATAAACATACCAAATTCATTGTTTTGAAAATTTGCAGCGGTAGCTGTAATTTATAAATTTGATCAAACACGTGCCATCTGAAGGCTAGTACTTGATAAAAATCATGGGAATTTTTTATCAAAAAATAATACGAAGGATATGTAACATGAGGCTTAGTTCTGATGACTTCAGAAGAAGATTAAATCTGGACAGTAAAGGAAAGATTAGACTTTGGTTGTATGGCCACGGTTGAAAGAATGGCTAAGAGTTTCTGTATGATGTTATTTGTAGAAGAGCTGAGATAACAGGTTCAGTCAATGGAGAAAGCCAAGAAAAACATAAGAGAAAGTGATAAAAATGGACTTGAGAGGAAGAGGGATAAATGAAGACATGGCCAGAGATAGGTTAGTTTGGAAGTTAGTTTCTAAAATCCACTCAACACATACCAGTATGTAAAATGGACGTTAAATCGATGATGATGAAGATGATGATGATGATGATGATGATGATGATGATGATGATGTTTATGATGACAATGATGAGGACAAGGATGACAATGATGACAATGACAACAACGATGATGATAATGACGATGATAATGACAACGATGATGATGATGATGATGATGATGATGATAGCATCATATATGTCAGGCCCTGGACTTATTCAGCGATGTATCATTGAAATATATTCTTTTAATTAATATTTTTTTTTTTAATCCCTTTAGCTTCATCAAGTATTTTCAATATCATTCGCTTTCTACCGTAGCATTTATTTTCATAACACTCCACAATTTGAAATGTGTTTATTTTTTGTCAGATCTCCATAAATTAAAACTCGCTTTTTGATGTGTCATGTGCACAAATCGAAAGCATTTATAAAAAAAAAAAAAAAAAATCCGCTGAATTCAAATATTTACATTTGTCAGAAGGTTTTCAACATATTTGCATATCATAGTTAATTTGTTTTTGTGGTGATTTCGGTTTTCCATTTCATGTGAAAAATTCCATTCAAACTTTACAAAAACAACTTACATGACATTTCTTTTTTCTTTTTACAAAGGCTCGTAGTCACTGCTCGCCAGATCAAATATCCAAACATGTATACAACAACGTGGGAATATTCAATAAAGTTTCAAGAAAAAATCTGGAAAATTTTAAATCCTTTTTTTCACATTTCAAATTTCAACATGGCTTTCATCTGGATGTCTTCAAGTCCAATGTAAACAAATTCCTGATTAATATATTATCTATTTAACAGATTCACTGATAATTTCCTGGCTTGAGCTCTCTTATTCTCTAGTTAGTATTTATGCGGAATACGGACCACATTTGAATAATAACGCTATTCTTAGCATGGAGAGAGGAGGACGTTTTATTACTATTCAGTACTTTCACTTAACTTAATTTAATCAAAAAAAGGATACAGCAAAGCCTGAATTTAACTTGAAAATCCTATCAAAAAATAGCACGGTTCGTATTCTGCATACATACCCTCTGTTTTATTTTAAAATTCAAAATTGTCTGTTTATTATTTCTTGCTAAAATGGGCGTCTGGATTGCGCTTTGTCGAACAAGGGTCGTTTCAAAAAGTAAAGCCTCCTAGTTTGTTTGTTTTTTACTAAAAAAGTTGAACTACGAAAACGGGAGTAGTACCATTGAAATGAGCGAACTTTTGTGCTCCAGGATTAATTTTTTTACATAGTCATCACCTTTCTCAATACACTTGTCAAGAATTCAATGATACATCTCCGGTTCTAAAACGTCAATGACTGGGTTGGTTTCTCAGAGTTTCATACTGTCAATATCTTCAACAGAGAGATGGAACTTTTGGGCCAGGAATGTATAAGTTCATTCATCATAATAATGCAGTTATTTTTTTTTATCCCTTCTGATCCATTCGAACGAAATAAATAAATAGGAGGAACGCTGCTCGTAGATAGCAGTAAGAGTAATTGTGACTAAGAGAGAGTTATCTCCTCCGACTTCCTCTTTGACCATTAGTCAATTCGAATAAAAACGAACTTAGGTCTAAAAAAAAAGCGTACACTTCAAATTCCAAATGTATTTAGAAAGTGAGATAGTATTACTATATCTTAGATTTGTAAATGAATTTCAATACATATAAATAAAGGGAGAAAATAGCTGGAAAATGCAGAAGGACGAGACAATCTCTCCCTACCGTTTTTTTTTTTATATATTCATCAAACGGATAGCGACTCCTCTCCTGAACGCCCACGCTTTGGAACATAACCCTATCTATTCCCTAACACGTCATTTAAAAAAAGTTTTTTTTATTACATTTTCACCCCAAACAAGGCACGCTGCCACTTTGATGTAGGGGGCTACTATCAGGGATATAAGCTACAGGGGTACTATGTAGGGAGTTGGGCAGCAAGCTGTCGGTTCACGTTACACTTGAACTTCTGCACGTCAGTACAGTTGGGGAAGCAGGGACCCGGAAGGGAATTCCACTGGAGTAGAAGGCTCTTTTACATCTAGGGATCTCTACTGTGTGGGGGTGGGATTTAGCTGCCTGTCTGGTTTGTCAAGGGTGTTTACGTTGTGGGGGTACAAGTGCTTGCAGTTCGTCAGAGCATTCACCATAAAAATACTTGTAGAACAAGAAGAGGGATGCAACATTTCATTGATGGGACAGAGGCTGAAGCTTAGATGACAGTTCAGGACCTATCAGATTGGCGACTCTCTTTTGAATCTTGTCTAGGAGCAAGAGACAAGTAGCAGATGCACCAGCCGAAATATGACACTAATACTCCATACATGAACAAATGGTGGCTTAGAGAGGTGCAGGATACTTTCGGGTGTTAGTAGTTTTCTAGCACGGTAGAGAGAGCCTACCTTCTTCACAGCGATCCTGGCAATGCTTTCAATGTAATTGTTCCAACTCATGTTTCCTGTGAACATTAGGCCAAGGAGTTTCAAGGATGTACTTTCAGATAAAGAGTCATTGGCCAATGCTATTGGTAGTAGAGAAGGCTTCTTGAAATTATTGAAGGAAACGAGTTTAGTCTTGGCAGCATTGAATGCGACCATCCATTTTTGTTTCGATTGCACTACAGATTGGAGGTCATCCTCTAGTGTTTCTGCCATTTTTATAGATATGATTTCATTTGTTTTCCTGTCATGTCTGTCATAGAGCGTGGTGTAATCAGCATATATACCCATCTCACAGACAATTTTGTCAGGGAGGTAATTTATGAATATTAGGAATAATAGCGGTTCAAGGATAGACACTTGAAGCACTCCCGCATTTATATCATATTGTTTAGATGTACGACCGTCACGGACAACCTGGATTTTTCTCTTATCTAAGAAGGATTTAATTATGTCAAGTATTCTTCTAGTGATACCATATGATCTGATTTTCCTGAAAAGACCTTCATGCCATATCCTGTCAAAAGCCTTAGATATATCTAGAGCTGCCTCTCTACCCTCCCCCACTTTGTCCAGTGAATGGTATATACGTTCAGAGATTACAGTTAGGATGTCTGCTGTGGAACGGGCTTGCCTAAATCCATATTGTTGGTCAGTCAGAAGTTTAGCATCTGTAAGGTGATGGACTAGAGCTTGGTTAATTATGGTCTCAAATATTTTGGCAAAAAGTGAGAGGCAGCTAATGGGGCGATAATTTAATGGGTCAGTTCTTTCACCAGAATTCTTGAAAACTGATACCACAGAAGCAGTTTTCCAGCAGGCAGGAAAGCAAGATTCATTAAGGCATTTGTTGTAAAGTTTGAAGAGAACTGGAGCTACTTCGGCAGAGCATTTTTTTAATAGCACAGCCGAGATGTGATCAGGTCCACATGCTTTTGAAGTGTCAAGATTTTTTATGATAGCATGCACCTGAGAAGGGGTGATTTTCAGATCGTTTAGTGTGGCGTCTGTCCGCAAAGGAAAGGGAGTGTTGATTAGCAGGGTCCAATGTGGAGTTGGAGGGAAACCGACTGGCAAGCATGTTAGCCTTCTCAGTTGCTGAGCAAACAACCTCATTATTGTTGGATAGTGGGGGAATTGTTAATCACCCATTATTTACTACACTGTTGTAGATTTTCCAGAAGTCACGGGTTCCTAATTTCTGTGTTTCAATGTGTTTTTTGGTGGTTTCAGTAAATTCTCTCTTAGCTGTCGCTATTTCTTTATTACAGTTACTTCTAGCTTCTATATACTTCTGTCAGTTTGAACTGGACTTATGTCGGTTAAATCAGCGGTAGGCATACTGCCTTTGGGCAATGGCAGTTGCGCACGTAGAAGTAAACCATTGGGGAGAGTGGGGCTTGCTATAAAATTTCCGCATGGGAACATGTGCTTCAATTGCCGTTTTCAACCATTCAGTGGTCTCATTTGCGCACTGTTCAGCAGGAAGTGAAAAGATATTTCACCATGGGGCGTCTCTGATGAGATCCCTGATGGCTTCCCAGTCAGTCCTTTTATAATATCTTGTTTTGAGCAATGGCTCATCAGTTTTGGGAGATTTCAACCATTATGGCTGAATCTAGCGAGATTCGAAATCAGGACCCCACGGTAATGAATCTCGCTAGATTCAGCATCTCTGATGAGTCGTAGATGACAAAACACGTATCAGTGGATAATTATATTTTAAAAATAATATATATGCCGCTCCCCATGTGGAGGTACCAAATTGGTTAAAGGGAAAATTATTCCCAACTTGCATTTAGGTAAAAATGCACTTTCATAAATAATTGAATTCATTCAAAGCATATCGCAAAAACAAAAACAAAACAAAAAAACAAACAAACGAAAAACACATTTCAAATTGTAGAGTGTTATGAAAATAAATGCTACGGTAGAAAGCGAATGACACTGAAAATACTTGATGAAGCTAAAGGGATTTAAAAAAAAAATGTTAATTAAAAGAATATATTTCAATGATACATCGTTCAATAAGTCCATATATGGTGCTATCATCATCATCATCATCGTCGTCGTCGTCTTTGTCGCCGTCAACATCATCATCGTCATCATCATTGTCATTATCATCATCGTTGTTGTCATTGTCATCATAAACATCATTATCATCGTTGGAATCATCATCATCATCATCATCATCATCATCATCAGCAGCAGCAGCAGCAGCAGCAGCAGCAGCAGCAGCAGCAGCAGCAGCAGCAGCAGGGAACTTTTTCCCTGAATCAAATTCTCCTAGCTTGTATCGTTACACGGGACACTCGTATGGAATATATCCTAACATATGGAACTCTCATGTGAGTCGTATCCTTACAACAGAAATTCTAATTTTATAAATTATAAATAATAAATAAATAAAATTAATGAAAATATTACAAATCCAGATTTAAAGGAAATAGTTTGGCGTTAAACAAATCGTAAATAGATTTTTTTCACTTAAAGCAAGAAATACAAGCAGCTTTCTTTCTTTTTATGTCCTAGCAAGTCACCACTTATAAAGGCCCAAAAGGGACTGGAAGATAAGGATTAATATGATTGTCCTAAGGATGTGTAACGATTATTGGGACTGGGCAAATGTTTTTATTTAGGAGGACGGTTCAACAAGAATTTGTTCACATTGAACTTAAAAACGACCATGTTGTAGTCAGCTAGGAAGCAGCCCAGTGGTATTGTGTTCTACAGATTAGCAGTTCTTGGAAAAAGAACAACTTTTCACATGGAAGTTTCGTTTAGTTTTGAGTAACACAAAAGAATCTCATCTCAGCTGTGCTATTAAAAAAGTGCTCCGCTGAAGTAACTCCAGTTCTCTCCAAACTCTACAACAAATGCCTTAATGAATCTTGCTTTCCTGCCTGCTGGAAAACTGCTTCTGTGGTATCATTTTTCAAGAATTCTGGCAAAAGAACTGACCCATTAAATTACCGCCCAATTAGCCTCCTCCTACATTTCGCCAAAATATTTGAGTCCATAATTAACCAAGATCTAGTCCATCACCTTACAGATGCTAAACATCTGACTGACTAACAATATGGATTTAGGCAAGCCTGTTCCACAGCAGATATCCCAACTGTAATCTCTGAACTTATATACCATTAACTGGACAAAGTGGGGGAGGGTAGAGAGGTAGCTCTAGATATATCTAAGGCTTTTGACAGGGTATGGCATGAGGGTCTTCTCGGGAAAATTAGAACATACGGTATCACTGGAAGAATACTTAACATAATTAAATCCTTCTTAGATAAGAGAAAAATCCAGGTTGTCCTCGACAGTCGTACATCTAAACAATATGATATAAATGAGGAAGTACCTCAAGGGTCTATCCTTGGACCTTTATTATTCCTAATATTCATAAATGACCTCCCTGACAAAATTGCCTCTGAGATGGGTATATATGCTGATGACACAACACTCTATAACAGGCATGACAGAAAAACAAATGAAACACTAGAGAATGACCTCCAATCTGTAGTGAAATGGGAACATAAATGGATGGTCACATTCAATGCTGCCAAGACTAAACTTGTTTCCTTCAATAATTACAAGAAACCTCTCTACCACCTATAGCAATGGCGAATGACTCTTTATCTGAAAGTACTTCCTTGAAACTCCTTGGCCTAACGTTCACAGGAAACATGAGTTGGAACAATTACATTGAAAGCATTGCCAGGATCGCTGTGAAGAAGGTAGGCTCTCTCTACCGTGCTAGAAAACTACTAACACCCGAAAGTATCCTGCACCTCTCTAAGCCACCATTCGTCCATGTATGGAGTATTAGTGTCATATTTCGGCTGGTGCATCTGCTACTTGTCTCTTGCTCCTAGACAAGATTCAAAAGAGAGTCGCCAATCTGATAGGTCCTGAACTGTCATCTAATCTTCAGCCTCTGTCCCATCGACGAAATGTTGCATCCCTCTGCTTGTTCTACAAGTATTTTTATGGTGAATGCTCTGCCGAACTACAAGCACTTATACCCCCACAACGTAAACACCCTTCACAAACCCGACAAGCAGCTAAATCCCACCCCCACACTGTAGAGATCCCTAGATGTAAAAGAGCCTTCTACTCCAGTAGTTTCTTCACCAGAATCGCTAGACTTTGGAATTCCATTCCAGGTCCCTGCTTTCTCAACTGTACTTACATGCAGAAGTTCAAGTGTAACGTGAACCGACATCTTGCTGCCCAACTCCCTACATAGTACCTCAGTAGCTGTTGCCCCTGATAGTAGCCCCTTACACCAAAGTGGCAATGTGCCTTGTTTGGGGTGAAAATGTAATTAAAAAAAAAAAATTTTTTTTTAATCTTTGCACATCAACTGAACAGTATACAATAGCGACATTAGCAAAAATATTTAAGAGAATCATCATCTTATCCATGGTGGGCTACATCTATTGTGGAATAACAGGATTTTCTTCTACCTAATTGTAATAAGAAACAGGCGATAATTAGGATCTTGTGAATTGAGTGGCTTCTTTAAGAAATTTCTAAACGCCCACAGATTAGAAAATAGCGGATCGGATCACGTGAAACAATGGTTTTACGGTATGTGCGTGTAAGAGAGAAAGAGAGATATATAGATATATATAGAGAGAAAGAGAGATATGTAGATAGAGAGAAAGAGGGCGTAGTTAGACACCGACACAGAGACAATGACAAATAAAAAGATGGCCAGAGATATATAAAATAGGGAGAGATGGACTAAAAGAGAGTGGGAAAGAGAAAGAGAGAAATAGATAGATTGAAACAAAGAGAGAGAGAGAGAGAGAGAGAGAGAAAGAAAGAAAGAAAGGAGGAAACAAAGATTGAAACAGAGAGAGATAATGAGATTGTGAAAGATGAGACAGATACAAAAACACACACACACACGGTCTTTGTGATCTCTTCTCGACTGACAACAATTCTAATCTCTGCATCTAATCTATTCAATAGTTCATAATAGTTTCTGAATTTTTTAGATAAGTATTGATTATACGTATTATGAAATTCTTCGGACTACTGTTCTCATCTTGAGTTTTATTTTCACAACGTTTCGGTCGATGTATACCTTCTTCATGGTATCTTGTCAAACTCAGGAATCTTTCTGTTGGACACGGAAACTTGCACAGATTTCAAACGGAACTCTTTATATAATCCACTGAGGTAGTATGTTCTTGTTCTATCAACCATGACTGTGTAGAAGTCCTCACAAGCTGCTTTCAGAATCACCAGCAACCACTGTAAAAGAGAAATAAAAAATGCAAGAGAGCTATATGCTCAATCCGTTAAATCCAAAGTAGCTGAGCAGTGGCTTGGTTCCTACCAGTTCTGGCAAATAGCAAATAGGATCCTGAACAGAAGCGTGCATTCTATCCCAACCATTATCAATGGACTATCTAGAGGTCATCTCGTCAGCATCCGACAAGGACAAACTATTTGCCAGTATCAGCATCCGACAAGGCCAAACTATTTGCCAAGAAATTTGCAGCAAATTCTACCCTATGCAACAAAGGCCATCAGTTCCCCATATTTCCTCCTAGAACACACAACACGCTAGGTAGCATACAAATACCTGTGCGTGAGGTCGCCAAGCTAATCAGGAACGTTGATTCCAGTAAAGCAACTGGGCCTGACGGCATCCCAATTATAGTGTTAAAAAAGCTACATCCAGAACTTGCTCCCATACATACCAAACTGTTTAAGCGTTGTCTTAAGGTGAAGTGCTTTCCAACACCATGGAAAATCTCATCAGTATGCGCTGTATTTAAGAATTCAGGTGAAAAGTCATCTCCCTCTCAGTACAGACCAATAAGTCTCCTGTGTGTCATGAGTAAGTTGTTGGAATCCATATTAAATAGAGAAGTAGTCAACCACCTCAGCAGAAATAACCTTCTTAGTGACACGCAATATGGTTTCCATTCTGCTAGATCTACAGCAGACGTGCTAACGGTTATATCTCATAGGATTAGCGAATCTCTCAGCAAAGGCTTCATTTCTAGGGCAATTGCTCTTGACATATCAAAGGCCTTTGATAAGGTATGGCATAAGGGCCTACTTCACAAGATTTCCAGCTACGGTATAACTGGAAATGTTTTCTCAATCATTAAATAATTTTTTTCCGATAGGTTCATAAAAGTAGTGGTTGATGGGCAGAAATCAGAGGCCCACAGTATTAATGCTGGAGTCCCTCAGGGGTCCATCCTGGGCCCAACTCTCTTCTTGATCTACATAAATGATCTCCCAAAACACATACTAAAATCATTCGTTGACATCTATGCTGATGACACGACTATCTATGGCAACACATCAAAGGCCGTAAATAACAATGTTCTCTCTGATTCTCTCTACTCAGATCTTGAGCATGTGGTTCAGTGGGGGAAGAGGTGGCTGGTTGTCTTTAATGCATCTAAGACCCAGCTCCAATCATTACATCATAAACGCTCTGATCCCCATCTGGCATCAATTGAAATGAATGGCTCTCGTCTAGGGGAGGCCCCATGTTTTGATATGCTTCTGGGTTTGACTTTTATTCCTGGTCTGAAATGGAACACGTACATCAAGTCTGTGGTCAAGGTCGCTGGGAAAATGGTAGGATCCTTCTACCGCTCCAGAAAATATCTCGCTAATAATGCAATTCTCTATCTATATAAAAGCCAAGTACGTCCAAGGATGGAGTACTGCTGCCACATCTGGGCAGGAGCTGCTAAAAACAGCTTATCTTGCCTTGACAGAGTACAAAATAGACTTTGTGGCTTGGTGGGGGATACCCTTTTCTTTTCCCTGGAACCTCTCTCCCACAGAAGAGACGTTGTGAGCCTGTCTCTGTTTTATCATTATTTCCATGGCAAGTGCTCATCTGAGCTCCATTCTCTGGTCCCCCCTCACCAATCTTTCACGAAAAACACCCGACTAGCTGAAACCACTGTCAATAATTTTCCCCACTCTTTGTCTGTGCCTAAATCAAAACGTAGATTCCATGAACAAAGTTTCTTTCTTAGAAGTGCACGCCTGTGAAACTCTCTGCCGCTTGCCTGTTTTCCTCCCGACTTCAACTTGGATGTCTTCAAGTCCAACACAAACAAATTCCTGATGAACCACCCTCTTAAGTAATGACACTTTATCAAATCTTCAATAATAACTATTACTACGATACTATCCCATTGATTACTGTACACGCAATAATCCTTATCCCCGAGTGGCTTCTGGGCCTTGATAAGTGGTGACCTCCATGTAAAAACAAAACAAAAAGAAAAATAGTTGCATTCTGAGTGTCGTCACATAGCGTAGTGGATAAGGTATTTGGTAAAATTCCATTGTAATCTACACTCTTCAAAAGGTCGAAGGTTCAATCCTCTGTGCGGGCAACACTCAAAATAAAATTGCAAATTACTTAGAAGTTCTATTCAATCATGGCTGATTGAACGAGAACATGCTTCCCCTGTGGATTAAGTAAAGGGTTCTGTTCAAAATTCCTTGCAAGTTTCTGAGTTTGACAGAAAGATTCTCGAGTTCGATAGGATGCACCTGTATAAGGTCGGAAATTACATCGCCCGAGACGTGAAAATAACACTCAAAATGAGAACAGTAGCTCAAAGAATTAAAATAATAGTATAATCATTCCTTATCTAATCCAAATAATATGAGTTTATAATATATATTGTGTATGCATCAATTATTTCCACCCCAACTATGATTAAATTAGCAACTTGTGTTCAATTAATAGTGTACGATGAATCGTTTATAATAGACATTGTTTCATCTGAGATAACTTAACAAAGGTTGAAATGTCATTAAACAAACAATCGAAATCAATTCTTTTGTGAAAACACGTCATGTTAATATAAATTTTTCAAATGTTTACGTCGAGACATGATTATACTGCGTTTGTGTGTGCGTATTTAAAATGATTATGTCACACGGTATTGTTAACTAGAAGATGGGGCCTAGAAGATGTTAAGGGCTCTTGTAACATTGTCTGGGGTGTCTTTAGATTCATATAGTCTATCTACTTAGTTAATGGAACCTACTGATCGTATTTCTATGGTCGCTGTGGTATATAGTGGTATATAGTGGTATATAGTGGTATATAGCCGCAATTTACTTCTTCTTGTTCTCTACTCTTATATACTTCCATGATCTGACTACTCGTCATTCCATCACTCCTTGTGGCACAAGTCAGAAGTACAAGCTTAGTCACGGATTTTATTTTCTCTAGCGACCTTTGTGCTACCCAAGTCATGGGGCCCATAAAGTTCTGGCTCAACTGGATCAACACAACGTCCATGGATAGTAAATACTCTCTTACCAGCAACTTTATCGTTTCCAACTGTTGCTGAAACAACACTGATCAGATTATGAAAGTACATAAGAGTAGTGGGCACTATATTCGTAACACCCTCCCTATGTCTAGGGAATCTAAACTAGAATCGGGTGACCAGCCCTTCATGTGCTTTAAACCTTTACAACATAGCGTTAGCTACCTGTATTTTCTTCATCGCTCTCCATCAACTCAGGACTGTGCTATAATTAATCATGTCTCTGACAGCATAGATGTAGTACTCTCCATTTACACTAGCGTCAAAATACATGTATTTGGTGACTTTAATGCCCACCACAGACATTAGCTTGTGAACAGACATCTTGCTGCTAAACTCCCCACATAGAACCCCTGCAACTTAGGTCCTTGATAGTAGCCCCCTACATCAAAGTGGCAACGTGCCTTGTTTGGAGTGAAAATGTAAAAAAAAAGAAGTTTTTTTTAATTCCGGCATCTGTCGTACAGCGTATTTCGCCTGGTGTATTTGTCCAATGATTACCGAAGCTGATGTGCGGTCAGCTATTAAAGTATGCTGGTCACTCCCCTGTTGGTCATGCTCTTTCCATCAATAGCTAGATGATTAAGCCCAGAGCAATCAAAGCAATGGAACAAGTTCTTTCCGGATTTGTATAAAGATACTTTTTATGAGTTATCGGTCGACGTTGGCGGCAATCCTTTCATTGTTAACAACTGCCCTTGCATGGCTGGTGTAGCTGAGTGTAGTCAATGTCGGCAGATGTATAGACAGGCAGTCCGGTCATGATTGCATATTTCAGTGTTTGGCTGGGGACTATTCTGAACAGGGTAATGTTGCATATGGAAGGGGACAGATGCCGGTAATTAGAGAAATAAAGTAAATAAGTTTTGAAAATATGTTTATTAAAGGAAAAGGCTAGAACCGAACCCAGTAATCAGAAATTGAAAAGAATACATATTGCAAACATAGGAACGTGGAGTAATTGTTCATTGTGCTTAGAAATAACTAAATATATTAACTATGTCAGAGTTAGAAGAATGAACAATTCAATTTAGGAATTTTCTTTGTGTTTCTAAAAGGCGTGTTGGAGACATATGTAATATGTAAAACTCACGTGAAAAAATATTCACATGTCTGAGCACATTTTGACGTCACAAAGAAAGATAGCTTTAATATATTCAGTTAAGAGGGTTCGAAATGAGTCAGAATTGAGAGACATAGCTGGGAGACACAGCTGGGAGTCACAGCTAGGAGACTCAGGAGAGAGAAGAGAGCTGAAGCCCTCTTGGAAGCAAACCTGAAAAGGAGACAAGAAAATGTAGAAAGCTAAAGGCATCGAATCCATCATCATCATCATCATCATCATCTGGACGAATAAATATCATCATGTTATTTGTAAGCCTTTGTCTTGTCATCATTCAACCTGAAAGGTAATATGTTTTTATGATTCGTCTTTGTAAAAGAAGGGCGTGCAATAAGTAATGCTCCTGACCCACTTCCCATAGCAGTAGAGCAACGAAACTTGGCACAGTTATTAGTCTTTCTATACATAGGAACCAGAAGGGGGGCGACCAGGTCTGGGAGCTGTTTCTACAGACTTCTGGCCATGTTTGAATTCACGATGCCAGCGTTTTACAAGGTCATATGATGGGGCTTTATCACCATAAGTTTCTTTCATTTCATCAAAAGTCTCCTGTGGTGTGCGTCCTTTCAAATACAAAAACGGATCACTGCTCGACATTCAACAGGCTCCATTTCACACCTGACTCAGTTCAAACAGCTGTAAAAAAGAAACCACAATTAGTTCAGAGCTGTAATTTGCCACATAACCCGTAGAGATATAAATCATTGCACGTGCACAATTTCAGCTAGATCAGACAACTTGAAGTGGGTCAGGGGCATTATTTATTGCACGCCCCTCGTAATCCCCTTCCAAAGAACTATCTGTCCCCCTCCTCAATTATGCATCTCCCCTTAGTGTGTAAAAAGAACTGTTCAATCTCACATTTATATCTCTTCTACCACAAATAATGAACTCAAGAAGTATTTCTCATCGTCATCATTGTCGCCGTACATAAACATCTCACCACACCATATGTCTCTGATATGTACAAACACCTTGCTACACAACAGTAGAACGTATCTACTGATTCTTTTGAGCATAAGGTGCATCTACGAAAACTGTTTGTATGCTGTGTCGACTTTGGCTGGCTCCACATCAAATGATAATGAGAGCTTGAGGAGGATGAAAAGACAGAGGAGGGAAAGCACTAACCAAACCTCCACTGAAAGAATGTTGAGGACACTGAGACATTGGCGAGGCTTTTTGTCATCCAAACCCTAGGAAATATTATGATCGATGTCAGCAAGAAATCAATGGTAAACAGCTGTTGTGATTATGCAAAGTTATTTGCAATGGCTATCGAAAGAGGTGGAGAGCACTAGAAATCTTTTTTTTTTACAAGGTTGTCACCACTTATCAAGGCCCTGAAGCCACTCAACGATAAGGGTTATTGTAAGTACAGTACGTTAGTGTGGAGATTTAATAAAGTATCTATTTAAGGGGGGCGGCTCATCAGGAACTTGTTTATGTTGGACTTGAAGGCATCCAGGTTGTAGTCAGATGGAAAGCAATCAGACGGAACAGAGTTCCAGACGCATGCAGTTCTAAGAAAGAAGCTTTGTTCATGGAATGTACGTTTTGATTTAGGCATAGATAAAGAGTGGGGAAAGTTTTTGACAGTGGATTCAGCTAGATGGGTGTTTTTCATAAAAGATTGGCGAGGGGGGCTAGATATTGGAGCTCAGACGAGCACCTGCCATGGAAATAGCGATAAAACAAAGATAGGCTTGCAACGTCTTTTCTGTGGGAGAGAGGTTGCAGGGAACAAAAAAGGGCATCCCCCACTAAGCCACGAAGTCTATTTTGTACTCTGTCAAGGCAGAATAAGCTGTTTTTAGCAGCTCCTGCCCAGATATGGCAGCAGTATTCTATCCTTTACGTACTTGGTTTTTATATAGATAGAGAATTGCATCAGTAGTGAGATATCTTCTGGCGCGGTATTGGACTCCAAGGAAACCTGCTGGTTATTATTAGTGAACGATCGCTGGTGATGATCAGCGTGAGAACTCTAGTGAGTAAAAAAAAAAAAAAAAAAAAAAAAAAAAAAGAAAATAATAATATAGAAGTAAAAAAAAAAAAAAAACTAATTGGTTTTTATTATGCAAAAAGAATGTGTTGCGGACCAGGATATAAAATACCCTAATTCGCTACAAGAAAAAAATTATGAAACGAATTGAATGAAGAAAACAAAGAACTCAAATGCTGGAATAAAATAAGCATGTCGTTTATTTTCTGTTGAGAAATTAAAGTCTTCGATGTACACGTGTTCATTCAGCCGTTGACTACTACGCGAGTGGAAGGAAAGGGAATACAATAGGGAAACGCGAAGTGGCAAACAAGCCTGTAGAAAGAAAGGGTTAAACTCAGTAGAAAGTCGCGCACATGTCTGTGTCGATGGGCCAAAGCGAAGGGCAGATAGAGAGAGTAAGTCAATCCAGTTCATGGAGAGGGAAGCGTATTAAGTGTGCTTGCGCTTGCCCCACATTACAGTAGCAGGGAAAGTGACGTTGGAACATGCGGTCAGTTCGTCGACTAAACAGGTCGAACGCTGGTCCAGACGCAAAAAAGGAAAGTTGACAGGTTTTGTTGACTTTTATACTGGGGTCAATGTTCTGACTGCGCATGTCTGGCTTTCACTCTAAAGGAAGTGGTGTTTCGCATGTGTGCGTACTCGTGCGCGTACGTGTGCGTATATGTGTGTACGTTAGCGTGTGTGTGTGTGAATGTGAGTGTGTGTATGAGGCTGTGTATATGCGCGCGCGTGCGTGCGTGCGTGCGTGCGTGTGTGTGTGTGTGCATACGTGTGGGTGTGTATATGCGAAGGAAAACATGTTCGAACAAATGTCACAGTTTATAAATATTCGAATGAAATCAAAGTCCAATAAATAGTGGCAGTTGCTTCGACCCAACGAGTTACGAGTACGTCTAGTTATTTATAATTTTCAGACTCGTTCTCTCCTCACTATATTTCAGCTGTTTCTCCTCCGGTCTTTTTCTGGTGTCAAACTTAGGAAGCGTCACAAGATCTGTGTGGCTTTTATTAGATTCGCCACGCGTAGACAGTATTGTGTAGTGTTGTCTTTTTTTTATTTTGCACGGTATTTTCAGGAGAATGACATGCTTTCACTTTGATTTTTATCTGTAAGAACAGATAACCATAGCAGTCGGTTCCAGAGACTTCGTTGCAGGAACACACTAGGACTGGAAAAGTACAATGAAAATGTGTAAACTATCAACGAAATCTCATTCTCCAGGCGAACAAAAGAAATTGGCAATTTTCAAAGACAGGAGCTTGCGTTTTTGCAGGATTACTATGAGTAAAGCAGTCATTCGATAAAAATTTTAACCATTCAATTGAAAATCGATAATCGAAAAAGTCTGATTAAAAAAGGAACAATCTAATTTTGACCAAAGTTAACAACTTTGTACAGTCTAACATCACAAGTGCATTTGAGAAGCTTTATAATCACACAAGCAAAATGGCCCGGTGTATAAAATCAACAGTAGGTTCTTTGACAAAACAGGGATAGCAGTAAAACATCTCATAAAAAGATATATAAAGAATACGCAGCTTTACAACATCTATTTTTCATTTGAAAAAAAGAAAAAAAAACTTTTTTTATTGCAAGGTAATTACAAAGAAAGTCCAATTCTTTTTCTTTTTTTCTTTCAAAAAGTTGCTACTGAAATATTTTTCAAAGTATTTCCAAATTAAAACGATTATATGAAAAATATTAACTTCAGAAGAGAAATATGAATAAAAGCAATTGTCGTTTCCAATAATTTGTATAGGAAAATTTTTTGTCCAATTTGTAACCATGAAAAGTTTTGTTTTATTTACAAAAAATTCAGATAAAAATATAATAAAAATTTAAGTTTTTTTTTTTTTTTCAATTAGAATTTGGGTTTATTATTTTAGAGGGCTACTAATTTTCTTTAAAATGCGTTACTTTTAACAGAATTTGTCAAAAGCAGAAATAAAAAAAAATTACCTAAAATACACACACAGCAAAAAATATTTTTTTAAATTTTAGCAGGATTATTGAAAAATGGGAAGAAAGAATAAAAAATCGAAATATAAATAAGATTAATTTGGCTGAATGAGATTAGTGACAAACAAGAGGGGGGGAATCAAACATGTCCTACAAGTTATTGATATACAAAAATTAGTAACAGTTTTGTCTTCATCTTTTATCGATTGGTTTTGTCTTTTCTTTCATATCAATTTCTTTTTCTTTTTGATTAGTTTTGTCTTCTAGTTTTGTTTTCTTTTTTTTTCGATAAAAGTAAGGAAATTTTTTTCTTATCTATTAGTTTCGTTTCAATAAATTGCGAAATGATAGTGAGTGTTACTCTTATCTCTCATCTCATCTCTCTGAATGATCGTTGGGCGGCAAAGATAACCTGGCAACAAGTTTTTTTCTAGCCCTCTCGATTTTCTACCTCTCTAAGCGTTTTACTCAATACTGCATCTCAGATATTATCCTCCCCCCCTTCTTCCTCCCTGCACAGTTCCTTTCAATATTGTCTTTGCAATTGTCTGATGAACGTGTGATATGGTCGTGCCATTTCATTTCTCTCTTTTTCCTATGGGCTGACTGTGTAACACCATGAGTCGGTCACTAGTATGACCACCCAATGGTTACAAGGAACGTCCTGGGAACTGCAACGAAATTATAACACAATGGGATCATCTAACATGATGTGTATAGTTATTTGGAAGTCCTCTTCAAAAAAGGTGAATGCATACCTGGAATTAGTGTAGTGTATCAGAGAAAAGATCTCCCTGCGAGAGTTAAGCTAATTTACATATAAATCGACTCACACAAAGAGCAGAGAGCATAAAACCGGTTGACATCTAAAGGGCAGACCAACAACTGCTATCTGAGTATCCACTGCGACGAACGGACCTCGCTAACGTAGTTTTCTTTTTCCTCAAGGTAACCTCCTCCTGTTGGGTTCTGGCTGAGAAAGGTGGCAGAAGACCTCGTCTTGATGTTTAAAGCCGATTAAACAACACGCAACACAATTGTAATATATAGAAGAAAATCTTAACTTGAATAAAATAAAATACGCATCAAGTGCGCTTGAACCCAACTCACAACGTAATATTAGTAAAATAAACAAATATTTTACTTGTTTGAAATTTATCACAAATATATTTCGGAGGTATACTCCATCTTCAGTGTGTTGTTTTGTTTCTTTTTTTTTCTTCTTCCTTGCCATGTTGTAAATTTGGAGAAAGAAGTCTGTTTGTATAGTGCCGCGCGTTGTATCTGGCGGTTGTATTTTGAAATGCGTATTTTATTTTATTCAAATTGAAACAACGTTTCTATTGAACTCTCATTCTTGATGCTATTCTCGCGTTACCTACGCACAGTTCAAACATTTCAAAATACAACCGCCAGATACAACGCGCGGTTCTATACAAACAGACTTCTTTCTCCAAATTTACAACATGGCAAGGAAGAAGAAAAAGAAAAAAGAAACAAAACAACACACTGAAGATGGAGTATACCTCTTAAATATATTTGTGATAAATTTCAAACAAGAAATATATTTGTTTATTTTACTAATATTACGTTTTCATTTGGTTTTAAGCGCACTTGATGCTTATTTTATTTTATTCAAGTTAAAACAACGTTTCTATTGAACTCTCATTCTCGATGAAAATCTTAACTATTTATTTTTACAAGAAATATTCCCAATATATTCCTCTAATAAACAATTAATAACTCATAACAATTAATTTTAACCATTGAACTTTTAAAAAGCTAACCAACCTTAACTAACTTAAGTTGTCCCCCTCTTTTATGGAGATATAAAAATATGCATCCTGACCCCATCGTTGTCGGCTGAGAAAAAAGAAACGAGTTCTGACGAATTGCATTGTTGTCTCCTTTCTCCTGTATCCTTCCGCAAGTGATCAAATCACCTCCCATAGATGATGGGAGTGACAAAACAGTGGCACATGCAAAACATAGTGCCACAGCTGTGTGTCTTAGTCTATTCTTCACAACCTCATCCATAATATGGCCTTTGTGTGAGATGTTGAGGATTATTTGGAGACATCTCATCTTGGTGCCCTGTCTCCTTCTCTCAAGGTCTGCAGTTAGGGTCCATAACTCACACGCGTACAGAAATATGAAAATAACCAATCTGTTTTTTGAGCTGAATGTAACGTTACTTTCAGTCCATATGGTCTTATTTTAACCACTGTTGTTGTCGTTGTTGTTGTTGTTGTTGTTGCTGTTGTTGAGTATTATTCATTCATTAATTTCGAATGACTCAGAGTATTATCGTTGGCATTCATTTCCCTGACATCTTTCTAGTTTTAAGTCTTTCTAGAAAGACATCGGGTACTTACAGGAGGGATAACGTAAAGGTTACCGACATCCCTAACTGAAAGTGTTTCTGTGGAGTGAACTGGGTTCGAACTTGGTACACCCAGGCTGTCAGTCCGTTCATTAACCACTTAACCACCGTTACATTTCTGCTGCTGTTCTTATTTGTGCAATTCTTGCGAGGACATCAGGCTCCGTTATCTTTCATTATCACTCGAAGGTACTTAAAGCAGTTGACGGCTTCCAGCTTCTCACCTCTGACCTTGATAGCTTGCATTACTATTACAGTAGCTAAATATAAAAATGTGTTATCTTTTTTATTTAACTATAAACGCCTGACGGTGATTTATTCAGTTTTATACACAAATATAAAATCATACGTAATTATACATGACTAAAAAGTAACCATTTAATTTGATGCCTCCTGGAGAAATGAAATGAAATTAAATTTTAACTATTAAGCTTACTCTTTGTCTTCTTATCGATTAGTTGTGTCTTCTTTTCCTTAGCGATGAACTTTGTCTTTGTATCGATTAGTTTTGCCTTTATTTTCTTGTCGATAGAGAGAGAGAGAGAGAGAGAGAGAGAGAGAGAGAGAGAGAGAGAGAGAAAGAAAGAGAAGAAAGAGAGAATTTGTTTTCTTTTCTTGAGTCGATTACTTTCATTTCAATAATTCCTAGTAACGAATATGAATTAAACTGAAGTAATATAAAGCGGATAAACCTACCAGTTTCAGGCGAATTTCCTTAAACTGATACATTCGTATAACACTGTGGCCAAATATAAAAATATTTGTTAATTTTATTTTAAATACAAGTGCCTGGCATGTGTCAGAGATTTATATTCGCTTACATGCATAAATATCAAATTAAATG
Source organism: Euprymna scolopes (assembly GCF_053919585.1). NCBI lineage: Eukaryota > Metazoa > Mollusca > Cephalopoda > Sepiida > Sepiolidae > Euprymna > Euprymna scolopes. Next base: position 49,636,859 of record NC_136497.1, read on the forward strand.
AAAATTATACTCGACTGAAAGTAACCAGTTAGCATGTTGCCTCTTGGGAAAAGAAATAAAATTTAACCATTTATGAATCTTAGCTTACCTTAGCACGAGTTCCTTAAGATAAGGTTTCAAGAAATAAAATTATACGAATATTATTATTATTATTATTATTATTATTATTATTATTATTATTTATTTATTTATTTATTTATTTATTTATTTATTTATTTTTTGCAGTTGTAACACTTCTTCCTGGACGAGATTTCTTTATGGGTGTACTTTCAATAGTTGATCGAATTTAGTACTTGCGCAGATTATCGAATTGGCAAACAGAGTTCAGATCCAGTCAAGGATCCTTCATGATTACTAATGTTTTCCGCCCATTTCTTTTTTTTTTTGTATAAACGAGTCACCAAGGCTTAAAGCTATTAGAAAATAAGGGCCGTTTGAGTTTTAAGAAGTCGGCCTAGCAAGAATTTGTTCATATTGGACTTGAAGAGAGCAATAGTGTAGTCAACCGGGAAACAAACCCGTGATATTGGGTTCCATAGACGGGAAGTTCTAGGAAATAAACGTGAGAAACTTTCGTTTAGTTTTAAGTGCACACAGAGAAGAGGGTGAAATTATTGACAGTGGTTGAAGTTAGATGAGTTCTTATTATGAATATTTATACAGCGAAGGGGGATTATATAATGAGAAATGAAATGAAATCTCGTGAATGACGTTGTCTACAACACATTATCAGAAAGAATGATAAAGTCGATCTATACAAAGATAATTTAAATTTCATTGACAACAGAAAACTTAATTAGGAAAAATAGCCGAATATACAATCACAAGCAAGAAACTGTCTCGTGCTGATCTCTGAAAGCAATAGCCGTTTTTCGTTAATTTCTAGAGGGAATAAAGATTATCAGTAACTGGACAGTTTGAATTTGTTTTGTTTTTTTTAACCACGTGACGGCACGATAGAAACTTTTAAACAATATGTAAGATTCATTTATCTTTCGACCGAACTTTTAACAAAACTTTCGGACGACCGAAAACCGTGAAACGAATTACAGACATAACTGCTGGTTATATCTGCAGACTAAGAAACTGTTAATTAACCTCAACGAGAAAAGTAGGAATGTGAGCATACGTTCGCTGGCTTGGAAAATACCTGTCAGGCGGCTTGGTGTTAAAACGATCGGTAATGCTTTTTCTTTCAATTGCCCCTCCCCAAAAGAAAATCGTGTCGAATTTCTTTCCCTTGTTTCTTTATGAAACTTTCATACACCACTACCACCTTACATTCGCATGAGATGTGACTTGTTAAGTAAAAGAGTGGATAAAGATTGTCAGTAACTGAACAATTTGAATTTGTTGTCGGCAGTGAGACGAAATAAATTCTCAAAATGAAAAATCTGAGGCTGACTGTAAAGAATATTTCTTAGGTTATATTTAAATACGGCATAATCATGTTGACACACTGGATCACGTCAGATCATCAAAGTTAAGTCTGGTCAGAATTAAAATGGGTGCCCATTTGGAAATTCCAGTTGTTGTATGTGTCCTCTGCTTATCTCTGCATTGTTTCCAGTCAGTTTTAGGCCGTTCCGTGCCATTGGACCCAAACAGTGCTGATTCAGGAGAGGTGTGGTTGGGATTGTGCAACCCTTGCCTCAAAATTACTCGCACAGCTACCCTTACAGAGAGTATCCATTGTCTCTTGAGACTGAACAGAGGCATCGTATTTACTTAAATATCAATCAAGTAGCTCTCAACACATGAATCCAATATTGCAATATATTTAAAGGCTATGAAAGTTTATAGTTTCTTGCATTTTCAAATTGCTGAACTAAAATTTCTGTATTAAGATTCCAGTTTAATTAACAGTTTATATTTTTACAAAGAAATATGCATTTGCTGCAGATGAATATTGTTGTGAATCATTTATTCATTTCCAATGAATAAGATGATCATTGTTGGCATTTGCTTCCCTGATATCTTTCTAATTAGAATTCTTTCTAGGAATACATTGGGCACTTACAGGAATAACCACGTGAAGGTTTCCAACATCTCTAAGTGAAAATGTCTCTATGGAACAAATTGATTTCGAACTGATCTCGGTTTGTCAGTCTGTGTCGTTAACAACTTAGCCATCGTCACATCCCTGCTAATGATGATTTAGGAACACACACAACGTCATAATGGAAATATTAATAAGTCTTCATTCTTTGACACAGAACACCGTAAAAGAAATACAGTAGAAGCCTAATTAGAATCACTTTTTCCTATTTCACCGTCAGTTTGTATTAATCATTAAACTTATCAATAGCTAATAAAATAGACATCCTAAATTATATTTCCAGATAAAAAAAATAATACACAAATATCCACAATCTTCTTTCCTATAACGTTCTTATAATAAAGGGTGTCCATAAAGTCTGGCTACATTATGTAGCCAGACTTTGTGGAAGCATCCTGTAGATTATGTAGCCAGACTTTGTGGGCACCCTGTATACACACACACACGCGAGTGCGTGTGTGTGTTTACATACATACATACATACATACATACATATATATATATATATATATATATATATATATATATATATATATATACAGGGTGCCCACAAAGTCTGGCTACATAATTTGGAGGATGCTTCCACAAAGTCTGGCTACATAATGTAGCCAGACTTTATGGACACCCTGTATACATAGCAGAACGTCTCCTACAATTCTTTGTTTTAAGCTCAGTCATAACTTCTTTGTTTTTAACAACGACATTTATTTCTGGGTACTTTCCCAAATAAACAGTGATCGTGCTTAGTTCCCGATGGTCAGTAGGGCATCACAGTACAATGTAGGTTAGTTACCTTAGAGACACAGGCGCCTGTTTTTCTTTTAGTCATAAATATAATCTATTATAATGTTTTCTTTTAGTCATAAATATAATCTACAGAAATTACTTTGTTTCCGAAATACATTTAATCACAAAATAGTACCTTTCTTCCAGTGTTTATTCACTTTTTATACATTTAATTTCTATTATTTTACACTTCAATTTAAATTTAATTTGAATATCAATTATTACTTTAATCAAACGCCACTTTTTTCATAAAATATTCACTTAGTCTTTTAATTAAAAGTTAATCTTCTTTAAAATAAGACTTAGAAAAATTACTTTATTTATAAATACACTTGTTCCAGTAAAGAATACCTTTATTCTAGTGTTTGTGTAAAGAAAGAATTATTTATGATTAGGGATTTTGTTTATATAGTTTAGTAGCTGTTATAATTCTGTTAAGGGTTACAAAGAAAAACAGAACGGCAAAATAAAGTAACAACATGTTTTGCAAAGCACACAATAGGTGGGTTGTTCTTCGTAGCTGATGAACGACCTAGGTTGGTCCACCAAATATCGACTGGTTATTTATTTGTTTCCCACGAAACAAAATGTGACACAAGGTCGGTTTAATGTGGGAGATAACCAGCTCCCCTCAAAAGGGGCATTCTGCAAAAATAAAATTACCTTAGTATAGAAGGGTTTCCCCCTCCATTGACTGAGGACAATTAATTTGAGTGCAGCATCTGTGCAGACACCACACTTCAGTGACCAGCCCAGGACAAGTACCGAATGTCGTCTGACACCTTATGGTTTAGTCTTCTGGTATTTATTGAGATTAGTAGGTAACATAGATTAGTTCCGCCACAACAATAACACAAGATGCATGCTAAATTATTTTTTAGTTCTGGGATTGAGTTTTGATTGAAAAAGAAAAAAACTTTTAATTGCTCTTATTAACCATAATTTATAATTATTCGAACAAGATGTCCATCTCTCTCTTCACTCTCGTGTATCTCGCTCTATACTGCTACAACCACTCTCAGATACTTCTTAATGAGAAAGAGTGACTCTTTCTTTTTACAGAGTTGTTATTTAATTCATATAATATCATATAGTATCTGTACCACAAACACATATGTAAATTAGATGGTAAAATAATTAGTCTCTATACTTCTATATATGATGCCTCCGTTCAGTCTTGCAAGTCAATGGATACCCATTGTAAGGGTAGCTGCACGTCAAGTTGTGAGGCAAAAGTTGCACAATCCCAACCACATTTCTCCTGAATCGGTGTTGCTTGAGTCAAGTGACAAGGAGAAGTCAAGGACGACTGGAAGCAATGCTGAAATAAGCAGAGAGCACACACAGCACCTGGAATTCCCAAATGGTCACCCATTTTAGTAATGGCCAGGCTCAACGTTGTTTAACTTTGGTGATCAAACAGAAACAGATCAAACAGAGTGTGCCAACGTGATTATTACTTATGTGAAAACTCCTAGTGAGTGAATAATAAGGATGATATACAAGTAAAATAAAAACATTATAGTCTTTGGGTAAAGACGATTATTAAAAATCCCGCCCCCCCCAAAAAAAAAATTCGTCACCACTACATTATTGTGAAGATACTCTTTCTTAATTATAAAATGATACTGATGTTTAAATGTTCATTATTATATATAAATTTAATATTTACTACAATTAATATTTCATTTATTTGTTTGCAAACAGTTATCCTCATCTTTATAGTTGTTGTTTCACAACGTTTCGGCCAACTATTCCTTTGCCCTTCGTCAGGTTGTTAACCGTGACGGGATAGGAATCTCTTAACTGTATCTTCAGTAATTACTGCCTTCCATAGTTACTGTTGTCTCACCATGTTTTGTTTGTTTGGCCGGCTTTTTGGGTAGGATTTAAACCTGAAACTGTAGAGATTTAACGTCTCTATCTATTGGGCCCCGGGCCCCGAAGAGTGATCAAGGTTGGAATTTTTGGTCTTATAAATCCAAATTTTTGTTATATGATCTTCCATTTTCGGATCAGTACCAAATGGTATATTTTATTCAATTACTGAAATTCATGGAGGTGAGTAATTTGTATATTTTATTTATTTGCTAGCATGGGTGCCTGGCGTTGTAGGGTGTTTGGAGGTGTGTGTTGAGCAAAAAAAAAAAAAAGTGGTAGTAGGAAGGCAGGCTCGAACCCATAGCACAAAGGAGGAAAAGAATGGGGAAAAAAAACTGAAGCCTTTGCTGTTACGACCACTGCCAAACTGGAAGTGACATAGGTTTAAATTAAGGCTTGACAATCTAAAAGAGGGGATGACTTTCGAATATATTGGTGAAAAAAGCGACCCTTCCTGTAGAAAAGTGCCCAGTTGAGGGTGAAGAAATTAACGTTTTTAGCCAATTTTTCGGTATTTGTCGTCTGAAGGGTCGAGCTTCAAAACGATGCTAATTTTGTGAAAATCCATCACCTCTGTCGAAAGTTTTAGGCAGACATGCAAACATACATACATACATTTATATATTGGTAGCTCAAATTTCCGACCCAAACTGATTAAAAAGCTTGCCCTATCTCTGAATACCCTTTATGTAAAATTTCAAATCTTTAGACCAGCAATTGTCTGAGTAATTTGGTAGAGACCGCAGAGGTCAAATTTAAAAGAAAACTTTGACCCCTATTTTGACCCCTTAACATTTATTGTTTTGGGTTTAAATCAAGTTATTAAGTTAGATCCATGTCCAAGGGACCTATATCTAAAATTTCAAGTGTTTAGACCCAAAATTGGCGGAGGAGTTTGGCAGAAATCACAAAGGTCAAATCGTTGAACTTTGACCCCTTAAGAGCCAAATTTCTGGCCGAAAACGGATAACAAAGATTTTCCCAAATCTCAGTACCTTGTATATCAAATTTCGAGTCTGTAGACTAAAAATTGACAGAGTTATTGTGTAGGGAAATGTACACAGACAGACAGACACTTTCACTTTTAAAGATATATAGATTTGCGGAATACTATCCTAATCTTTATAGTTGTTGTTTCATGACGTTTTGGCTAACTATTTCTCTGGCCTTCGTCAGGTGGTAAACCGCAATGATTTTAGAGCATCTTTTTTTTTTACATTTTTTTTTTTTTTTATTACATTTTCACCCCAAACAAGGCACATTGCCACTTTGGTGTAGGGGGCTACTATCAGGGGAAACATCTACTGGGGTACTATGTAGGGATTTGGGCATCGAGATGTTGGTTCACGTTGCATTTGAACTTATGCATGTCAGTACAGTTGGGGAAGCAGTGACCTGGAATGAAATTCCAAAGTCTAGCAGTTCTGGGGAAGAAACTACTGGAGTAGAAAGATCTTTTACATCTAGGGATCTCTACAGTGTGGGGGTGGGATTTTGCAGCTTGTCGGGTCTGTCGAGGGTGTTTATGTCGTGGGGGCACAAGTGCTTGCAGTTCATCAGAGCATTCACCATTATAATACTTGTAGAACAGGCAGAGGGATGCAACGTTTCGACGATGGGACAGAGGCTGAAACTTAGATGCCAGTTTAGGGCCTATCAGATTTGCGACTCTCTTTTGAACCCTGTCAAGGAGCGAGAGACTAGTAGCCGATGCACCAGCCCAAATATGACAGCAATACTCCATACATGGGCGAATAGTGGCCTTGTAGAGGTACAGGATACTTTCGGGTGTTAGAAGTTTTCTAGCATGGTAGAGAGAGCCCACCTTCCTCGCAGCGGCCCTGGCAATGCTCTCGATGTAATTGTTCCAACTCATGTTTCCTGTGAACGTTAGGCCAAGGAGCTTGAGAGACGTACTCTCAGATAAAGAGTCGTTGGCCATTGCTATAGGTGGTAGAGAAGGTTTCTTGTAATTATTGAATGAAACCAGTTTTGTCTTGGCAGCATGGAACGTTACCATCCATTTTTGTCCCCATTCCACTACTGATTGGAGGTCATCCTCTAGTGTTTCTGCCATTACTTTAGATATATGTTCATTTGTTTTCCTGTCGTGCCTGCTATAGAGTGTGGTTTCATCAGCATATATACCCATCTCAGAGGCAATTTTGTCGGGGAGGTCATTTATGAATATCAGGAACAGCAGAGGTCCAAGGATAGATCCCTGGGGCACTCCCGCATTTATATCATATTGTTTAGATGTACGACCGTCGAGGACAACCTGGATTTTTCTCTTATCTAAGAAGGATTTAATTATGTTAAGTATTCTACCAGTGATACCATATGATCTAATCTTCCTGAGAAGACCCTCATGCCATATCCTGTCAAAAGCCTTAGATATATCTAGAGCTACCGCTCTGCCCTCTCCCGCTTTGTCCAGTGAATGGTATATGCGTTCAGAGATTACAGTGAGGATGTCTGCCGTGGAACAGGCTTGTCTAAATCCATATTGTTGGTCAGTCAGAAGTTTAGCATCTGTAAGGTGCTGGACTAGAGCATGGTTAATTAAGGTCTCAAATATTTTGGCAAAAAGTGGGAGGAGGCTAATAGGGCGATAATTTAATGGGTCAGTTCTTTCGCCAGAATTCTTGAATACTGGTACCACAGAAGCAGTTTTCCAACAGCCCGGAAAGCAAGATTCATTAAGGCATTTGTTGTAGAGTTTGGAGAGAACTGGAGCTACTTCGGCTGAGCACTTTTTTAATAGCACAGCTGGGATGAGGTCGGGTCCACATGCTTTTAAAGTGTCAAGGTTTTTTATGATAGCATGCACCTGAGCAGGGGTGATTATTAGATCGTCAAGCGTGGCGTCTGTCCGCATAGGAAATTGAGGTAGGGGGTGGTTTAGAGGGTCCAGTGTGGAGTTTGAGGCAAACCGACTGGCAAGCATGTTAGCCTTCTCGGTTGCTGAGCAAAGAACCTCGTGATGATTGGTTAATTAATGCGATGTTTGAGACAAAATATAAATACAGAAAGAACAATCATTAGTCATATTATTAAAGAGTGTGCATGTCTTGTAATCTGCATTGCTCTGCAGCTTTTTATGATATGCGTTCGACTGAGCTCCAATCTTTAGATCACTCTTACTATTATTACACTATTAACAGCAAAAAACTCGTCTATTTATAACTGCTGCCAAAAAATTTCTTTTCTTCCTCTGCATACCTACAGCTAAACGAAATTTGTATGAACAGAGTTTCTTTTCCAAGAACTTCTCATCTTTGGAACACAATATAGAAAGGCTGCTTCCCAACTGACTACGCCATGGTTGTTTTCAAGTCCTATGTTAACAAATACTTGTCGAACGGTCTTCGTAAGAAATCAAACTCTGCCCATTCCACTCTTCTTTATGTACAAGAAATTTAATTCTATAGTATAAGATTGGTTATCATCTAAGTGAAAATCTCATTAATCCTTATCCCCTAATGGCTTTTGGCCTCGCTTAGTTGTGATCCATAAATATAAATAAAATAACATTTTAGGCACTTTATGACCCAATTTTCTTCATCGTTGAAAGTTATTTTTACAGCTTGTCAGAATGAAACCAAAGTCAGCCGTATTAGCCTCGCACAAAAGGACATTGAATAATAAACTTCTAATAACAGAAAAACAAAAAAGAAAACACAAGAACAAAAACACATTTAATGCGTTTGAATTATTTCCATAATAACATACTCCCTCTCTGCATATAATTCTCATTCCACTTCATTCTTACTTAATAAACATGTTTTTTTATTATTATTATTATTATTATTATTATTATTATTATTATTATTATTATTATTATTATTAAAGCAAAAGAAAAGTAGAAAGAAAAGCACTAAGAACAACACAAAATAAACCATTTAATTACTTCCATCCCAACCCGCTGGCATTTGCGTCTTACTTCTCTTTTGTTATTGTAGATAAAGAAAACAAAAAATAAAAAAATAAAAAGTAAAATAATAAAAAAGTAAAAATTGAAAAAAAAAAAAAAAACAGATTTTATACAAAATATATATTATTATTATTATTGACACTTGTTATTACTACTTGTAGAGTATTCTGTTGATTAAAGAAAATTTCTCAGGATCATTTCTGTTTTCATGGCAAAATTAATGAAGTCTTGGGGCTTGGGCGCCATTTTCAAGTTTACTTGGCGCATTTATTGTTTATATATTGCATCAGTTACAAGAGGAATTGGGCGGAATCTAGAAGTAAAGAAACATGTCTTCCGCATAAATTTATGCTGACCAAAGTTTGAAGAATGCTTGATCAACATTTTAATAATTATCTAAGACAGAATACTGTTGCCACATCTAGGGGAGGGAGGTGCTAAGAGTAGTTTTTCCCGCCTTGACAAGGTACAAAACCGGTTTCAAAATCTAGTGAACAAAGCTCTCTTTTATATTCCTCTTTCTATTTCTCACAGAAGAGATGCAGGGAGTCCATCTCTGCTCTATCACCATTTTCCTGACAAGTGCCAAATATGTCTCCTACACACTGTAGAACATTCACAGCAGGCACTCCTCTAGCTACAACAACTACCAATAATATCCCTTATAATCTATCGGTGCCTAAAACCAAACATAAATTCCACGAGAAAAGCTTTTCTTCCTATTTCTTCTTTGTGGAACACAAAGCGGGGGAGGGGACCTGTTTCCCAGTTGACTATAACATGGTTGTTTTCAAGTCTAATGTAAACAAGTTCCTGTTGAGCCGTCTTTATAAATAAACACTACCCAAGTTCCACCATCACTGATTATCACAGTGTTTTCTCACCGGCCACCTGACACTCATTAACCCTTATTCTCGAGTGGCCATTAAGCCTTGATAAGTGATGATCCTCCCCACCCACATAATAAAAAAAATCTTCCTTTTCTTGATATCAACTCGAACCATCTGTATCATAATTGGTATTATTATACGTTAATTAGTTTGTCTGTTATTTATAGGCTCTAAAACTACTCGTCAAACTTCCAAATTTGGTACAAAGTATCATTAATATGTCAGGTGTATCTTAAGTAATAGTGCGCGGGAATCTGGTGATGTCTTAGTAGTGTCCAGGACCAGCTCGTGTGTTGTATACCCCAAAGACTCAAGTATAAGTCCTAGTACTGAAAAAATATTATAAGAACGGGAGATAATTTGAATATGATTTGATACCTCTCGCCTAATTTGAATTATTCATTTTTTTTACCTGCTTGACTTTCATTTATATGCACAGTCATTTATAGGCTTCAAAACTACTTGTCATCATTCTATCAAATCTGGAATCGAAGCCTCATTTAAATGCCTGGTGTGTCATAGAATGTAACAATGTTATTACTCGTAATTTGTATTATTTGTATTGTTTAAATAACTGTTCTAATCTTGAATGTTAGACCGTTTTCAGGTGGGTCTTGTCAAGCTCAGGAATCTTTATGTTGAACTTGGGAATATATACAGGATTTCGGACAGATGTATTTACAAGGGGCGTGCAATAAGTAATGCCCCTGACCCACTTTCAGTTGTCTGATCTAGCTGAAACTTTGCATGTGCAATGATTTATATCTCTACAGATTATGTGACAAATTACAGCTCTGAACTAATTGTGGTTTCTGTTTTACAGGTGTTTGAACTGAGTCAGGTGTGAAATGGAGCCTGTTGAATGTCAAGCAGTGATCTGGTTTTTGTAGTTGAAAGGATGCACACCACAGGAGACTTTTGATGAAATGAAAGAAACTTATGGTGATAAAGCCCCATCATATGACCTTGTGAAACGCTGCCATCGTGAATTCAAACATGGCGGGAAGTCTGTAGAAACAGCTTCCAGACCTGGTCGCCCCTCTTCTGCCATTGATGAGGCATCTGTCCGTCAAGTTAAGGCTACCATTTTGGAAGATCGGTGCATTACTATTCGCCAAATAGCCCAAGATGTCAAGATTAGTACAGGGTCTGTGGAAACTATCATTCATGACCATTTGTATATGCATAAGGTGTGTGCCAGATGGATTCCCAGGTTGCTCACACTATTCCAGAAGCGAGAACGCGTTGAGTGCTCAAGGATGAATCTGGAGATGTGCCAAGAAGATGAGTCAAAGTTTTTCAAAAGACTGATTACACAGGATGAAACCTGGCTCCATCACTATGATCCAGAGACCAAAGCCCAGTCAATGCAGTGGAAGCACTTGGACTCACCCCCTCTAAAGAAGGCAAGGGTGCAGCCCTCCGCTGGCATGGTTATGCTCACAGTCTTCTGGGACCAGGACGGAGTAGTGATGACAGATTTCCTGGCAAAGGGTACCACAATTACAGAAGTCTATTATGCTTCACTTTTGAGGAAATTAAGGGAAGCTATCAAAATCAAGAGGAGGGGCAAGATTAGCAAAGGTAGCCTCCTCCTGCAGGACAAAGCTCCGGTCCACAACTCGCATGTCGGCAGATCAGAAGCACGGGCGTGTGGTTATGAAATCGTTCCCTATCCTCCCTACTCTCCTGACCTTGCACCACCTCCTCCCAGCCATGAAGTTGTTCTTGAAAGGAAAGTATTTCCCAGATGATGCAGCCTTGATTTCTGAAGTCACGTTGTGGTTGGAGGACCAACCTGGGGTGTTCTACAAAAGCAGTCTCCAGATGGGAGAAATGCATAACTGTGGGTAATTCCTATGTAGAAAAAGACTAATAAGTGTGCCAAGTTTCGTTGCTCTACTGCTATGGGAAGTAGGTCAGGGGCATTACTTATTGCACGCCCCTCGTAATACAGAAGGAAATGAGTGGAATTTAAAAGTAAAAAAACATATCTTCTGCATCAACTAATGCTGACCAAACTTTGAAGATTGCTTACTCGACATTTCAACAATTATCTTCATTTCCAGTTTAACTTCCGGTTTAACTTATCTCGTTCTTGATACCAAATCGAATACATATAGTAAGATACTTTTGCCTGTTTTTCTGTCTGTCTGTTAGTTATTTGTAGGGTCAAACACTGCACAAAGCAAATGTGTTGTAGGCAGTTGCATGCAAAAGTCTCGTGATATCATTGTAATAACCATAGCTAACTCCTTGATTGTCTGTCTCAAAGACTTAAGTATAACTCCTAGTACTAAGAAATATAATGCAAAAGAGAAAAAATTGTATTGAACGTGGGGAGACCTTTATTTTTAATTCACATGAGTAGATTTTTCATGTTCTATCAGCCATGATGGAGTATAAGTGTTAATTAATTATTATGTTATTCTTAGTTATTATTGCCTTTAATAAGGACTGAAACTTAGAAGAATGTGACTTAGAACCGATTATTAATCAACGTTATTATTGGTTGAATCATGATTCATGGTCAAATTCTTATGGCTGATAGAACGAGAATAATCTACCCCTGTGGCTTAAATAAAGGATTCAATTTGAAATTCCATGTATGTTCTGAAGGTTGACATAAAGATTCCTAAGTTTGTAAAGATGCATCATGTGAAACAACGTTTCAGTCGATGTAACCTCCGATCTTCTTCAGGTGTATCTTGTCGAACTCGTCAGGAATGTTTCTGTCGAACTCGGGAATATGGACGGAACTTCGAACATATACACCTGAAGAACATTGGAGGTTACATCGACTGAAACGTTGTGAAAATCACACTCAAGATGAGAACAGTAGTCCGATGAATCCAAATAATATGAATAACAAATCCTCATCTAAAAAAATTCAGAAACGCAATACAAATTCATTAAGTATCTTCTGTTTTAAGGATTACATATGACTATTACCTATTAGTATATGTTTGCACATTCGAAAACATCAAGTATATATATCAAAGGAAATACTTGAAAATCATACGCAGCTGCTCCTATAGAATGGTGAAGAGATTAAAGAAACTTACTGCTAATTATAAAGGCAATCTCGTTGTATCACATAACGAGAGTCCTCAGTTCGGATGAATATGTTGAACGTATTCAGAGATACACATGTAACGAACTGTGTAGTTTGTCATTAATTAACTAGTTTTCCTCCAACAATCATCAAGTTAATCATGCTAATTAACACAATAATACAAACAAGTGGAAATAGCTGTAAAACAGTTTACGCTAATATACTTGAAAACGCTGTGAATCTGTCTCAAACTCTCAGTGATGGGCGAAATGATAGTTTGAACTAGATTCTCAAACCTGCGTAGGGCAACCAGCGCAGGAGAAAGAAAACTCTGAAAGAACACTAGTTAATAACTATTTATTAATAATTAATAACTAGTTAATAACTATTCAGCCCAACATCGCTTCAGATCATCTTTTATTTATTCTTGACACTTGATGTAAGCAATTTCACGTTAGGAGGAATACAGTCGAGGATTGTGCAACTCTTGCTTCATAATACACCTCTTGTATGTTGCAGACACCATTTCGAATCATTCATTATCCCTCAAGGCAAGAGAGAGAGAAAGAGAGAGAGAGAGAGAGAGAGAGAGAGAGAGAGAGGGAGAGAGAGAGAACTTTATGCGATACCAAATCTATTTTCTTTAGCTTAATTAATTTACCTTCATTTCTATAAATTTTCAAAATATTTACTAATATTCATATGCAATAATAGTAATACTAATCTATTCCTGATGGAGATTTGGTATCTGTCAGTCTGAAGTCAAATCTATACTATTACTGTTTTCAATGCTTAATTCATAGGGTGTGATAGTGTAGTACCTGTTGTTGTGAGACCATCATTTCAAACATTGCCTCTTTATTTACTTTTTTAATGAGAGTAGAAGTAGTATCTGTTTTGTAACCATGAGACCATCCTACCATAAATTAGTTTCTCATTTTTTTTCTTTCTTTCTTTTTTTTTTAAGAGTGGATATCTGTTTTTTTTTTGTTTTTTTTTAGGTGGTGGGGAGTAGTGAAGTATTTGTTATGTAGTCACGATACATGACCACCCTCCAATGCATTATCTTCTCCTTGGGGGGGCAGTGTTGTTTATGTTTGTTTTCAGTATGTTTTTGTAACTAAAGCTATTACTACTACTACTACTATTGTTACTACTACTACTACTACTACTACTACTACTACTACTACTACTACTACTACTTACTGCTGCTACTACTACTGTTAATGATAATATTAATAATAAGACCACTACATGAATCCAAGGGAACTGAAACTGCAAGAAATTTCATAAACTGTACCCCGTAACCTCTTTGGCCGTTACCACATAAAATAGCTCTGAAGGGCCAAGGAGGATAGAAAGACCGATTGAAAGAGAACACTAATCAGAATGCCACTGAGTGTATAGCACTAGTATCTTAGGGAGGCTTTATGCCACCAGAGAAGACCAATGGTCGTTGCTAGTGAGAAATCAATGGTAAATAGCTGTTGCAATAATGCAAAATCATTTGCAATGAAAATGAAAATTGAAAAACATTGATTAGTGCTGGAGATCTAGGAAGACTTGTTGTCACTCAGACTCCAGAAAACATCTACGGTTATCATTGGGGAACAATCACTAATGTTGATCTGTGTGAGAACTCCTAGTGAGTTCTGAATGAGAAAAGAAGTCAGTTTTCAAATTGAAACTTGATATATAGAGGATTTAGATCTGTAGAACAAATTCGATTTGGTTTTTTAGCAGGTTAAAATAGCTGCTAAGGGGTCAACATTTTAAAAAATTTGAACTTGGCAGATGTAAGTTGACTAAACGTGTTCTATGCATGCGCAAATATACATTTATTGGTTTAACAACATTAGTTTTTAGGTTTTTATATGCATATGGTCTTAACAAATAATGCTGGCAATGAATAATGCTGGAGAGCTATATACTTTGGTTTGATTCTTACTGATGGCATCCAAGTCATATATATATATTTTTTTTTTTACTATTGAAATCATTACTATACATTGGGTACAATATAATAATTAATAGAGCATTGACTCTATAATAATAAATATAAAATTTGCATAAATTAAATTATCATATTTAAGCATATTTTATAACCAGGTAACACCGGTGGACGGTCTGTTAGTGCAATATATATATGCATATGTCTGTTATATATAGTTTTATAATATTGCATTATATTCTTTTTTTTTTTTTACTTGCATCAGTATGGTCTATTGAAAGTTCTGTGTGTTATGATATTTCGGGGTATGACCTTCTTCAGATTCGTATTCTACTTTAGTTCAAACGTGCATATGGAGGCTGTTATAAACAAGAGCAGGTCTGCAGAAATTGGAATAAACTGAATAACGTTATTAGATAATGTGGTTTAAAAATATGAAGCCATTAATTTGTGTATGAAGGGAATAGCTGCGTTAAGGAGGATGAATTGGGGAGAACCGCAAGTCGAGCATTTGGCAGCTGAGAGAGGATATCAAAGATAAGAGTTGATGTGAATTACTGCATCAGTGAAAAGAAGTGCTAACAATTTCTATTTAGATTACATTTTTATATTTTATTAAATTATGTTTCAAAATGAATTCAAAGTGCAATAATAAATAATAACTGCTGTAACCCAATGAGTCACGGGTACGTTTAGTAATAATATAATGCAAATATAATAATATAATGTCAATATAATAATATAATGTCAATATGATAATATAATGTAAATCTAATAATATAATGCAAATATAATAATATAATGTCAATATAATAATATAATGTCAATATAATGATATAATGTCAATATAATAATATAATGTCAATATAATAATATAATGCAAATATAATAATATAATGTCAATATAATAATATAATGCAAATATAATAATATAATGCAAATATAATAATATAATGCAAATATAATAATATAATGTCAATATAATAATATAATGTCAATATAATAATATAATGTCAATATAATAATATAATGCAAATATAATAATAAATTGTCAATATAATAATATAATGTCAATATAATAATATAATGCAAATATAATAATATAATGCAAATACAATAATATAATGCAAATATAATAATATAATGTCAATATAATAATATAATGTCAATATAATAATAAATTGTCAATATAATAATATAATGCAAATATAATAATATAATGCAATATAATAATATAATGCAAATATAATAATATAATGCAAATATAATAATATAATGTCAATATAATAATATAATGTCAATATAATAATATAATGTCAATATAATAATATAATGCAAATATAATAATATAATGTCAATATAATAATATAATGCAAATATAATAATATAATGCAAATATAATAATATAATGTCAATATAATAATATAATGTCAATATAATAATATAACGCAAATATAATAATACAATGTCAATATAATAATATAATGCAACTATAATAATATAATGCAAATATAATAATATAATGTCAATATTATAATATAATGCAAATATAATAATATAATGTCAATATAATAATATAATGCAAATATAATAATATAATGTCAATATAATAATATAATGCAAATATGATAATATAATGCAAATATAATAATATAATGTCAATATAATAATATAATGTCAATATAATAATATAATGCAACTATAATAATATAATGTCAATATAATAATATAATGCAAATATAATAATATAATGTCAATATAATAATATAATGCAAATATAATAATATAATGCAAATCTAATAATGTCAATATAATAATATAATGTCAATATAATAATATAATGCAAATATAATAATAAATTGTCAATATAATAATATAATGTCAATATAATAATATAATGCAAATATAATAATATAATGTCAATATAATAATATAATGCAAATATAATAATATAATGTCAATATAATAATATAATGCAAATATAATAATATAATTTCAATATAATAATATAACGCAAATATAATAATATAATGTCAATATAATAATATAATGCAACTATAATAATATAATGCAAATATAATAATATAATGTCAATATTATAATATAATGCAAATATAATAATATAATGTCAATATAATAGAATAACATTTGTCAAATAAGCTTTAACTCCTGTCCCATCACCGCAATGTTGCATCCCTGTGCCTGTTTTACAAGTATTTTAATGGAATGTGCTCTGATGAACTCATTGCACTTGTGCCCCCTCAACATAAATATCTCGGACAAACCCGCTTAACAACAAAATCACACCCCTTCACTGTTGAGGTCCCTAAATGCCAGAAAGCTTTCTACTCTAATAATTTCTTCCCTCGCACAGCTAGATTTTGGAATTCCTTTCCTGCTACCTGCTTCCATGACTGCACTGATATGCAGAAGTCCAAATGTAATGTAAACCAACATCTTGTTAATTTTTCTTAAGCATGGTCCCAATAAGTAGCCCCTAACGTCAAAGTGGCGATATACCTTGTTTCGAGCGAAGGTGAGTAAAAAAAAAAAACATTATGATAATTCGATTATTGGAAACAAATATAATGATATACTTAAATGTGAATGGGACAAACAGGTGCTTGTACTACATGATATCCGTATTGGGCGATATTTATCGCATGTTTCATTACCCCCATTTTTTAGGTTAACAAAATATCAAATTAGGTTAATAAGTAACATACTTAGTTTTTTTGTTTTTTGTTTTACTTATTTTATGCTTCTTGTTTTGATAACTTATTCTCCGTTTACATTGCCACTATTCAACATCTGTCGTTTTTTTAAAGCTAATAATGATATGGGGTTAATGTAGATTATGCTACCCCTACAGTTTATATATATATATATATAGTTTATATTATATATGCAGTGGGAGAGAACTCATAACAACCACACACACACACACACACACACACACACCGACACGTTAACTTTCATTGATATACTAGCATTTCAGCCCGGCGCTGCCCGGGTGTTTGTATGTGTCTGTTGACCAAAAAAGAAAAAAAAAGTGGTAGTAGGAAGGCAGACTCGAACCCGTACCGCGAAGGAGGAAAAGAACGGGGAAAAAACCCTGACGTCCTTGCAGTTACGACCACCGCCAAACCTGAAGTATATTATGTTGACATTTAGGCTAGACAATCATAAGGAGAGGTTAACTTTCAAAAATATCGGCGAAAACGGCATCTTCCCTCTCCCTGTAGAAAAGTGCCTAGTTGAAGGTGGAGATATTAATGTTTTTTGCCAATTTTTCGATATTTGCCAAACGATACTGATCTTGGTAAAATTCGTCGCCTCTGTCGAAAGTTATAGGCAGACATGCAAACATACATACGTACATACATTTATATATTCGTAACTAAAAAATTTCGACCCAAACCGACTAAAAAGCTTGCCCTATCTCCGAATACCCTTTATGTAAAATTTCAAATCTTTAGACCAGAAATTGTCTGAGTAATTTGGTAGAGACCGCAAAGGTCAATTTTTTTTTATTTTTGACCCCTATTATGACCCCTCAAATTTATTGTTTTCGGCTAAAATCGAGTTATTAAGTTAGATCCATGTCCAAGTAACCGATATCTAAAATTTCAAGTGTTTAGACACAAAATTGTCATAGCAGTTTGGTAGAGTTATCAAAAGTCAACACGTTGAACTTTGACCCATTAAGAGCCAAATTTCTGGCCCAAGATCGATCACATATATTTTCGCAAATCTCAGTATCTTGTATATCAAATTTCGAGTCAGTAGACTAAAAATTATCAGATCAAACATACCCATTCCTGTGTCTCGATACATCTTTTATCATTATATGTAATCAGTTTTTTAAAATAATCAACCATATAGGAGCCTATTCGTGATCACACACACACACACACACACACACACACACACACACACACACACACACACACACACACACACACACACACACACACACATTCAGCTTTATATTATATGTATATGTATATATATATATATATATATATATATACGATGTATATATAATATATATATGTATAGTATATATATTATATATATAGTATATAGATATATATATATAGTATATGTATATTGTATATATATATAGTATATAGTATATATATATATAGTATATAGCATATATATAGTATATATATAGTATATA